>NC_136905.1:55083467-55503467 GCF_949606895.1 Notothenia rossii | reverse complement strand
GTCATCACATAACGGCATTGTAATACACGTTTCAGCTGCATTAAATATTACATATCTGCCGTAGTTCTCTATTTATAGAGCCCTGATGAGAAGACTTCTAGACAAACATGAGGAACTGCCGCCAACACTGAAAACGTGACGTGGATCATAAATATATCAGCAATTAAACAACATCTTACATTTCTTTTCACACGATACATCTCTTTGCAGGATCAACACTAATTCGGCTGACTTTTATATTTGATCCAATTGGTAGATAGGCTGTATTTAGACCATAAAGGTGCACAGCTGATATAAAGGGACACCTGGTGGTTAAAGCATGTTATTGAATTTCATTATTTTTATTATTAGATATTAATAGGAGCCCTATAAAGTATATTCATTACTCGTTATTCTCTACTAATAGTTAATTAAAGACTGTATATAATGACTATTTTGCACGTCCCTTTCAAGATTTCAAGATTTTCTAAGGTTTATTGACATATCATATTCACAAACGGTGTAGTTATGCAATGAATGAAAAACTTGGGTCGCAGGTTCCTCATTAGTTCGTTACAAGACATCTATCAATATTTGTGCATACCTCCAGCAATGTTAACTATGTTGAATCACTTATTTTAACTGATATTATACATATGTATTATACTCTTATAGGATGTATATAGATATTTCATCTCCGGCCTTGTCAGGTATTGAACAATCAATAAATAAAGAACACAGAATTATTAAATATAAAACACAGAATTTTGTGTGATTATACTAAATGATTTACAAATAAACACCACTGCATATTTACAACTGTTACACATGCTGATGTAACGCAAATGTTTCCAACTTGGGATCAATAAAGTATATCTTATCTTAAGATGATCGATGGCTACTGCCATATTTGCAAAATTTGCCTCTGAACCTTGACAAGTGCATGTTTTGGCTTATCAATTAATGTAATGTAATGTTATCAATTAACAACAGGAGGGGTCACAAAAAAGTAAATTAACTAAAGCTCTTTTTTTTATTATACCTACTTATGTTAATCATAAATCTATCGATTAGATTTGGGATTTGAAAATTAGAAAATTAGGGTAGACATGTGGATATTATTCAGCTGAACAAAACGTGCATTTATCTAACAGGTTAGTTTTCCACAGACCTTATTTCGAGCTATTTTCCAAAATCCTATGGAGAAATCCCATTGCTTTTTTGTCGAGGGAACCCATGCGCAGTTACTTCCGGGTTTTAGGATGCGTCACTGCACCACTATAACACACATGCTGCATGTGACATGCATAAACTTAACAGCGGGCGGAGGATATATTTCTTTGGAAATTTTATTTTAAATACAAATAAATCAAGTTATTTTGGTAAAACTAATGTAAAATATAACTCAAACAATATTAAAAAATATATATTTTACATTAGATTACATTGCATTTAGCTGACACTTTCATCCAAAGTGACTTACAATAAGTGCGTTCGACTAAGAAGATACAAACTTGAAGAAAACAGAATCATATAAGTACATCAGGTTTCATACATGTAGAGCCAAAAGATTTCAAGTGCTACTCAATTAGCTTTAGATAAGCCAGTCCTTTATTAGTATATAAGTCCTTTGTTAGTAATTGTATTGCTCGAAGTGGAGCCGAAAGAGATGAGTTTTTAGTCTGCGCCGGAAGATGTGTAAGCTTTCTGCTGTCCTGATGTCAATTACATTTTTTTTTTTATGTTTTCAAATATTATTTTTTATAATATCTTAGACCCTCAGAGAAGGCCTAGAGGGCCCTGACGGCTGGCCACTCATCGGGCCTGTCAGTACCTTGCAACTGCCTCGGGACTCCCCCAGGATAAAATATCCCGGAAGGCCTCTGTGAAGCTGACAATTGAGCGGCCCGACCAAGTAAGGAGGCAGAGGCAGAACGTACTGATACAATCCGGTCAGGGCCGCCCCTGGCCAACTTGGGGCCCCAAGCGACATTGTGAGATGAGGCCCCCCCACCAACCGGCAGGACAGGAGTGAAGACAATTTTTTGGGAAACAAAGTAGGCTACTTTGCAAATATAATTCCTGTTTATTATTATTATCAACACAGTTACTTTTTTATACAGTGAGGTAAATGGTAAATGTTCATGTATGCATTTACAGGTGAATACGTCTGCATTTCCTGCCAAATACTAGCCTAAAAAAGATTAAAATATAATTAATGCAAATAAACTACTTCTAATAATAATAATGTTAATCAATTAAATAATATAAATACTATATTATTTTATTATAATATAGTTGTAATATAGTCAAGACAAAACATGCTTATGACATGCTCAAAAACTGATATTTCTTAAATCTGTATTCAAATGTAGTGATGCTCTAGTTTCTTCATGTTTTTTTTTTTCCCTCTTGCTTGTACCGGACTTAAACTAGGCTTGTTTGAGACGAGCGAGACCTACGCAGACCTGCGCAATTGCGATCGCCGTCTTGCTAGTGTGTTGCATGATGGTTAGTCAGTTTGTCCGACTTGCTCTGGAGGCTCGCTTACATGAGACGTTGACATTTCGCGGGACAAAGACGCCCGCAGACTTGAGAGCAAGGCGCGGCGGCGCAGTTTCTCTCCACGGGCTGCGGAAGCGAAGTGCTTGATGGGAAACGACTCGCTGGTATCTCAAGCTGAGCGCTCATTTGTGGTTTTTACCCCGTGCTGCTGATGAAACTCTCCAATTGGCTCGGCAAAAGTTTGTTGTTGTTTTGAGTCAGTTTTATGTCGCCACTTCCATTCACATTTTTCATCCTTGTTCCACAATGTTTATCATCATGAAATTAATATCTATATATTTTATACTATGCTTGCACTGCTTACCGTTTTCATACTTTATATATATATCTTATACACTGTTCATACTGCTCACAGGCTGGTGTATATCTAGTGTATTCATACCCCTTACTGTTTATTCATTCTATCTTTTATTCTGTACATTACTTTTCACTTTACTGCTTGTTGCACTCCTGGTTAGAAGCTAAACTGCATTTCGCTGTCTCAGTACCTGTAATATGTGCAATAAAAATAAAGTTGAATCTAATCTTGAGCAGGAACACATTTATTTACTTAGTACATATCTGACATTAACGATTAAACACATTTGTGCATTCTTTATAAATGCAAACCGAGTCAAGCCGACTACGGAAGTGGCGGTATGCACCTTAAAGTTGTTTGCAATCCGCCAAAAAAACTGAGAGAAAAAGAAGAAGAAGAAGAAGAAGAAGAAGCAGACTCCGAGCTGTCCGACTTCAGACGAGCTTTTTGAGACCTCCCCCGGCTGCGATCGGCTATTCTTGTCTACTTTCGAGGCGAGCCGCAGCTTGTCACGATCTTGGTGTTATGTCACGGTTTTAGTTTTGTGTCTGGTAATGGGTTTTGTTTTGCGGTTCTTTTCTCCCTGTTTCATGTTTTCCTCCTTGTTTCTTGTCTGGTCCTTCTCCCTGTGTTTTCCTCCCTGTCGTTAGTTTCCCTGGTGTGTCTGATTGTCTGATTGTGTTCACCTGTTGCCCTTGTGTTTCTCCTTCCCTGCCCGGCTGTTTCTCGTCTCGTGATTACCCCTCCCTGTATTTAGTCTTGTCTCTTTCTATGTTCACTGTTGGTTCATTGTTTGTTTCTCCTGTCTCCCTTCATGTTGGTCACGATTGTTTTTGGTATGTTATCTTCCTCGTCTTACTCATGTATATCCTTGCCATGTTTTTGTTGATCAGCTTTTGTTTAATAAAGCTCGCTTTTGTTTATAGATCTTTATCTTTTTATAGTCTGCGTTTTGGGTCCTATCTTTTCCGTAATCCGTACACAGTGATTACATTACATTACATTGAATTTAGCTGACGCTTTTATCCAAAGCGACTTACAATAAGTACATTCGACCAGGAAGATACAACCTTGAAGAAAACAGAATCTTATGAGTACATCAGGTTTTATAGAACCAAACAGTTCAAGTGCTACTCAACTGGCTATAGATAAGCCAGTCCTTTATTAGTATATAAGTGCTTTGTTAGTAATTCTATCGCTCGAAGTGGAGTCTAAAGAGATGAGTTTTCAGTCTGCGCCGGAAGATGTGCAAGCTATCTGCTTTCCTGATTTCAATGGGGAGCTCATTCCACAATTTTGGAGCCAGGATAGCAAACCCACGTGTTTTTGCTGATGGGAACTTTGGTCCCCCTCGCAGCGAGGGTGCAGAAACAGGGTGATCTTAACAGAATGAACCGACCAAACATGGACCCAGCAGATTCTGCTTTACAGGCGGAACTTTTTGGGTACTCTTTGGAATACATTTTTTATGCTTGGAATGGCGCCTCTTCTAGACGGGGTAGAGAGGCTGCGTTGAAGGAGGCACATCAGGAGGTTGCTCGCAAGCCCTGGCTTAGGAGCATGTTGCCTGAGTGGCTACAACTTTTCACAAGTAGTCCTGAGGACTTGTCCGAAGCCTCTAACCCTTTCCTGGGGCATAACAAGGCCTTGGGAGGCCCACGGATCCTCCAAATAATCTCTAGGAGACGCAAGACCAAGGTTCCGGCCCCAGCAGCCATGGTTCCGGCTCCAGTGCCGGCCACAGCAGCCATGGTCCCTGCTCCAATACCGGCCCACACAGCCATGTTTCCGGCTCCAGAACCGGCCCACACAGCCGTGTTTTCGGCTCCAGAGCCGGACCTTACAGCCATGTTTCCGGCTCCAGAACCGGCCCACACAGCCAAGATCCAGGCTTCAGTTCCGGTCCCCACAGCCATGGTTCCGGCTCAAGTACCGGACCCAGCAGCCATGGTCCCGACTCCGGCTCCTCGTCTCCTGTTGGCTCTCCGGCCGACGCCTCGAGTCCCCTCTCAAGTTCCTTCTCAGGTCCCCTCTCGAGTCTCTTCTCGAGTCCCCTCTCGAGTCCCCCTCTCAAGTCACCTCTCGAGTTCCCTCTCATTTCCCCTCTCGAGTCCTCTTTCAAGTCACTTCTCAAGTCCCCTCTCGAGTTTCTTCTCGAGTCCCCTCTCAAGTTCCTTCTCAGGTCCCCTCTCGAGTCTCCTCTCGTGTTCCCTCTCAAGTTCCCTCTCGAGTCATCTCTCGAGTTCCCTCTCAAGTCACCTCTCGAGTCTCCTCTCGAGTTACCACTCGAGTCTCCTCTCGAGTTCCCTCTCAAATCCCCTTTCAAGTCACCTTTCGAGTCCCGCTCAAGTCCCTACCCAATGTCCTGGTCCGTTGGAGGTTCCGCTGGGGGTCCTGCCAACTCCATGTCCTGTCCCGTTGGGGGTCCCGCCGACCACTCTTCTGCCGGGGGTCCTGCCAATCCTATGTCCTGTGCCGTTGGAGGTCCCACCGACTACTCTTTTGCCGGGGGTCCTGCCAACCCTATGTCCTGTACCGTTCGGGGTCCAGCCGACACCTGTTTCGTCGGAGGTCCTGCCAACTCCATGTCCTGTCCTCTTGGGGGTCCCGCCGACTACTCTTCTGCCAGGGGTCCTGTCAACCTTATGTCCTGTGCCGTTGGAGGTCCCGCCAGCTACTCTTCTGCCGGGGGTCCTACCAACCCTATGTCCTGTGCCGTTGGAGGTCCCGCCGACCACTCTTCTGCCGGGGGTCCTGCCAACCCTATGTCCTGTGCCGTTGGAGGCCCCGCCGACTACTGTTCTGCCGGGGGTCCTGCCAACCCTATGTCCTGTGCCGTTGGAGGTACAGCCGACACCTGCTCCGCCGGATTTCCTACCAACACCATGTCCTGTCATGTTGGAGGTCCCGTCGACACCAGCTCTTGCTCTCTCCGGGGTCCCACTGACACCAGCCCATGTTCCGTCCAGAGTTCCGTCTACGCCTGTCCCGCCAGGTGTCCCAACAGCTACTGCTCTCGATCCCAGTGCTCCGGCGATCCAGCTGACACTGGAGGGGTCCCATTGCGGCGTACGTCGTCCTCCGGAGCTATCCCGTCGCCACCTTCTTGCCCGACCTTTTGCCCGGCCTCCTGAGTTCTCCAGCCGTGGTCTTCGCCCTCGAGCCCGGCCCCCTGACTTTTCCAGCTGTTGCCTTCGCCCTCATGCCCGGCCCCCTGAGTTCGGCCGCTGTGGCCTTCGCCCCACCATGAACTCTGCTTTGCCCATTTAAACAACCTCCTGTTCCTCTGCCTTGCCTCTGGGCTGTCCAGACCCGTCCTCCGGACCCCCTCCACCCACCCTTTTTGAAGTTTGGACTTTGTTTGGACATCTGCAATATTTCCCTTGAGGGGGCGGTTCTGTCACGATCTTGGTGTTATGTCACGGTCATGGGCGTAGCAAGCATCCTCAATGTGGGTGGGACAATTTGACGGGGGGTTTGGGCAGGTGGTCATTTTTTTTTAAATGTTGAAATTAAATGGATCTATCTGATGCATTTTGAGAGCAAAGTTAGGGACTAAATCTATGGATACATCTCTCAACAACACCCATGTGAAACAGCACTGTTTAAAACAGACTTACTTTTTCTTTATGCATATTTTACAAATCACTCCCCTTTTAAACTGTATTTTTGTTTTACTGTTCTAAAGTATGAGCTGGAATTATTTTATACCTGTTATTCTCTTGTTTTTTATAATGATCATATAAAAGGTGTGCCTTTGAAATACTTGTTTACATGAGATAACTTAGACTAAAGTCAACGATCTAAACCAGGGGTGTCCAAACTTTTTTCACCGAGGGCCACATACAGAAAAGATATACGAAGGGCTGGGCCACTCATAAAGGTGAGTTATACCGCCTCATCAGTTAAGTTATAAGTTAGCAACATGTAGGTAAATTAGGCTCGATACATGAATATGCTTTAAGAAAAAAACCGCCTACATCACAGCTCTCTATAGGGTTTCATTTATCTTGTTGGCAGCTCATCCCTTAAAAACCGAAGTCTCAGAGTGATTATAATAATATGACATAGGTTCTATTTCAAGCTTATTATGTAAATAAGTTATTAGGCTTTTTTGTATCAACTAAGATTTGTTAGAACATTTTATCAACATGAATTGACTGAATTTATTTTAAAAGTGGGCTTATTAACACATGAATACTACTGTGTAATATATTTGTACATATATATTTAAGAAGTACAATATAAGAAAAGCACAAGTTTCATTTGTGGGCCATATATCATCATACTTTTTGAATTAGCTGAGGGCCGATTCAAAATGGCCAGCGGGCCGCATTTGGCCCCCGGGCCGTAGTTTGGACACCCCTGATCTAAACACTCAGAGTCCTTTACCTCCCTGAGCTGACGTTATAAGATGTTGTCTGACAGGAGAGAGCTCTCCTCCTCCTTGTTGTAGAGACAACTCTCTCGTTCACTCTCTCTATTGCTCACACAAAATGCGCTCGTCGTGCCACACACACAGCCGAGTTATGACACAAAGACCCAGAATAACTTTTAATGCTGTATCCTATTCTTTTCTATGGCTTTATTGTATGATATGACGGATGAACAGATCGCCACTGGGCTTACAACTAAAGACACAGCTACGCACAGAACGCAGCATGTGTACAGCTCATGTGTATGGCTCTGAGAATCTGCCTTGGTACAAAGTAGCAGTCTCCCTTCATGTTGGTCACGATCGTTTTTGGTATGTTATCTTCCTCGTGTTACTCATGTATATCCTTGCCATGTTTCTGTTGATCAGCTTTTGTATAATAAAGCTCTCTCGTGTTTATAGATCTTTTGTAGTCTGCATTTTGGGTCCTATCTTTTCCGCAATCCGTAAACAGTGATCTTAACACAGCTCGTCTCAAACAAGCCTACTGTCTTTTCACCGACATATCTTCACCTGCACTAGTGGCCGTATCAAAGCCGTGATTGGTCAGATGTCGATTCATTGCAACGGTGTCAGGTTACAGACGTGCTCCCCTCGTCACCTCTCACTCTCGCGGGGGGTGCGCGGAGAACTACACAAAGCAGCTGAGGCCCTCTGGGCGGGGCCCTCTGGGCGGGGCCCCCTGCGCAAGGCGGGGCCCCATGCAGCCTGCGTGATTGGCCTGTAGAGAGGGGCGGCCTTGAACCCGGTGTTGGAATTTATTCATCGTTGGTACATGATAAACAACATCAATTTCCCCATAGGACTGTCTCCAGCACTATTCCTTCTCAATGAGCCTAACACGCCACCTTTTATAGGCCCAACACTTGGACTGTACCATCACAAGGGGTGGTATGTGCAAAGATGGTTAGCTCAGATAATGAAACCAGTTAAAGAAAAATAAACATTACTTGAAAATAACAAACGTCCATTAACCTGTTAAGCCCTGCTGAGCCTGTTTTTCAGGTCTCAGGCTCGAAAATGACATTCCCAGAACAAATTACCATATCTTCCCTTCTAAAAGGGTTAAATTAATAATCGTTTTTCTCAAAGTAATGATAAACCTGTGAGTTGGATGTAAAAAAGTCAGAATCAATATAGATGTTTTTTATTTTAAAGAAAATTCAGATTAAACATAGTAAAAAACTGAACAAAACAAAAATTATTTTGTGAAAACTACCCTTGGAAGATGGTAAGGTAGACTAAAAGCTTTAGGAATCCAAAGTATAACATATAATAAGTACCCTGTATCAAGATTGATGCAAAACAAGTGACATTTGACCTTTCTAGAGAAATTTGGGTGGTTTTTCCATATCTCTGGCCCCCCTTGGTAGGTTTTGACGAATTAAATCTCCTTCGGACCGCTAGAGCCAATGGAATTGAAGGGGAATTTCCCCACACACACACATGGTAAAAAAAAAAATTGGGGGCTTTGCGCATGCAGGTTTGCATCAGAGTAAACCTATCTCTCGCTCTGACATCTGGAAATGGGAAAAGCAGGTTTATTGCTTATGGCATACCTGCCAACCCTACCGATTTGGGCGGTAGTCTACCGCTTTTTACATGTTTTTACCGCCTACCGACTTAGCTGGCTTTCCCTAGCGATTTTCAATCTTCCAAACTATAACAAATAAAAATGACACTACATAGACACTGAACTTGACTTTTGGCGGACACCATTTGCAGCATGTCTGTGTTTCTGAAAGAGAAACAACGTGCAGACCGGGGGTAACGCTGCCTTTCCTCTGCACCCCCGGGGCTGATGGGTAATCACTCCCAAATGAGTTTAAGGGAACAGAGACGAGGCATTTGAGTCCTGTAGGATTTCCTCGTTAGTATCAGTGTCTCGAAAACACATGTTGGCGACTGAAAGACATCCAGTGTTTGGTCTTTTCCTGAAACATCCTTCACCTACAGTGTCTCAACTGAAAGAGGACCACAAACACACACAACATATAATACAATTTTGAGATTTGGGGATATTTATCTACCATTCTTTCACTTTTTCTGACATTTTCAACACCAAACATGTTGTTAATGTCTCTGTTTAGTGAACTACAGCAATTTGAAAGCCTGTAAATTATTTATATCACACTTTATCAGTAGAAAAATGCAGGAAATGACTTTTTTAATGCAGTATTTTCTGATTTATGGCGCAACACAAAGATATTTCGCTCTGTGCAAACCTTTGACTAATATGTCAACAACATGAAACAAGAATATGTCACGATTCTCATGTTATGTCACGTTTATAGTTTTGTAGGTTTGGGTGTTTTTGCTGTTTTTCATGTCATGTTTTCCCTTGGGTTATTGTCTGGTCCTTTTCCTTGTGTTTTTCCTCTTGTCAGTAGTTTCCCTGGTGTGTCTAATTGTCTGATTATGTTCACCTGGGCCCCTGTGTTTTCTCCTCCCTCCTCACCTGTGTCTTGTTGTGTGATTAGTCTTGTGTGTACTTAAGTTCTGGGTTTTCTGTCTGTCTTGTTCCATGACTAGTTCTGCGGTGAGTGTTCTGTTTTGTCATTGTATATATATATCATAGCCTTGAAATAAAGGAATTTTCAGTTTATATCTGCATTTGGGTCCTGCTTGTTTCACAAACCGTGACAGTACGAACCGACCTTAAAATGGACCCAGCAGACCTTTTGAAGCTACAGGCGGAACGTCTTGGATATTCTCTGGAGTATTTTTTTTATACGTGGAAAGGCGCCTCATCTAGACGGGGTAGAGAGGCTGCGTTGAAGGAGGCACGTCAGGAGGTTGCTCGCAAGCCCTGGCTCTGGAGCTTGTTGCCCGAGTGGCTTAGGATTTTTTCACGTAGCCCTGAGAGCCAGTCCTCATTTTCTGACCCTTTCTTGGGGTCTGGTCTGGAGTTTGGGGGTCCACGAAGCCTCCAAAAAACTCCTAAGAGACGCAAGGCCAGGGTTCTGCGCCCAACAGCCATGGTTCCGGCTCCAGCGCCAGACCCAGCAGCCGTGGCTCCGTGCTCCAGTGCCGGCCCACGCAGCTTTGCTTCCATACTCCATTGCCTGGCTTACACAGCCAGGGTCCAGGCTTCCGCTCCGCGCCCAGCAGCCAGGGTTCCGGCTCCAGAACCGGACCTTACAGCCATGTTTCCGGCCCTAGAACCGGACCTTACAGCCATGTTGCCGGCTCCAGAACTGGACCTTACAGCCATGTTTCCGGGTCCAGAACCGGACCTTACAGCCATGTTGCCGGCTCCAGAACCGGACCTTACAGCCGTGTTTCCGGGTCCAGAACCTGACCTTACATGTTTCCGTCTCCAGAACCGGACCTTACAGCCATGATTCCGGCTCCAGAACCGGACCTTACAGCCATGGTCCCGGCTTCAGTGCCGGCTCCAGTAACCATGGTCCCGACTCCGGCTCCTCGTCACCTGCTGCTTCATCGGCCGACGCCAGCTCCTCGAGTCCTGTTGGCGTACCGGCCGACTCCAGCACCTCGTCTCCTGTGGGCTGTCCGTTCGACGCCAGCTCCCCGAGTCCTGTCGGCATACCGGCCGACTCCAGCACCTCGTCTCCTGTTGGCTGTCCGTCCGACGCCAGCTCCCCGTGTTCTGTTGGCGAACCAACCCACTCAAGTGTCGTTGGAGGTCCCGCAGACTGCCTTTCTGCCGGGGGTCCTGCCAACCCCATGTCCTGAACCGTTGGAGGTCCCGCAGACTACTCTTCCGCCGGGGGTCCTGCCAACTCCATGTCTTGTCCCGTTGGAGGTCCTGCAGACTACTCTTCTACCGGGGGTCCTGCCAACCCCATGTCCTGTGCCGTTGGAGGTCCCGCAGACTACTCTTCTGCCGGGGGTCCTGTCAACTCCATGTCTGGTCCCGTTGGAGGTCCCGCAGACTGCTCTTCTACCGGGGGTCCTGCCAACTCCATGTCGTGTCCCGTTGGAGGTCCCGCAGACTACTCTTCTGCCGGGGGTCCTGCCAACCCCATGTCCTGAGCCGTTGGAGGTCCCGCAGACTGCTCTTCTGCCGGGGGTCCTGCCAACTCCATGTCTTGCCACGTTGGATGTCCCGCCAACTACTCTTCCGCTGGGGGTCCTGCCATCTCCATGTCCTGTCGCGATGGGGATTCCGCCGACTGCTCTCCAGCCGGGGGTCCTGCCGGTCCTGTGTCCTCTTCCATGGGGGATCTTGCCGACACCGGCTCCTGACCGGCCTCCGGAGCTGTCTGATCTTCATCCCTCCTCGGACTCTGCCTTGCCCCCTAGCCGTCCGCCCGAGGTTCCCTCCATGGACTCTGCCTTGCCCCCGGGCCGTCCGCCCGAATTCCCCTTTTCGAACTCTGCCTTGCCCCCGGGCCGTCCGCCCGAGACCCGTCCTCCAGACCCCCTCCACCCACCCTGCTGGACTTTATTTTTTTTGGGACGTCTGGAATCCGTCCCTTGGGGGGGGGGTTATGTCACGATTCTCATGTTATGTCACGTTTATAGTTTTGTAGGTTTGGGTGTTTTTGCTGTTTTCCATGTCATGTTTTCCTTTGGGTTATTGTCTGGTCCTTTTCCCTGTGTTTTTCCTCTTGTCATTAGTTTCCCTGGTGTGTCTAATTGTCTGATTATGTCCACCTGGGCCCCTGTGTTTTCTCCTCCCTCCTCACCTGTGTCTTGTTGTGTGATTAGTCTTGTGTGTACTTAAGTGCTGGGTTTTCTGTCTGTCTTGGTCGGTTTGTCTTGTTCCATGACTAGTTCTGCGGTGAGTGTTCTGTTTTGTCATTGTATATATATATATATATATCATAGCCTTGAAATAAAGGAATTTTCAGTTTATATCTGCATTTGGGTCCTGCTTGTTTCACAAACTGT
Source organism: Notothenia rossii (assembly GCF_949606895.1). Taxonomy (NCBI): domain Eukaryota; kingdom Metazoa; phylum Chordata; class Actinopteri; order Perciformes; family Nototheniidae; genus Notothenia; species Notothenia rossii. The sequence goes on along the minus strand of NC_136905.1, from coordinate 55,491,330 downwards.
GACAGAATATGAACCTGGCTTTATCCAATGTTCACAAAAGAGTTCTACATCCTGACACATCCTTCATCTACACTGTCTCAACTGAAAGAGGACCAGAAACACATTACAAATATAACAAAATGTGGAGACTTTGGGATATTTATCTCCCATTCTTTTACTTTTCGGGCATTTTACAGACCAAACATGTCGAACTACCACTTTTCTGAAAAATGCATAAAATGATGCAATATATGTTAAATACATGGTTTATACATGTAATTACTGGGGTTCCATTTCTTCTGATTACCTAATTTGCCACGCGCAAACCTACCTCTTTTGGATTTGTAAAGGTTGGCATGTATGTTATGGATTATCAGAAATCATTTCAAAGGGACACAGACACATTGGATTAACCTATGGATTAACTTCAGCAGCGTTTTTATCATTGTAATGCCATTGAAGACAACTTTTGACCAGACAACGACACAGGTAATTCATGTTAGCGTTTTTAGCTACCTAGCGCCACATGTTTTGATGTCTGTTCTTGTTAATAGCTTCGCGAGTATACATCATGGAGTGATGATGTCTGTACACATCGATTCTGTTTCATCTCACGATGCGAATCGATGGGTTGGATGTGCAGAAAGGATAAATAATAAGGTTTTATGAGTGAGTTTCGGTGCAGTAATCTGTTAGCATTTTTCGCTCGTTGCTAATTGAGAGGCTCAGCATTAGCGTTGTGGTTTTTTTTTTTTTAAAGAAATTAAAATGATCAGTTAGATGAGTTTCTGCCCGTTACATGGATATAAAACATTCATAGTTTATTAAATGTTAAGATGCCCTCAGACACTGCAAGATGTTACGGGAGGGCCCCGGTACCGGGGTCTCTCGGGCTTAACAGGTTAATTCAATTATACCTAATTAGTTTCTGAAAGGAAAAAAATATTGCAAACAAACAACATCATTGTACACGATATAAAACCACCCCTGCCTCCATCCTGCTCAATAACCCCACCCGGAACGATAAAACAGGGTTCGCCGTTTCCCCGGGGACTCTTTACGGTGATGGACCTTGGGACCGGAGAACAGGTGGAGGTGAGTGTTATGATGTTAACTACTGCAGGGATGATATGACAAATATATAACACAAATGTATATTGCTTAGTCTAAAGATCTTATAAATGGCTAGAATAGCTAATCACACTTTGTTCACCCATAGGTTGGCGTGCCGATCCAGCCCCCCGACATGAAGGATTAATATGTGTTTCTCATACTGACGTCAACCATTCAATAAACGGGTTTGAATGCCACACAAGCTCTTGTCATCTTTTATAAATCAAATGCTTCCTGTGAAATATTTTACCGTGGAACAAAGGAATATGCTTCACAAACCACCACTCTGGTTCAGATCAGGGGGGCCTACCAATCATGCCCCCCCAAGTGTCTCCATCATTGCCCACATGTGCGTTGAAGTCTCCCAGCAAGACTAAGGAGTCCCCTTCAGGAGCCCCATACAGGAATCTTTTCAGGGTCTCCAAGAAGGCCGAATACTCTGAATTGCTGTTTGGTGCATAAGCACACACAGCATTCAGAGTTTTCCCCTGCATAACCCGCAGGCGTAGGGAGGCGACCCTCTCGTCCACTGAGGTAAACTCCAACCGGGGGCTTGTAAGTATCTCCACACCCATCCGGCACCTCACACCTTCGGCAACTCCGGTGGAGAATAGAGTCCAACCCCTATCCAGAAGTAAGGTAATAGAGCCGACGTTGTGCGTAGAAGTGAGCCCCACCAGATCCAACTGGTAACGCTCCACCTCCCGCACAAGCTCCGGCTCCTTCCCACCCAGAAAGGTGACGTGCCACGTCCCCAAAGCCAGCTTCTGCCGCCCAGGTCTGGTCCGTCGAGACCCTCTGCTTTCACTGCCACCGTTCTGGCAGTGCACCCGACCCCATCGCTGTTTCCCGTAGGTGGTTGGCCCGCGGGATGGAGAAGCGGAGGTGTTGCCCACGTTGCCTTTTCGGGCTGTGCCCGGCCGGGCTCCGTGGCAAGCCCGGCCACCAGAAGCTCGCCGACGAGTCCTCCTTCTGGGCCTGGCTCCATGACGATTTTTTGTAATATATGACGTTTTTTTATATTTTCGACATACTTAACTATGATGTTTTTTATATTTTCGACACACTATACTATGATATTTTATACATTTTATACTTTTTTGGTAATATTTTCGACAAACTATATTATTACATTTTGTATGATATTTTCAACATTCTATACTATGACGTTATTTAGATTTTCAACATACTATACTATGATGCTTTTTATGTTATTTTCGACATACTATATTAGGATGTTTTTTGTGATATTTTCGATACCATAATGTTAATTTTATTTTTGACATACTATACGCTATTTATATGTTCGACATACTATACTATTTTTTTTTGCACTTTTATTGTCATTACACAGTACAGGTACTATGTAACAAAATGGTTTCTCTGAATTTGACCCATCCTAGTGTTAGGAGCAGTGGGCTGCCATTGTGAACGGCGCCCGGCTTACTATACTATAACGTTTTCTATATTTTCGACATACCATACTATGAAGTTATTTTTATTTTCGCCATACTATAGCCTTACTATGACGCTATTTATATTTTCGGAAAACTAAATTATGACGTTGTTTGTAATATTTTCGTCACACTGCTATAACTTCTTTTTCGACGTATTATACTATGATATTATTTATATTTCCGTCATACTATACTATTACATTTTCTATATTTTCGACAAAGGATATATTATGTTTTTTGTGATATTTTCAACATACTTTATTATGACGTCTTTTATGGTATTTTCGACATACTATACTATTACGTTATTTATATTTTTACGACACACTATACAACAAAAACGTTGCAGGCGGGGAGGACTCGGAACACACACAGGAGAAAGTGGAAAAAGATGCAGCAGGAATCCAGAGGTGCTGTAACAGAAAACATCTGAGAAAGGGAGGGAAACGAAAAGTCAACCAATATCTATATACGCTTCTCTCTGTGCTGCCAGATGAGGATTTCCCAGATGTTAGAGGCAAAGGAAGACTGGGTAAGGGATGTGCAAGGAAAATCAAGACTTTCTTTATGACTTTTCTTTTCTTCCTGTGAGTTTCAAGGTTTGGTCAGGGCGGACGTACAGTAAAGGGCTTCAGCAAGTGTGAGGGCCTGTGATAGCATCTGTTAGCCTCTCAGAAACAATAGAGAAACAAAAAAAACTGTTGAGTTTAATGACTTGCTATAAACTCACTGAACTGCTCCTTCTCTCTCCCTCCACCTCTCCTCTCTTTTTCCTTCCTCCTCCCACATCACTAATCGTTTTCTTTCCAGGGCGCATGAGAAATGATGTTTTTATGTGTTCGTCATGTGATTCCTTAGTGCTAAAAGCCTGGCTCTCATTTTTCATCCCTGTGTGTGTGTGTGTGTGTGTGTGTGTGTGTGTGTGTGTGTGTGTGTGTGTGTGTGTGTGTGTGCGTGCGTGCGTGCGTGCGTGCGTGCGTGCGTGCGTGCGTGCGTGCGTGCAGAACAGCAGGACTAAGGAGTCTTTGCTGTCTGTTTCCCAGCTGTTTGACTTCTGATGAGAAAAGTGGACACAGTGGAAGAATACTTGTTTGTATCCACCTCATTATAAATAATTAATAATAAAAATTAACTTTATTTATATAGTGCTTTCACATAAAAATACACAGAGAGAAAGTTAATAAAACAGTAGCATCTAAACATAGAAACACAGTAAATAGAAACTGAATGATCAGATGAAAAATAAAAAAAGACTTAAAATAAACATGACGTAAAACGAGTGACATAAAAGAGCTGACAGACTTAGCATCCCTTAAGTCTGAATGCATTCACTGCAGTGTGTACATATTGTGTTTTTGAAACACAACTGTTCCTGAATCCCTTCTTGGGCCAAGTTGAGGGTCTGTAAGCATTTATTGAGTCATTATAATAAAAGAAAGGGTCACAGCGAAAACTGAACAGCAGCTCGGGTGTTTTCCAGCCCTCCACTGTGCCAAGGCGCTGTTTGGACGGAGAAGGGTGGAGATATAGGATGCCTGCTCTAGTGTTACGCAGGGGAATAGCCTAATCCAGACTGCCCATTCTTTCCCACGTGAACGCTGTGTGTGTGGGTGTGAGGGGCCGGTATGAGAATCAAGAAACAGACAACATCGTCCTACTGCGCGAGTGAAGGAACACTTATTTGAGGTCCAAAAACAAATAAGTGAAAAAGTTCCTCTCAGTTTCTTAAGCTCACACACATGCAGATGAAAACATATGGGAATCAACAAAGTGGTGCAGGGAAGACCTTATTTTGTAAGCTGACCTTGAAGTAAGCACTGTAAGGGCTCCATCGACAAAAAGCAATGGGATTTTACTATTGGATTTGGCAATATTGCAGAAAATAAGCTCCGTGGCAAATACATGTTTACAACACTTGTTCAGCACGCTAATCTATTAACACCACTTTGTTATTTCTGAAGCTTAAATACAATTTCCAGAAGTAAAGTGATAACATTAGCTAATAAACTAGATCACGTTCAAATGGCATCACCACCGCTAAGCTAATGGCGGCTAATATGTTCGGTCTGATGATGTTTAGTACTCTCATTCAGACACATTCACCAGTCGTGGAGCAAAAGTTAGCAAAACAAATATGTCATCCTTCATCCCTCCTTTGATCCAGATTTGTGTGTGTTTGTATAGTGTGTGTGCGTGTGTGTGAGCCTGACCAAACTTCCCTACTATAGCTTGTAGCTACATCTGCAGATATAGCTGAATGGACTGTGTTGTGGCCTTACTGTTCATGGAAAAAACATATTTGCACACACACACACACACACACACACACACACACACACACACACACACACACACAGACACACACACACACACACACACACACACACACACACACACACACACACACACACACACACACACACACACACACACACACACACACACACACACACACACACACACTTAAACCCAACCTTCAGTGACTGTATATAATCCAGAGGTTTGTCACTGGGGCTGCGCTTAAGTAATGGAGTTATAACAGTTAAGACTGTAAGCCGTTTTTAGTTTTCTCCACTTAGCCTCTAAAGCAGTGTTTCTCAAACTTTTTCATAGCAAGGACCACTTAACCAATAAAAAATCACTCGCGGACCACCTAACACATTGTTTTTTCAAATTACCTGAAAATGATACAAACGGGCAAAGTGGCAACATGTGTGATGAAGGTGTTTATCTGGGCTATATCATGCAATCGAAAGTGAAACTTGAGCTCGCTCCATTGTGGAGATATTCCCGCGAGAGTGTGGAAAACTTTTATTTATTTATTTATTTCAAATGTGAAATTTTACCAATATACTCACGGACCAGTAGGGGGCACTCACGGACCACCAGTGGTCCGCGGACCACACTTTGAGAAGCACTGCGCTAAAGATTATTGGCGTGTGAGGTCTAATTCTCCCTCTGCCCTGACTTCCCATTCATACCCTCTGCTGGGTTTTCCTCGCAGAAGCCTTCTAGCTTCCTTTCACAGGTTGTACAGAAATAACAGCCACCTTGTCGTAGCACCTGAACGCCCCTCTGCTTCCTCTGCACCGCCCTTAAACCCACAGAATGTGTCTTCAGTTCTCTGAGAAATGGCACACACTAGCAAACAAACAACCTAACATGAAGAAATGAACGTATAGATGTCATTCTCACACAAATACACACATGGAGGGTGTAACTCTTCTGCACACTGAGGAGACACACATGGGGAAACTCTCTCCGTGGCCCGTCCGAGTACACTGCGCCTATTGTTCAGAGGCTTTGTGGGTCCCAAAGAGAGCAGGGAAATGTTGGCCCAAAGAGAGGGGGGGGTTGTATCCATTTCTCCACACCAGGAAAAATACACTCACTCTCTCCTAACTGCTGCCACATGTGAGCTCTTTTAAGGCATACAGTAGCATACAGTAGAGAAAAACCCACCCACCCACCCTCACACACACACACACACACACACACACACACACACACACACACACACGTATGGACAACATTGCATAACAGTACTAAACATCATCACACCGAACATATTAGCCGCCATTAGCTTAGCGAAGAAGTTTTTCCTCCTGGCAGGTCTCTCCTGCAGGGGGGAAACGTTTCCACAGGTTTTACACGTTAAGGAAGGATTTATGGGAAGTTTACACTCACAGCCATTAAACATAATAGAGTGAGTCAAGTGGTGAATTTGCCATGAAGTAAAAAGTAACTCATTGTGTTTATATCACCATTTTTATTCTATTTTATCTCATCTTTAATTTGCATTTAACTTTAACTTCTACATTTCTTTGTATCTTTTATATAGCCTACATCAAAATGGAGCAACTGAATGGTGACTGTTTGAGTAGACAAGGTGAATACTCCAAATAATTCAGACAGCTCTAACACTATGATATGTGATATTTGACCGTTTTTGCAATTCTAACCCCACCCAATTTTAAACACATTTTTAATGTTTTTCTACTCTTTGGAGTTTACTTAACCATCACATCTGAATCGCGTCTTTAAAGAGCCACTGAATTCAATACTGCCGTAGGCCTACTGAGTGCTCCTCGTGATAGCCTGCCGCAAGTAACGAAAGCTAACAAAACTGGCTTGTATTTAGCATGGTTGCTAGCTAGCCAACCGACTGGAGATCAACAACACAACACCTGCAAGAGAACCACGACTATTAACCATGCTAACCAGAGGCTGACCCACATTAAATCAATAATTAGTGATCTGATTTGAATTCTGAACATAAAAGTTTCTTCTCTTGAAATGTCTTGTTTAATCTATCTATCTATTTAACTAAATCCCACCCCACTGTCCAACATACAACGTGAATTATCATTTATTTTATTTAATTTGTGGAAATGTTGGATTCCTGATGCTGCAGTGAAAACACATTCGGAGTCACCAAAATAGTATGATTCATCACCTGCAGACCATGAATGTTAAATAAAAAAAAGTTCTGATAATTCTTTCAAATAGCATGGTTGGTTACCGAAACAGGCACTATAAGGTCAAAGGGTGGCCAAAATGGGTAAGAAAAATTGTCTGGGGACTATGAATGAAGAAGAAGAAAAATGAAGAAGAAGAACAAAATAATAATAAGAAGAAAATAAGAAACATGGAAGGAGACAAAACATAATTACATACAACAAAAATACACACATGCAAACAGGACTTATACACATTAGGCCCGCAATACATAGGCTAAATGCAAAAACACATGCATTTTATGGAGAGGTGTCTAAACACCCCTAAACAAATCTAAACTCTGCAAGAAACACAACACTAATATTTGTTTATCCCTTTACTAGAATATGAAGTTGGATAATATTCTTTATTTTCGCTTAATAGACTTCTTCTGCGGTGTAGATGAAGTGAGCAAGCTGAAATTAGGGCATCTCAACTGTACCTGCATATTAAGACAGTAGTTTATTTTAATAATCTTTTGTGAAAAAACAGCCAGTCAAATGATGATGTAAAAAAGCAAATGAGTCTATCCATTATAAGAGGCTCTGAGATAAAGCTGGTTATGTTTACAGTATTAAAACAGACTGTGGGGGTGGGAGGATATTATTAGGAGCTATTTTATTTCTTTTTGAAGGCTGGTGTTTTGAGACAGAGTTACATGCGCATTAACAAAGGGTGTTCATCTGAGTAGAAAACACCAATGAATCGTCAGTAAAAAGGCGTTCAGATTTACTGACTGACTGTAGACTTGCTGACATTTTTATCCCAAACACACAGACTTCCTCTGGCCTTTCTTAATGGCCTAGAAACCATTCCCACATCATTATTTTTGTATTAACCTTTATTTATTTTTCAGTAAAGTGTATTGTAATTTGCTTTCGGTGTCATTTAGAATCTATGGCAGAGGATTAGGGCCTCATGTGACAATTATTTTGAGATCTCTGAGAAAAAAAGATAGTTATTTTTTTCTCAGAATTCCAAAAACATTTCACATGTGTGGCCCTAATCCTCTATTGTAAGAATCTGTTACATGTCATATTCTCTCACATAACCTGAACAGACAAATGTCTTCATCTATATAACTCAGGACTGTATATGTAGTTATCCGACCAGAGGAGAGTTCTGTAGTGGGATTTTTGATTTGTTTTAACTACCATCTTACATAAATTAAGGCTTGTGGTTAGACCTTGGCCTTATTTTGTCATAAATTGTTTTTGTTTGGACTATTAGAAGTTATTCTCTTCGACTCTCCTCGCCAAGATGAGAAGTTTTCCTTTTAATGAAATTAAAAGCATGATTTGTGCTCTGTGAAAGGCCAGGAACTTTGTTTGGATTAAACCAAGCCAAAATGTGTATTGAATGTGCAGAGGCTGTTGTCAACAAAGCTGCCTTATATGCTGTAGCCTATAGCAGTTTGTTATAATGCATTTCCTAAAACCACTTGAAAGTCACCTTAGAGCTGTTCTTACGGTGGCTGAGAAGTGCAAACGACAATTACAAAGTGTTAAACACTTTAACAAAGCTTGAGACAAATTTACATTTGATCAAACAAAATTACATCAGCAAAACACTTTTACCAAAGAAAAAACAATTTAACATTAACAAAAATAAATTAACAAGATGTGAAACACTTTTACAAAACTAGAGACAAATGTACATTTTATAAAACAAAATTAAATTAGCGAAACACTGAGACAAATGTACAAGTCTCGAAACACTTTAACATTTCCAGAAACACTTTAACATTTGCCGATACACTTTAACAAACTAAAGAATCAAACCGGAAAGGGAATGTCCATCATACCAGAAGTGACGTGCAAGGGATTGAACCAAATGTACGTTTGTTTTGGCGGATAAACCGACGGTACCTATGCACGGTACGAGTGTGTGGTCGTTAAACATGTTTTGTCCGTTCTGTGGAAACCACCTGGGCCAAGTGGCACGGTTTTGCTCATCACGATATATCTCTTGCGCACAAGAAAGTTACCGGTTCACCAAGTAGGAAGTGCAGATGTGCCTTCACTGTGTTTACCTTCATTATAACATATGAGGGGCCGTACAGGCCGTAATTCATACTGGTCCTCTCACACACATACATTCTCCTTTTACAATAATTCATAGTTCATAGAGGACAATACATTAATTACTGTACTCAGGATGGGAGTTTGACAGGGTATTACTCAAAAAGTACATAGTAAAAGTACCTCATTGTATTTTTGGTAGTAGTCTAACAAGTAGTCCTACTGAGTCCAACAGTACCAATTTTATTGAGAAATGATGGCTAAAAATCGTTTTATCCCTCATCAAATATAGCATGGCATGATTTTGTTCTTAGGAGGGGACTTAGGACTGAGTCAAACAGTGTCAGTATTATTAAGAACTTATGGTACAAATTATTTGTATCGCAAATAAAGCAGAAAAAACATGCATTATTTTACTCTTGTACTAGCGTCAGTGCTGCTTCTCGGTGATTACCGTAAAGTAATCGCGCACTCAAAAGTGAAGAGCTGCTGATTTGACCAAGCAAACGCGAGAGTCCGCTGAGTTGACCACAGTACCGGAACGGACGACTATGAGGGGCCCCGTACAGGACATAATTCATACTGGTCCTTTCACACACATACATTCTCCTTTTACATTCATACATTTTCACTCTCATATACATATATATTAACGCTCACACATTTAAAAATGCTGCTCTCGTGCACATTAATTCAATGCTTACATTTAATATTATAAATAATATATGCATGTCCGAAGACAATATGTGACCCGCTCTATCGAAATCAGTTGGAAGTCACAACGGCTTATTTCAAAATAAACGTGGATTTGCGTTCAAAAATTGTTTTTCAGGGTTCGGGTGTTTTCTTTGATTTTAAATGAACAAAGTCTTGGCTTTCAGAATATGAAACTTTTATTTCCAAAATCATACGATAAATACATTTTTGAAGCTTGTAAAGGGAAGATGACAGCCATTCAGGACAGGAGCTTAACCGAGTATTACTCAAAAAGTACAGAGTAAAAATACTTGATTGTACTTGTGGTAGTAATCGAAGTAGTACTGAGTCCAACAGTATCAATTTCATGTAGAACTTTTGGCAACAAATCATTTTATCCCTCAACAAATATAGCAGAATACATTAATGATTATACTCAGGAGTGTGATATTCATGTGAATGTATTGTGCTCTCAGTATAACTGCGCCCCCTGCTGTCTACACAGCATATAGAGACACTAGCAGTGATGAAGTGCACAGTAAGCATGTATAACGTGTGTGAGCCAGCACTGGTGAATAAACCCTGTTAACGTTGTGCAAGTGCAAGTTAACCTTTCATGTACAACATGGAAACATTACATTGGCGACGAGGAGTAAGCGAAAGGACACACGAAGGATAAACACAGACTTTGCTGAGTTTTCCGGAAAAGAAAAGGAACAAAGATGGACAAGTGGAGAGTGAGGCTAACTACGCTAAGCTAAAAACGAAAACGTGGCAGTCGGCGCATCGCAGCAGCAATGGCCATGAATACCGCTTCTCTCCCACCATTTCACACAGAAACGGACCTTGGCTCTGTCGGACCTCGCTGGATGAAATGGATGCAAAGGTTTGAAAACTACACCATTGCTATGACCATAAATGGCGATGCTAGGCTAAAGGCATCAATGCTGCACTTAGCGGGAGAACATGTGCATGATATCTACGACACACTAGCAGGAGAAGATGACAAATATGCTGACGCTAAGCAGAAGCTATCTACATACTTCTCACCCAAGAAAAACGTCCAATATCAAGTGTACATCTTAAGAAAAGCTAAGCAAGATTCAGGTGAAATATTGGACAATTATCACACAAGGTTGAGGATGTTAGCTAAAAACTGTGAGTTTACCAGCATGGATGCAGAGATTAAAACGCAAATCATACAAAGCTGTGCATCATCCAGACTGCTCAGAAAGGCACTGAGAGAATCAGATTTAAGCCTAGATGCACTTTTAGACCATGGGAGAACAATGGAGCTGTCTGAACTTCAAGCAAGTGGCATAGAAAAGGGCACAACAGCTACAGTCAACAGGCTGGATCAAAAGACCGCAGAGAAGCATCCAAGCATCCAAGCATCCAAGCAGCAGTAAATGGTCGGAGAAACGCTTTTCCAGCAACCGCTGCAGAAACTGTGGAGGTAAATATCCCCATGATTGTGAATGCCCTGCTAAAAGCAAACAATGTAGAGCCTATGGTTAACTAAATCATTTTGCAAAACAATGTCGCTCAAGATCTAAAGACAGTGACACAAGACAGGCACAAAGCAGAGCTAACACACATGCTAAGAAGATTCATCATATAAGAGGGGTTGCACCAAATGAGAAAACAGAGCATAACTCATCCAGCAGTGACGATGCTTATGTTTTTACAGTTGAAGCTGATAATGTTTCAGAGCTGCCACAAACTCATATCAAGCTAAACGAAAAATAGCATGCTTGTTTTAATCGATTCAGGAGCTACAGCAAACTGTGTTAGTGAATCAAGCTTCAGAGACTTGATGCCTCTTCCACAACTCAGCCCCACAACAACAAAGATGTATCCATTCCGCTCCAACGTCCCATTGCCTGTTCGTGGATCATTCAGGTGCAATGTGGAAAAGGGACAGAAAAACACAATGTGCACATTCTTTGTGATTAAAGGAGATGGATTTAATATTCTAAGCTACCAGACATCCAAAACACTGGGACTGATTAAAATTGTCACCGCTGTGTCATCCAGACCACAGCATCTCACAGTCGCAGATGAGCTGGTGGAAAGCAATCCCGAGCTGTTTAAGGGAATAGGCCAACTGAAAGACGTTCAGGTAAAGCTTCATATAAATCCTGACATCAAACCTACAGGTCAACCACATCGACGAGTACCATTCCACATCCGCCAGAAGGTTGAGGATGAGCAAGCGAGAAGCAGAGGACATCATCGAAGAGGTGACTGGACCGACTCCATGGGTATCACCTATTGTTGCACCACCCAAGCCTAAAGACCCTGACAAAGTAAGAATTTGTGTTGAGGCTAACACAGCCATAGAGAGGGAAAGACACATCACCCCCACAATGGATGACGGGATACATGAGTTAAACGGAGCAACTGTGTTCTCTAAACTTGACCTGAGAGCCGGATATCACCAGCTAGAGCTTCATCCAGACAGCAGATACATCACAACATTTTCCACTCACCTTGGACTAGGAGTTTTGGCATATCCTGCTGCTGAGGTGTTCCAAAATGCCATATGCCAAACACTGCACAGTCTGAAAGGTGTGAAGAATCTCAACGATGACATCATTGTTCATGGTCCCACTCAGGCTGAGCATGACAACAACCTCAGAGCCCTGTTGCAGAGACTGAAAGACAGTGGTCTCACACTTAATCGTGATAAATGTGAATTCTACAAATCCAGGCTTGAGTTGTTCGGCTTCATCTTCTCAGCGCAAGGTGTTTCAGCTGATCCCAAAAAGGTTGTGGCAGTCCATCATGCCACAGATCCTGAAAATCAGAGTGAGGTCAGAAGTCTGCTGGGCATGGCCAATTATTGCTCCAGGTTCATCAAAGATTTCTCATCCATTTCCGAGCCGCTACGAAAGCTCACCAGAAAAGACACACCCTGGGTATGGGGCCCAGAACAGCAAGCTGCTCTAAAGACACTGAAAGACAGTCTTACCAGCGACACAGTCATGTCATACTTGTAGTACCTGGCAGACAGAAAGAACTTATAGTGGATGCTAGCCCTGTGGGACTGGGTGCTATCCTCTGCCAGCATGATGAAAAAGAGGTGAAGCACATAATAGCATATGCAAGTAGGTCTCTAAGTGATGTTGAGAGGAGATACTCCCAGACTGAAAAAGAAGCACTGGCTATTGTGTGGAGCTGTGAACATTTCCACCTGTACATATATGGTCATCCTTTCAAACTAGTAACAGATCATAAAGCAATGGAAATCATATGGAACAATCCCATGTCAAAACCACCTGTGAGGATTGAAAGATGGGGACTCAGGCTTCAACCATATGACTTCAAGGTGGAATACAGAAAGGGAGCTGACAATCCAGCTGGCTACATGTCTCGACACCCTCTACCGTCAAAGACAAGTGACAGCACACAAGCAGCAAAAGTCGCAGAAGAGTATGTAAGCTTCATTGCAACTCATGCAACACCCAAAGCTATGGCACTCATAGAGATTAAAGCAGAGACACTTAAAGACCTGATCCTTCAAGAGGTAATCTCTCATGTAACTCACAACACATGGCATAAGACTGATGAATCACAACACGCTGCCATATTAAAACAGTTTAGAGGAGTAAGCAGCGAGCTGACAACGTCACATGCATCAGACATAGTACTACGGGGCACTACAATAGTGATTCCCACAGCCCTACAAGATAGAGTCCTACAGCTAGCTCATGAAGGACATCAGGGCATCGCTAAAACCAAAGCACTACTCAGAACAAAGGTGTGGTTTCCAGATATTGATCAGAGAGGAGAAGCATCAGTACGCAGCTGTCTTGCATGTCAGGCAAATACCCCAGCTGTACATACTGAGCCATTAAAAATGTCAAGTCTACCAGAAGCACCCTGGCACAGCATCAGCGCAGACTTTTATGGACCACTACCAACAGGAGAGTACCTGTTAGTCATGATAGATGATTATACACGCTAACCAGTTGTTGAGAGTGTTAGATCGACTTCAGCTAACACAATCATTCCAGTCATGGACAAAGTTTTCTCTATGTTTGGAATCCCCAGAGTGGTAAAAACTGATAATGGCCCCCCATTCAACAGCAGCCAATTCTCTCAGTTTGCAGACTACTTAGGATTTCATTATCGCCGGATCACACTGCTCTGGCCTCAGGCTAACGCTACAGCTGAAAGATTAATGCGCACACTGGGCAAAGCAGTACGTGTGGTAGAAACACAGGGAATTCATTGGAAACAACATTTGAACATATTTCTAAGTGAGTACAGATCTACACCTCACAGCACAACAGAGAGCTCACCTGCTGAACTGTTATTCCAACGCAAAGTGTACACAAAGATCCCTTCATTCACTCACACTGCCAACAAGAGCTCAGACTCAGAAGTGAGAGCTAAGGACAAGAAAGCTAAAGCCAAGATGAAATCTCATGCAGACACTCATCGTCATGCTACACCTCACACTTTCACTTCAGGTGACATTGTGCTTCATCGCCAGCCCAAGCATAACAAACTCACCACACCATACAACACTAAACCCTACACTGTGATTAAAGTCAAAGGCTCAATGGTTACAGCGGCAAGAGATGGACATCACATAGTCAGGAACAGTTCATTCTTCAAGAAGATCGCTGGAGAGCTAATTGACATCCCACCAGATCCAGTCAGTGATGACTCTACTGTCACAACAACACCCAGATATCCCACGAGACACGATAGGCGTCCTCCTGCCTATTTACAGGATTATACATAGTGTATGGACTGCTAAACATGTGAATGATACTCTGGGTATATAAACATTTGTATATTTACGACTGTTGTTAACTTCAAGAGACTGTTGAGTCCTGATTTAGACAAATAAGATTTATGTAGGAAACAGTTTTAATGCATTTTCAGCATGCATAATTTGGTGTGGAGGATGTGTTCAAAGCTAACATGTGAATGCAAAAGTCTTAAAGATACTGTTACAGCAGAGTTGCACTAGTTCCAGATAACTGTTGTGTTAAATGCAGTATAACAGCCAAATGTTTAAAGCTATTAAAAAGAAAAGGGCAATGTGATATTCATGTGAATGTATTGTGCTCTCAGTATAACTGCGCCCCCTGCTGTCTACACAGCATATAGATACACTAGCAGTGATGAAGTGCACAGTAAGCATGTATAACGTGTGTGAGCCAGCCCTGGTGAATAAATCCTGTTAACGTCCAGCAAGTTGAGTCTTTCATGTACAACATGGACACATTACAAGGAGGGGAGTTTGACAGAGTAGCATATTACTCAAAAAGTACACAGTAAAAGTATTTCATTGTATTTGTGGTAGTAGTCTAACAAGTAAGTCCGTCAGTAACAATTGTATTAAAAACGTATGGCTAAAAATCATTTTATCCCTCATCAAATATAGCAGAAGTGGCTTGAATTAGTTCTCAGGAGGGGAGTTTGACAGAGAATAACTGAAAAAGTACACAGTAAAAGTACTTCATTTTATTGTTGGTAGCAGTAAAACTAGTACTGAGTCCAACAGTGTCAGTTTTATTAAGAAATTATGGTAAAACATATTTTTATCGCAAATATAGCACAAGAACATGCATTATTTTACTCTTGTACTAGCGTCAGTGCCGCTTCTCGGCCGATTATCGTAAAGGCGCGGTTAATCGTGCAATAAAAAATGAAGAGCTGCCGTTTTGACAAAGCAAACGTGAGAGACGGCTGAGTTGGCCGCAGTGTTCCGGTGAACTCCGACAGCACTGAGCACTACATCGGGATTAAGATTAAACACATGTATTTCATTTGGGAACACACACATACTGTATACAGATGTGTGTAAATTACTATTCATGGTCATTTGAAAACAGATGCCGGTGTCGGACACACACAAAGTGCGGAACTGAGCAGAGCACAAACACACACGTCATGCGCCTTGTGGACCGGACATCTCCTTCATAAAACGAGTAATAGGGGGAATAATAGGGCAGTTCGATGTGTGTGTGTGTGTGTGTGGTTAAAACGAAGCAGCCCGCAGTTGCTCTTTAGCTGTTCTAATGAAGATAAACACAGCAAAGGCTGTGTGTAAAAGGCACAGCTCCAGTTCCTACTTTGCGAACCGTTAACTATATGGTGATGAGCAAAACCGTGTCACTTGGCCCAGGTGGTTTCCAAAGAACGGACAAAACATGTTTAACGACCATATAATATATATATATATTTCCCCCAGATTCCCTGTTATATTATCATATATGATTAAAAGATGCACTTTTGACCTATCCGGATTCAAGAGCTCCTTGTTCGTCTGGACTGTAATCAGTTACACCACACACTGGGTTACGCTGGGAACCATCATTTTTAAAACTGCAAATCACTGAAGACAAAGAAGCCAGCTAATAAGAATTTAGCTTGCATGCCAGTTCTAGGTTATTTGAGGCTAAGAGCAGCAGTAAAAATGACTCACAGGGCCATCTGACTCATTGTTTTATAATATGATGAATGCTGGCAGAGAGAGAGATCTGACTGAGGCTTTATTTGCACTTATCTGTATGGTGGCTTGGATGAATCGTGTGTGAAATGTTTTTAATTGCATCTGAAAGGATTCTTTCAGCTGTAAATAAAGTTGCAATACAGGTTCAAGATGTGTTGGATCTTATCCTACTTCTCCTAAATTCAGGGTATTTCTCTGGGTCACACAATTGCTGTCCTTAAATCCCATACTTCTGTACTTACATTTGTTTTGAGCGCATTATTGCGTCAGGGTGCAAAGTATGGCAAATTTCACTACGAGTTCTCAGATTGTGCACTTACAGTATAATGGTAAAAAGTTGAGTGTGATCTTTGAGGTGTGGTACACTGGACACCTCTTGCACTCAAAGATCTCCATTTTGGCTACAGTACATAACAGTAGCCGCCATTAAGCTAGCTCCGGTGAACACTTTACAAATAAAAGTTATGTGTTTTATTTTAGCTATTTATATAACGTACCAATATACTGGTATCGAAAAGTAACAACCATACATTTTATACAGTATGGTTAATTGAGCAGTCAGTATAATTTGTTTTTGTGAACCATCGTAGCTAGCTAGCTAGCTAACAGCGGAGAGATTTCCACTTTCTGAAAGGGCACAGCAGCCGAGAGACTGAATTGAGACACAGCAATTGTTTCACTGATAGAAGGGGGAGTAGAATTGAAGCCCCATACAGTAGTAAACAAGCATGCAATAAAGTACAATTTTGACAAAAAACACAAAATCAGGGTTCGTTCCAGCCTTATGTCCCTGGATGTTTTGATTCCTAAGACCACCTGTAAACATACTAACTGTGTAGAAAAGTTTAGGTGCTTTGATAAAATAACACTCTCCTTTGCATACAAATAATTAGTTTTTACCAAAACATATTAAGCTTTAAAGGAAAACTCAGATATTTTTGGGAACAAGTTTTACTTTCTTGCCCAACATTTTTTTTCAAAGATGGATAGAAAACTTGGTCAGGGAATTAGCCATTTGTAGTATCCACACTTTAGTTTCAGTTCAAATTGAACAAACAAGACAGGTAGAGAGCTTCCAAATGGCTCGTAGGCAGGTCACTTTTATCCTTAGATAGAGATACCTAGCTATTTTGTCCATTTACCAATTTGTTATGCTAATTCCAGCTAACATGCTGCTAGCTTTTTTGTACTTTTTCAGAGTATAGACATTAAGGCGTTATCCATCTTCCTATCTAATAGAAAGCTGATGCATAATTCCAAAAGATCTCTATGATTTATATTGTTCAAACTCACTGTATACTACTGTCACAATATCTCAGATAATAATCTCATTGTTTAAAGGGGTAAAGACATGTTTGGTAGTGATTTGACCAGTTGACTGTAAGTCAAATGATGTCTATGATCTAGTTACTGTTGCATGTCAGAATAATTTCTGTCTGCATCATCTTTCAGCATGGTTGCACCACCCATTTGCGCTTCACAATCGCTGCAATTCGAGTCAAACTGTGCTTTGGGTTGGAGACAATAAGCAGAGAGAGCGGGAGAGTGGCGTTAATCAGACACAGATGGCCTGGCTTGCCTCGTATGATAAATGCACCCAGCATGGAAAAGAGTTGACATTTGAAAGTCAGAAGTGATGAGAGAAAACGATTCGTAAGGCAGGGAAAGGGCGAGATCAAAGCTAGCATCATCACATCAAGGGTTGCAAGGTCTATAAACAGTTTTTCCCCTTTTGCTCTCTTCCTCATTCCCTATCTGTTTTACAGTCAGTGATTGTGGTGCAGAGCAGGATATAATAGGACACTATGGGTGGAGGTATGTTTTGCTTATGAGCTGATCCCAGGGGATTTACAGTTGCTGTGGAGGTAAAACAGGGATGCGGTAGGACAAATATAGAACAAGGTTACAGGAAGACATGTTGTGGATGCTTTCAGGCTGTTATCTTCCCTCCTCCAACATTTAACCTCATTCTTTCTTTCAGGTCCATCAGGGCACATTACCACTACATGTTGCAACAAGGAGAGTGATTCAGGGCCTAGACAGGAAACTTGTGAATTGGTGCCAAAGATATTAATCTTCAGACAGGGTTTGGCATTTCACTTTTCCTTCCTCCCCTTTATATTGGCTACTCTTAAAAGCTTGCTGCAATGTCACACCAGCATGACCCAAGTTGCTTTTAACAGCGATTAAACACTGTGGAGAGAAAAAGGTACTTAATGTCATCTTTAGTTGGTATCTCTGTTTATTTAAATTATAATCATCGCAGCACAAAGGCTGCTAATGAACCTTTGTTAAAGTTTAATCAACGTTATATTTATTAGCTGCGACCTTGAGGAATAAGGTTAAATGACAATTGTATTTTGTTTGTGACAAATACACGTTCACATGACACAATCATTCTAGAAACAGTTGTTTTGGGAGATAAAATCATACTAGAGATAAGTGAGCAAATGAAATTGTAGTTGAAATAAATACTGCTGAATATTACTCAACGGCTAATCTGTTAAAAGATATTTTCCTTTTTACACTACCAGCATACACAAAGCAGTTTAGCATTTAATAATGCAGCACGTAACTATGAGCTCTGTTTTGGCCTCCACCAATTTGTGAAAAAAATATTTGAATGTTCATTAGTACATTTTATTTACCATTTAGTCTCTTTCTTTCCCTGTTTAGTTTCAACAGAGCGATAAGTTAAACACTGCTGATCCAGGTGTAAAATGGGGCTACCCAGCTAGAAATGTTTTGTTCTAAAAACATTCTGAGAATGTTACATTCATTGTTCTAGGAATGTTTTCAGCGGGAAGCTTTCTTTTGGTTCCCAGAACGTTCTTCTCAAAGGTAGGATAACGTTCTCTAAAACATTCTTAAAATGTTTGGTGATAACATTATTAGAACATTATGCCCTCCTATTCTTAAAACGTTTTCAGCGGGAAGTTTTTGTTTGGTTCCCAGAATGTTCTTCTGAAAGGTAGGATAACGTTTTCTAAAAACATTCAAAGGACACATGTCATGCTTTTCCGGTTATTACCCGTCCCCTTGTGTGTTATGAAGGTTTTTATGCATGTAAACGGTCTGCAGAGTCAAGACCCTCAAAGTACACTCTTTAGCGAGTAAAACTCTAAAACAGAAAATACCTCCCCAAAACGCCTCATTGGTGAAACGTCATTGTCCATTGTTTACTTCCTGGGTGCTGTGTCGTAGAAGCTGTCACTACCCGATCTGCAGCTCTGCCCGATCTGCAGTGCGCATGTGCAAGATGGTCCGCCATATTGGAGAACTCCGGACGGCAACCCAAGAAGGACGCTTGACACAGTGGTTTTTGGCAAAGCTGAAAAATAAAACGAGAGAGAGATGAGTTATTGTTATTACAACATGACTTCACTATTATTTAACAACTCTTTGTATTGGGTTCTTTTATTTGGGGTTAAGTACATTGTCAGAATAAGTGAGAAACAAATTTAACTTCGGTTAGACAGCTAGCATACTGAATAAATATTTACTGTGAATGTATGCAAAAATGTATGGCATATGGCTGTCTAACAGAAGTTAAATCCATTCCTCACTTATTCTGACAATGTACTTAAACCCAAATAAAAGAACCCAATAAAAAGAGTTGTTAAATAATAGTGAAGTCACGTTGTAATAACAATAACTCATCTCTCTCTCGTTTTATTTTTCAGCTTTGCCAAAAGCCACTAGCCTCATCCCAATACCCCTCCTCGACTCCTCCTTTCCCTCACTCGCTTCCCTTCCTTGCACGTTAGCTCCGCCTCCGTAAGATGCGAGCAAGAGACACGAGGAGGTGACGCGAGGACAGAGGAGTCCTCAGGTATTAATTGGGATGTCCTCGTTCACTCAAACGTCACTCTTAAACAACGTCTGTTAATGATGACATGCGCACAGCTGTATCCCCTCTCATCGGGCTTAACTGAATAACCCTTTAGAACCGGCCCATTTCTGGTTAAATATTTATTTAAATGAATGAATATTTCTCTTGTTAGTCAAGGAATTCAATGTCAATTTGGTCCTGCTTTTGTGTTCCGTTTTGGTGTAAAATGTAGCCTACATTTAAATAAAACTATAATTATAGTAATGTGAAAGCCTTTTAGAAATGAATTGCACATAATAATTCCCACGGAGCTGTGAGCACTTATACATTTATGTGACGCTTTTCCACTCATCTTCCAGTTGTCGGTTTTCCTCTGTTGAAATCGACCAGCTGTGAAGGTGGGGGCGGGGCTTTTATACGCGAGTAGTGAAAACACTTCCGCGTAGTCTGCTCGCGTGTATCCTCCCTTTCGTCTCCTCCCGCACCCCTCCTCCCTCACCCCATTTCGACTCCTCCGTGTACATTTCAGCTATTGGGACGTCCTTCAAAATGGCGTGTCTTTATCGATTTCCGGGTCAAGTCCCGGAGGAGGGGAGGAGAGGAGTCGAGGAGGGGTATTGGGATGAGGCTACTGTGTCAAGTGTCCTTCTTGGGTTGCCGTCCGGAGTTCTCCAATATGGCGGACCATCTCGCAGATGCGCACTGCAGATCGGGCAGAGCTGCAGATCGGGGCCCTTTCTCATTTCATCAAATCCCCCTCCTCGACTCCTCGACGCCTCGGTCCTCCGGTAGTGACCCGGAAATGAACTTCAGCGCGCCATTTTGAAGGACATCTAATTTCTCTAAATGCACTTCGAGGACCGAGAGTCGAGGAGGCTCTCTGGAGGAGCTATAACCGAGGATACACTGATGGGTCCTCCACGGTCCTCCACGGCTCCTTCGTGGATGCATTTCCGGGAACAGAGATGTTTCAAAGAGTTGTGACGCACGGCCGGACTTATCTCAGCCTATGACAGCTCTGCATGCATCCCCTGGATATTATTTTATTAACTGCTTTCATCGCGAGGCGATGTTTACAGTGAGAACAGCTGTGAGGTCCGTGCAGAAAGCAGAGAAGTGTGTATAATATATATCACTCAGTATAACAGGCCCACTCTCTTTATTTGCTTTAGTTTAGTAGATATCTACAAACAAAGAGTCAATATTTTTCTAAAACCATTTAGTGCTTCATATAATAAAATACACAACGGCTGTAGCTAGGGATGCACCGAATATTCGGCCACCGAAAATTATCGGCCGAAAATGGTTAAAAAGGCCCTTTCGGCTTTCGGCCAAGCGGCAGACATGTTGGCTGTGAGCCAGCTACGAGCATACTTGTCAACCCTCCCGATTTCCGCGGGAGACTCCCGATTTCATTGCCCTCTCCCGGTTTCCTCCCGGGGTCATATTTCTCCCGCATTTCTCCCGATTTCTGACAAAATCAGATTTACACAAGACTGTTTCCACTCTGACTTTAATACAGCTACACCATTGTTTGGTTTCCATGGTAACACGTCTCTTTAGTAGCGCGCGCAACTCAAAGTCTGAGAGGGTGAGGCAGATATTCACAGAAAACAGAACAAGAATCGATAACTACTCTACTCTCTGCTCACTCCTTTCCTGTAAAATACAGGTCCAGCCCACACATACTGTATGCTCCATCAAGGACGGTGCTACAGGCCACAAGGCATTGCACTTACAACTACAATAAGCATGTTAATGTTAATCTAACAGCTCCGGCGATCCACTAGCAACCCCCCCCCCCCCAATTTTGCATTTTGAAATGCTCCCGATTTCTGAGGTCTAAAGGTTGGCAAGTATGGCCGCGAGCATGGTCGCGCGCCGTGCTTGTCGCCGCGTTTTGATTACGTCATCACAACAACACGTTAGGTTACCAAACTTATAGGTGCATCTTTTGTTGTTGAAGGCCTGGCTGTCACAGTTTTTATTTACACTATTTTGTTGTAGGCCTACTAGCCTAGATGTTTATGCAGTTTTAAAGCACATTGGCTTTGTTCTGAATGCACTTTGTTGTAGTTATCCTACAGAGAAAAGAAAATGCACTTGACTTGGAATTAATGTACTGTATGCATTCAAAAGTGCTCAATAAATGTTTTATGGACCCATAATAGTGATTATTATTTAAGTTAAGTTTTGCCATAATCATGTCTTTTTCCATAATCAGGTAGCTGAACAACATTGGTAAAAAATGTATACATTATATATATATATATTTCTATTAATCATTTTCGGCCTTTCGGCATTCGGTTTTCGGCCAACTGTTTCCTATATTCGGTATCGGTTTCGGCCAAGAATTTCCCATTCGGTGCACGCCTAGCTGTAGCCTGTTTTAGGAGCTGTAGGTGCGTGTGTGGTGTAGGTGTGTGTAGTACAGTGTGTGCATAGATGCAGCGGACAGACAGGTCTCAGTTGGTTTGGTGTCCTCTGCTTACTTTTAATACTTGTAAAAATGTTGGCCCGTAATTTATTTTCCTCATTGTAGCGACCAGAGAGGGGGGGGGGGGGGGGGGGGTTGCGATATATCCAGTCTCTGATAGTGTTACGTTATTATGAGTGCTCTTTTTGATTCTGAAATTGTATATATTTATATAAATATATACATATATATATATGTGTGTGTGTGTGTGTGTGTGTGTGTGTGTGTGTGTGTGTGTGTGTGTGTGTGTGTGTGTGTGTGTGTGTGTGTGTGTCCCCGCATCTGTAGCCTGTTATTGTCTCATTATACGACACTGTGAATTAATTAAAAGTAAATATATAAGTCGTGATGAACACATCTGTCCATCAGACAGAGTGCTGCTGTGCCTCCTGTCATCATTAATGGACGTCTCTTTAAAATGACCGCTCAGAGGAGAGGAGTTCTCATTTCTCTAACCGCCTGCTGCTTCCCCTTCCTCTCTCCTCCGTTCCCCTCCTCGGCTCCTCCGCTCGCATCTCCTGTGGGCGGGACTAAGTCTCAGGGATAGGAGTCGAGGAGGGGAGTCGAGGAGGGGAGTTAGAAGCCTGATCCCAATACCCCTCCTCGACTCCTCTCTTCCCCTCCTCCGGGACTTGACCCGGAAATCGATCAAGACACGCCATTTTGAAGGACGTCCCAATCGCTGAAATGCACACGGAGGAGTCGAGGAAGGGATATTGAGATGAGGCTAGAGAAATGAGAAAGGACCCGGGTAGTGACCATAGATATAAACACTAGATGGCTCATGGGAGATTTTCCAGCGTAGCTCACCGGCCACCATCTTGCTACAGTCAACAGCTA
The DNA here is from genome assembly GCF_949606895.1 of Notothenia rossii. Classification (NCBI taxonomy): domain Eukaryota; kingdom Metazoa; phylum Chordata; class Actinopteri; order Perciformes; family Nototheniidae; genus Notothenia; species Notothenia rossii. The sequence goes on along the minus strand of NC_136905.1, from coordinate 55,467,944 downwards.
CTCTGGTACGCGCTATGGTAGCTGTTGTAAGGTGAGTGATCTGCACAAAAATACTCTTAACTCGCTGAAATCTTGACTGATTTACAAACGGTTTGGTTTATTATAAACATTATTAGCATGGCTATGATACAGGATGCTTGGACATGTTGAAATTGCAGCTTTTCTTTGTTTATGTGTCGTGGTTGTATTTATTAGCTGGCTAATAACAAGAGGGTGTGAGTGAGACCTAGTATTTACAAAGTTGACCCAGCAACTTTACACCAGTGGGAGAGGCATAACTGCTCTTTCTTTTCAACATAACTTAAGTTACACATGATTTCTTCCAAGTGGTTTGGCTTGTTAAAAACATCTTACATTTTAGATACATTATGGCCCCGGCCACACGAGGACGAAAACAGTCGTTTGCGTTACTGTTTAGTGTCATATAGACCGTTTGGCCACACGAGGACGACCGAATATGACAGTAAACAACTGCGGTAACGATAACGGGTCCCAAGGTGGATAGAACGGCATACGCAACGCTCTGGGGGGTCCAACGGCTCCGTGTGTACGCCCTATATACAATCATTTTCTGATAATGATGACGCAATAGCCCCGCCTCTCCCCACCTCTGCTGCTCACCCCCGCGTCAAAGTAAACTGCATACTGAATTCAGATTATTTATCTTTCTCTCGATATGGACATAAACGCGAGTGAAGTCTAATCTGACAGGACGGAGAGCTCACCTGCAGCTCCTCCTGCTGTGATGCAGCGGCGAATGGAGCAAAAAACACACTTCAAGTCAGATCATCACCCTTAGCTATTTTAATTACCTCTCAAACTACCTAAACTAGTTATAAATATGTTTATGTTGACTGTCGGGTCACACATCACTGGATCAGCTGCTGCATGAGACAGACACTGACGCTGTCCGAAGAGAGGGAGGAAAAAGAGAGGCTCCATGTATTTTATTATTATATAGAGTCGTTATTCATTTGTTTTAAAGCTCAATAAATAGCAAAGAAGACCTTTGACTGGCACTTTTATAATTTTGTCCGGAAGATTGAAACTTTAATACATGTTGACTGGCGAAAAACTCTGCCCGGTTCCCTCGGCCCCCACCACGGCGAATAAACAGAAGAGCAACCATGACAACCATGCTTCTTCGCTGCTTTTGTGGAGGAAGTTATATTGCGCCACGTACAGGCTCCTGCATATGTACTGCAGCTTCTCCAGCGGTTGAAGCTAAACGGAGCTGTCTCGTGTGGACAGACACTATCCGGTGAACATTGCGTGTGGACGGAAGCTTTTTTGTGATTGCGTTTGAGTTAATCCTATGCGTTTAGCCGTATGCGTCCTCGTGTGGCTAGGGCCTATGATACAGGAAATTGCTGGCTTTGTGTTAACAGAAGTACCTGGCTATGCCTGACTTTTGTGCAGCCTACGGATGCTCTAATCACCGTAGTCTGGAAACAGCAAGAACCCGTGGAATCACCTTTCACCTGTAAGATATGACAATATTATGACTATAATTAGGATAATCGTTAATTACTTAGTGGATGTATGTGCATTACAAGTCCTGCTACACAGGATCAGTGGGGCTATGTGAGATAATAGTATTGCAAGATTGATGTTGACCCAGCCTCTTTAGAATATGTTGCTACCATTTCTTTACACAATTATTTAATGTTTCTTTTGGACACCTTTTTTATAACTGTTAGTGTGGTTGTCTTATTCTTAAAGTATACATACATACAATTACCCCACAAATAGGATAATTTTGGTGTGTATTTTTGTCCTTACCCTTAATGTTAAAGGAAAGAAGCGAGGACAATGTTGACAATAATTTATATATCTGGCTACCTTTCTCATGTTTTTAAGGTTTCCCAAAACCGGAGAGAGGAGGAGGCAGTGCAGTTGCCCTAAGAAGAGACGGTTTTGTTTCCTCTGGCAGGACACTGCTCTGCAGTGAGCACTTCAGGAGTGAGGACTTTGACAGGACGGGGCAGACTGTCCGGCTTAAAGATGGTGTTGTGCCAACAGTATTCAATTTCCCAGCTCATCTTCAAAGGGTATGTGTATCATTGGCCAACAAGAATTCAAGGTGTATAAGATTGATATATAAATATGTGATTAAATGTCACACTTTAGTTTTTCTTTCTGCAAGTTTAGGAATAAATAATGTGTTGTGTATTACAGCACATTTTAAACACTCAAAATGTCTTTAATTATGTTTATTTTAGCCGGAAGCAACAAGAAGAACAACCACTTCTAGAAGAGCGGAAGATGACCTGCCAATGGACTTGTCTCAGGATGAACCTCTGCCTAATGTTGTGAGTATTCTGAATTTGGCCAAGACCAGAGAGATGGTCATTGATTTCAGGAGGGTGAGGACCATACTTGCCAACCTTTAGACCTCAGAAATCGGGAGCATTTCAAAATGAATTCTGTCTGACAAGGGTGAACGAGTTTTGTGACACAATTGAGCGAGAGAGGTGCCAGTTTCGTCAGATCTACGAGGACACAGCGCGCATCTCAAGTGGTCCGAGCGCACGCAGAGGCCCACGTACAGCACAAGGAGACCTTCGCGCATACTACCAACAACTCCACAGCAATATTCTGGTCAACATTCTTTGCCAGATACGGAGTAGGTTTCAAGACCACGAAAAATGAATGTTTCTCTCCCTCCTGGACCCCCAGCCCTTTCAGACCTACCGGAAAAAATTCCCTCAAACAGCCTTAGCCAAATTAACACAAAGTCACGGAACACTGTTCGATCTGTCCCGGCTAAAAACAGAACTGACTGTAATGTATGCCATGACTGATTTTGAAGGGAAAAGTCCCACTGATCTCCTTGATTTCCTTAAGCAAAAAAATCTGAGTGAGAGCATGGGGCAGCTTTACACATTGGCATGTGTGGCAGTGACTATCCCTGTGTCCACTGCTTCTGTCGAGCGGTCATTCTCGGCCTTAAAGCGAATTAAAACTTATGCCAGAAATTCTACTGGACAGACTCGGCTTTCATCATTAGCCTTCATGTCTATAGAAAATGACTTATTGGTGGAACTGAAATGCACAGATAGACTGTACAACAGAGTCATTGAAGTCTTCTTGAGGAAAGAAAGGAGGATGGATTTTGTGTTCAAATAATCAGTTGTTTTGGTGAGTACAAAGCATTTTTTTTTTTTTTATATATATTTTTGTCATTTTATGTCGTTAATATTAAATCAATATTAACAAATTAATATATATGTAATTAAAATGACAAATATATAAAAAATAAATGTTTGATGCTTCTGCAAGAGATATAGAGATGTGTGTGGCGCACTGGCTCAGCTGTGCAGTAAAAGTACTCAAGGAGACTTGTTGAATTGTTTTGGTTTAACCTTTATCAAAGTGGACATTCAGGGCTAGGAATACACTTTCACCACTGTCGCAAATATATCCTCATGAACAAATGCAAATTATTTGTTTGTTTTATTTTATTTTCAGTGAATAGTTTGTGTCTTTATCGTCACGTTTCTTAAATGAAACTGCTTTGGGTGCGACAATGCGCTGTTTAGTGAACAAACTTGTTAAAGCTCACATACTTTTGGTGGACTTAATAAAACTTTGTAGACTAATGCCTTAAAAGCCCCTTTTATTTTTAAGTTTTGACAGTATCCAAGCGATCTTAGAGCTGGTAGTTTAACACTCTTAATTGTAAATGCTTCGGAAATATTAATATAACTCTGTTGTACTTGACTATGTTAAGGTGATGCAACGCCCGGTTATACTACGTTTCTGTCTAAATGTATAGTTTCTAGAGCCATGGCGTCATAATGATGGTATTAAGAGGTGGAATAATTCAGGTAGGACTGTGTAGGACATCACTGAAGGCCTAGGTGTGAAATGCACGGCCCGCCACTGGGCTTGTCATATTAAATCCTTTATCTCGGTTGTACCCAGGAAGGTCTATGATGGTGTTACTAGGAGAGCCCAATATAATTTGAGGTGGTACTCTGTGTAAAAAGTTTGAGAACCACTGGCTATCTCACTTGCTCTATGTCACTTATACACTTGAACAACATGTGCAAACACTTTCATAACACCCAAGGACACCTTACAGGGCATAGGGGCGATATAGGGAACAATTAAAACAGTGGATTTAGTGAGATGTCAGCCGGGGTAAAACAAGACAAACAACAGTAAATGGACAACAGAAGGACACAAAAGGACACAGGGTACAGTTTATATTATTCTTGGGCTTTTTTCGACTATGTTACAGCTGCCGACGTCCCGCCCTCGCTGCATCCGAAGAGGTGATTGGATGAGACGTCATCCAATCCCCGCCCTTTCCGGCACATTCCCCGGGGGGAGGAGTACAAAGGCTGGGAACGGAGATCATTCGGGAGGCTCTGTGTTGGGAGACAGACGCCTCTAGCATCGCGATACTTATTGTGTGTGTTATACTGTTAGCTCCCCCTGTAATCCGCAGATACTTAGCCGAGTGCAAGTAGAGTGTTGTACCTTCCTATTGTGTAACGTTGTGGTGTATTAGCTTAGACCCAGGTGAGTAGCACCTGTTGACCAGCTGTTGTGATCTGTTTAAAACGCATTAGCTTAGACCCAGGTGATTAGTACCTGTTGACCAGCTGTTATCTGTGCAAACCATATTAGCTTAGACCCAGGTGATTAGCACCTGTAGACCAGCTACAGCTGTGTGTGTGCAGCTTTCTTGAGTCACCATTTGTACCCCGTGTAACGGGAGGGTTTTGTTGTTTTTATAAACTTCCTTTTGAAGTTCTCTCTTGGTGTAATAAAACCACTTATAATTATTACCAATACCACTCTGGTCGTGTTATTTCCCCTGTGGCTCCCCTAGCCCAATAAGGAACGTAACAGACTACAAGAACTCAGCGCACCGTGCTGTGAAGTGGTAACGTATTTCAAAGGTTCTGGATTTGTTTACAAATCTAGAAACTAAATACAAAACTAGGATGATATGAAGATCTCATGTCAAAATAATTGTGATAAATGAGAGAGAACTGGCCAGGACCTACTGTCTGTGAGATAATTTTATGTTGGCTTCGTTCTTCTGATAAAGGTGTGAATATCTAAATAATATAGCACCATATGCCATTAGTTGTGTCCCTGTTCTTCAAGCTAAGGCATTGCTAAATTAACAACTCTTGGCTTACAGAGTGAGTGCTAACATGAGACCGATTTTTATATATAAAATATAAATATATTTTAATTTTATAATTTATTTTAAATATTAACAATATAATAAAATAAATGGAAATATATACACCGGCAAATATTTAATATAAATACCTTGTGTGTGTGTATAGCTATTGCTTTATCAGCTTAATGTTATTTTCATAAGAAAGTCCATGATTATAAGTATTCAGTATCATAACTACATCTTTGATGTTTATAAAAAACCAAACCGTTTGAAAATTGGTTGAAAATTGAGCAATCTATGGTAAACCATAATGTTATGAATGAGAGCACTGCCTGTAGCAAGATGGCGGCCATGTGGCAAAGTCGGTCTCCATTGGCCAGCAGCGCGGGTGAGTCATCTAGTGTTTATATATATCTATGGTAGTGACCATGGTAGTGACCGTGATAGAAGCACCCAGTAGCCACGCCCAGAGGTATGGCCGCACCCTCTGCCAGCCTAGCATATATACTGTTGGAATCTCAGGTTCAGTTCAAAACTGTATCCAGTCAGTGGTTGACATTCCTTTTTAACACTGTTCCTTCAGATGTTCGAGCCGGTATTTTACTGTGTGCAGGGCATTTCACGGAGCGATTCATACCGGATATGTAGAGCGTAGGGCACTGAAGGACGATGCTGTTCCTACTTTGTTTGGACCAGCGGGAGATTCGGGTACACAACCAGGGGCGCCGCCAGGGATTTTGGGCCCCATGAAAATATATCACATTGGGCCCCACCACCAGACCCAGGCCACGCCAACCAAGCACAATTGCTGTAACCACACCTCCAGAACCCAACCTACTCATTTATGCTTTAAATAACTCTACCTGTACAGGCTTGCCTCTATCTTGTAGTCCAATACTAACCGCACAATACTTACTGACACCCAGCTGTGAACATATAACACTGGGCAGACGTGCAACATTCTACAGTAGAATTCACTATTTGATATAAGACTAACATTCCTGACAATAGATCTCAATAGTCATCTTTTATGGTGTACATGCCTTTTTAATGACATTTCTGAATGGAACATTCATAAATCTAAATAAATATAATTAAATATACATGACCTCTTCAATAAAAATAAAGTGAACATTAACACCAATATTATCATTTATAAAATGCTATAACAAAAAAAATAACATAAGCAGCAGATTTTTTTATTAAATAAAATACATACCAACTACAAAATAAGCGGGTATTAAAATGTAAACGGACAACAAAACGGAAATGGAAGTGAAAAGGCCTGATGGTGGTGCTAAATTAGAGCCTTTTACCTGTTCTCAGTCTTTTTCTCATGATGCATCTTGTGTGATCCAATATCGCTACCATAGCCTTGCCCTTCAACAGTTATTGCGAGCCCTGGCTCAGTCTTACTCACCAAGAGTCTAGCGCCTAGCCTTCTTACAGGCTAAGTCACTGATCAAGTCCTTGAAGTCCAGCCTTCTAGCCAACTGGCTTTCATGGCAAGACTGCAAAGCATTATGGGGGGACAGCGCTGCGGAGCCTGAATATGGATCTGTTGGTCCTGGCACCAGGGGGAGGGACAACTGATTTAGTATGAATAGCTGCTAAAAATGTACCTGCATTTATTAAATGTCAGCTAAAAGAGGAGTGAAATGAAAAACCTCTTCATTTTCTGTGAAGATATTATCAGTACTTAATGTCAGCAAAACATTACAATTATTATTTACAATGGACTAAGCTTAGCTAACAGACTAATTTCCACCATGGACCACCCACCTTTTCTTTTGAAAAACTGGGTGACATACTGTCGCCCTTTAGCCCCACTCTCTTGTCTTTCTCTCCTTTCTTTTCTTTCTTGAAAGCCTGACTTTGTGAGTGGTTGAGACATGGCACACACGTAAGTACTAACATCCCTGCTCCTCACATGCTCTCACTCTTTGCCAGAAAGAGCGGTGCCTCACAGCATTTGGAGGCAGGACCAAACCATTACATGTAAATAGAGAGGGGTGTACAGAGGCTTTGGATAATTAACTTTTGGCAGAAAAAAAGTGAAATGAATCATAAGCGTAGTGATTACATTATCAATTTAACTTTATATTAATGTTAATTGTTGATGATTGATGAAAGGTTACTTAAAAAATTGTTCTTAATGTTCTAAAAATGTTTGGGGCCCCTGTCAGTCACGGGCCCTTAGAATCGTCCTAACCTTTCACCCCCTTACGGCGCCCCTGTACACAACCTGTAAGTATTCATTGTTGTTTGTGTACTTATGATGTTTAAAACAAACAAAGTATATCTACTACGACTGTGTAAATGGGTAAACGTTTTTCTGGCTGCCAAGCCATTGACACAGTGCCAACAGGGCTAACTAAGTTGCTAGCGTTTCCATATATCAACTCCAATGTCAGCAGATGCCTTACATGTATCTCATAGTAGGAGAATGTCTGCATTCACACACAACATACTCATAGACAGTATACTCCGGGTGATTTACCGTACGGTCAGTACATTATAGTTGGCGTTCCTGGCGTGTGAGCTACCGTTCATAGCGTGTATGCTACATAGCTAAACAAGAAGGCTACCTAGAGCCAGACATGCTAGGGAAAACATTGTTTTCATGCCAGCTACAATGAATGACCGAACGTAGCAGACTACCCGTATAAGATTGCAATTGTAAACATGTTCTTGCTAGCCTAGACTAGCTGTTGTTCATAGTAGGTTGGCATATTACACTGAGTAACTAGCAAACGTAGGTTAGAATATTAGCTGGCAAGCTAACTGTGTTGATTAGATAGATAGATAGATTAGATAGATACACACTCCTACCACAACTACTACTAATGAATCTAAAACAACTAAGTTTCTCTAATATTTTGTGATTTGCATTAGATTTCGTCCTGCCAAATCAGGAAACTCCTGGCGTATCTGGCGGACAACACACACACACGGATGACCACTCTGATGCCTCGTCCTAAAAAGCCCCGGCAGCAGCTTGCAAAGCTGCGATAGGCAAGATGCCGAAAACGCCTATAAGGGGAGGAATGGATGATATACAGTGTATGTATATTTATACATGTTCATTTTGTACATTTCTAAAAATAAAGTTTGATGGAAATTGTTGATATTACGTATAGCGCCGAGGCTTCGGAGCGTGTGTTGAGTAATCCCCGAAGCTTTTTGTGAAGCATGTATCGAGGCTTGTATCTTTTTGGGCAAGTGACGTCATCGATGACAAACGAAGCCTCGCTGCCTGTCGATACCACGTGAATACTTCAGGAAGCGATTCAGATCGGTTGAACCGTTGAACCCGGTTGAACCACAACGCTCATAATACCATGCATAATACCCATGGGCCATTGATGTATAATAAGAACCATATTAACCCTCCTGTACCCGGGCCCGGTGACACGATGGAATTAAGAGAGCTCAGACCCTCACTTATACAGTATGGAGGTCGGAACATGTCATAAGTATAAATAGATACAAGCATAAATAAATGTAGGAATAAAAACATGAATTAATAAATGAATAAATACAGGAATAAATATAGTGCAGTGTTTTCAGTGAGATTCAGCGTGTGTGCTGTGGCTCAGCTGGAAAGCAGTTGACTCACGATCGCAGGGTCCCCGGTTCAACGACTGAACAATACTTTTTTTGTTGTTCTTTATGAAACCAACAGCTAAATTAAATAATGTAGTTAATAAATGTATTCTTTGATATGGTTTAGCCTTTCTCAGGCTACAACATGGTTAAGTGTATTAATATTATTAAGGAAGACAAATCCCTCTTTGCAATGTTTACCAGCCTCCTTAGGCTTTTCAATCACAATCATTCAACTGGAATAAAAACAATATTGTTAACATGGACATATGATTTAATGTTCGTTGTTTAGAGTTATTCTAAGGCTTTAATCATTGGGAACTCGGTATGAGATAGAGCACACTGTTGAGATTTCCAATATGCCTGTTTTACACACTTTGACCAACAGGGGGTTTGTGTTCAAATGAAGCCCATGATGAAGCCTAATGAGATGAACCCTTTTGCGAACCAATAGGCTAGTTGCACAAGATGGCGTCTATCAACTTCCGGCGGCTGGGTGTGAGCCTGAGTACTTCCGGTCTTCGGTGTGGAGTTGTTTGGGGAGTTAGTGATATAAATACGATAGATAAAGAGATAGATAAATAGATATATAGATAGAGAGAGAGAGAGAGAGATAGCAAGATACATAGCATACAGATAGAGATATAGTTACTGATAGATAGCATAGATTGGAACAGTCTACAGCTAAAATTGAAATTGAGCAATTTTATTTCTCTGAATGTTTTTAAAGCACGTCTAAGTGAAATGCTTTCTGAAACTATGGGTATTTGTAAATGTTGATAAGTATGTAAGTATGTTGTATGATATCCTCTATTGTTTGTTTTTATGTTGTTTTATGTTTCATGTGGAACTTAAATTGTTGCATGTCTCCCTTGTAAAAGAGATCTATGATCAAGGGACCAATCTGAATAAATAAAGGTTTGAAATGAAATGAAACATTAGTGTACCACATTACATCATATGTTATCATATTGTGGATTTATTATATTATGTATTGTCCTATGTTATTTTTGTGTGCATTTTTTTTGAGGTTATAATTCATTAGTTATATATAATATATATATATTAGTTATATTCATTAGCCGATTCTTTTGAAAATGGAAAATATGCCAAACGCAGCAGCATTTGGATGCACTTCAACCAAAACCCAGGCAGTGATAAAGCGCACCATTTGTAAAGGCAAACTATCCTTTAAAGCAGGGTCAACAAATAATCTCCATCGCCACTTAAAAACACAGTATCTAATATAAAGAGTTGTGTGAATTTCATTCAAGGCAAGACAACTTTATTTACTTAACACATACAGAGGGTAAATTCAAAGTAGTACATTCACTGACATGGATATGGCGCCACCTTTTGTCATGTTTACAAAGAAGATTATTGACATTAGGTCTGGCAATACAGTCAATCATTATCCTGGTGATTATTTCGCTTATTTTCCCTTCAAAGAGCCATAATTCCCATCACTAATTGCTGCCCAGGCTTGCCCATGCTTTTACCAGCGGTCCGTTCAGGTAGTTGACCAGGAAGCAAGCCACATTGAAGAGCTCCTCAATGCTTCCACACACAGACAGTGGTATGGCTTTGTCAAATAGTTTGTTCTCTTTGACTCTTCTGATGCACCTCTCCACATGGACCCTCAGACGTGCAATGGATTGAGTCTGCCTGACATCCTCCCTGCTCATTTGGGTTTTTTTGTGCAGAAAGGCAGGTCGGTACACTTTACACTCAACCAGATTGTCTACAAGGAACCCTTTGTCGACCATTATCGCCATGTCTAGTGTGAGCAGGCTCACGATTCCAGACAGCTTGAAGATCTCCCGGTCACTCATAGATCCTGCATACAGGCCAGACACAAATGTAATGGCACCATGTGGTGCCATGCCGATCATGGCCTTGAATGTAGCATGCGACTTGTATGTAGAAAACACCTCACTCTGCAGCAGGAGAGATGATGGAGTCTGGCAGAATACTTCAGTGCAGTCAAGCACCAGTTGTGTGTCATGGAAAGCTGAAAACTCTGGTGGAAGGTGAGCTTTGACAACATCGCGTGGGGTCCACAGACGTTTGCTTCCAAGCAGTTGGTAGAGGAAGTGTGTCCAGGTGGAAATAATTCAGCTGACTGTGGTGCGGTGAATGCCAAACCGTTCTGCGAGATCCCTCAGATGTAGGCCCACTGACAGGTGCATGAGGAACAGCAGCAGCTCATCTATGGGTGGAAGTTTCTGTGAAAACAAATAAGTGTTAGGCATACTGTAGATACTGTTATAGGGGAGACCGGGTACAGTTGTACACATTTTCCTGGGGTTTGTTGTTCTGTGTGTGTGTGTGTGTGTGTGTGTGTGTGTGTGTGTGTGTGTGTGTGTGTGTGTGTGTGTGTGTGTGTGTGTGTGTGTGTGGGTGGGTGGGTGGGTGGGTGGGTGTGTGTGTGTGTCTTGTGAGTGATGTGATGCACTTGTTAAACGGTGGTATAGTGCGCAGCGTGCATAATTATTAATATACATCCATACTTGTATGCTGCTTACCGTTGTTGATGATTGAGAGGAATCCGAGCTGCTGGCAGAGGATGCCTTGGCGTTGGTGATCCGCACCATCTTGGTGTTGGCTGCAGGCTCCACCAATTTCCAAAAGGCGAGGAAATGCTTGTATGTGGCAAATCTAAGAATGTAATATTGTTCATGTTAGACATAGTTTTGTTTCTTAAATTAGCTTCCCCAAATGAAAAGTGTTTATCAAACTAGTGGCCATAACAACATCCTGATAGCCTTATAAACAAACCTTATAAACAAACCTGGTGTAGAAACGAATGTCCTCGTCCGACCCTGCCAGGCGTTGTATCCCAAAACGAGATCTCAGTTGTAACACTTCCAGCTGGTGTTGGAGCTCCCTAACCTGGATTTTCAAGGCTTCGTTCTCGTCGGCCACCTGATTTGCCATCACTGCCGTCGCTGGATTTACAGAGTAGTCATGATCCGGCGGCGCAAGTGTTTCCACCTCGTACTTGTCGTGTTGTTAAATAATACATATCAGTTCAACTGTCACAATTACGTGTCTCTTTATTGGTAGCTCACATGCTAGAACACCCCTAGCTCACATGCTCCGTTACCCTAACATGTCGTCTCCCTATGACGTCACTGAACCGTGCCCGTAAGGCTTCACTCCTATTGGCTAACACACACACATATATACAATAACACCACAGTACTCAGCTGTCAAGTCCGGGGTGGGACTCTCTGCCCTCGGCCGACGCTCCCAAACATTACGTCTTGGTGTAGGTAGCTCGTAGTTATTCCAAGCAAAGAGAACAGGTGTAGCTCCTTTCTTTACTCTGTTCAGTCCTCCAGTTGTGACCAATAAGTCTCCTGGTCGAAAATGCCTACTACACACACGGGTATTTGTTGTGGGGCTGAAATTGTCCCTACGGACCTTGATCAGCCCATGAGCCTTTACCTCAGCATCAATAGGAAATTAATGGAAACTTATCTCCCGATTATAACGGGACTTATTTGTACAAAGGGGCACACAGCAATGTAGTGCCGACTTTCTTACCCGCTGGAAGACCAATCGCTTTTCTTTACCGCTCATCATCTATGCCAGGTGTCTCAGACTCCAGGCCCGCGGGCCAGATGTGGCCCGCGAGACAGTTTCTCATGGCCCCTTTGTTGATATCATGTAAAAGTGTTAATCTGGCCCGCGCGTTTACGTTTGCGCTTTATATTTCAATTTTATTTTTCCCACTGCTGCTGCTGCTGCTGGCAGGGAACTGCTGCGCGGAGTTCCCTCGCCCCTCCCCCCTCCGAGGGAACTCCGCCACACGTCAATCAAATACGCGCAGCGGAATCAATCCAGACGTGATCCAAAAGTGACACAGAGTGGAAGCAAAATATATCGCCATGTGTTCATCAAAACTTTCAGGGAAAAGAAAAATCGATGATGACCACAGAACATTTCAGGAGAAGTGGGAGACTGAATATTTTTTTGTTGAGTACAGGGAAACGCAACGTGCCTTATATGCACAAAGAAAATCGCTGTATACAAGGAGTATAACGTCAAACGTCACTACTCAACTAAACATGCAGAGTATGCAAAATACCTGGGAGATGAGAGAGAGAAAAAAGTCACAGAGCTAAAAAAAAATCTATGGAAGCAACAAAATCTCTTCAAGAAAGGAAGCAATGAGGCTGATTTAGCAGTCGAAGCTAGCTATGTGGTGAGTGAGATGATTGCTAGAGCGGGAAAGCCGTTTACGGAAGGCGAGTTTGTAAAAAAATGCATGTTGCAGGCTGCAAGTATAGTCTGTCCGGAAAAGAAGGGTCAGTTCAACAACATCAGCCTGTCAGCTAACACAGTCGCAGAGCGCATTTCTGATTTATCAAGTGACATATATGAACAGCTGTGCGACAAAGCCAAACTTTTCCGTGCATACTCTGTGGCTCTTGATGAGAGCAAAGACATCACTGACACCGCTCAGCTCGCAATGTATGTCTGTGGTGTTGATGACAATTTTGAAGTGACAGAGGAGTTGCTTACAGTGAAACCAATGCATGGCTAGACCACCGCTCAGGAGATATTTCAGCAACTGTGTGATGCCATTGCGGATATCGGTCTGCCATGGAAGAGGTTTGTTGGAATTACGACGGACGGAGCGCCATCAATGACAGGGAGAAAAAACGGGCTGGTGGCACTTGTTCAAAGAAAACTGGAGGAGGAGGGTGTGGAGGAGGCTATTGCTCTGCACTGCATTATCCATCAGCAGGCCCTTTGCAGCAAATGCTTGAAGTTTGACAATGTGATGTCTGTCGTTGTGAAATGCATCAACCATATCAGATCCAGGGGCTTAAAGCACTGCCAGTTCCGTGCTTTTTTGGAGGAAATTGAGTCAGAATATGAGGATGTGCTCTACTTCACAGAGGTACGTTGGCTCAGCAGGGGAAACGTCCTGAAGAGGTTTTTTGAGTTGAGAACAGAACTGAAAGTATTCATGCTGGAGAAAGGTGGGATGGCTGTTCCCGAGCTGAGTGATCCCAAATGGCTCATGGACTTAGCTTTTCTTGTTGACATCACGCAGGAGCTGAATGCTCTGAATAAGAAGTTGCAGGGCCAGGGCCAGCTTGTTAGTGCAGCATATGACAATGTCAGAGCATTCTCTACAAAACTGATGTTATGGAAAGCCCAGCTCCCTCAGAAAAACCTCTGCACAGCATTCAGTGGTGAGAAGTATATTGATGCCATTGTGAAGCTACAGGAGGAATTCGATCAGCGGTTTGCAGACTTCAAGACACACAGAGCCACTTTCCAAATGTTTGCAGACCCCTTCTCCTTTGATGTGGAAAATGCCCCTGGTGTGCTTCAAATGGAGCTCATCGACCTGCAGTGCAATTCTGAGCTCAAAGCCAAGTTCAAGGAAGTGAATGGGAAAGCAGACAAGCTTGGACAGTTCATGAGAGAATTGCCCCCCTCCTTCCCTGAGATTTCCAGGATGTTCAAGCGGACCATGTGCCTTTTTGGGAGCACATGTGTGAACAGCTCTTCTCCACCATGAACTTCAATAAGTCAAAGTACAGGTCCAGACTTACTGATGCACATCTTCAAGACATACTGAGGGTTTCAACTGCTTCCTCCCTCAAACCAAATGTGGCTCAGCTGTGTGAGAGGAAGCGCTGCCAGGTCTCTACCAGCAAATAGTAGGTAAGAAAGAGCAACTGTACATAGTTATGTTGTGAAGAACAGTTCATGTTAAGAAGATGTTGAATAACTGTTAATGTTGTATTTTTTAATAAATGTTTTGCGGAATATTTGAAGCGGCCCAGACTTGCCCAGACTCTACGTCCAGCGGCCCCCAGGTAAATTGAGTCTGAGACCCCTGATCTATGCTATCTATCGCTATCTGCATGCTAACTGTATGCTATGTATCTTGCTATCTATCTATCTATCTATCTATCTATCTATCTCTCTCTCTCTCTCTCTCTCTTTCTCTCTCTCTCTCTATCTATTTATCTATCTATCTATCTCTCTCTCTATCTATCGTATGTATATCGCTAACTCCCCAAACAACTCCACACCGAAGACCGGAAGTACTCAGGCTCACACCCAGCTGCCGGAAGTTGATAGACGCCATCTTGTGCAACTAGCTGGAAAGCTTCAAAGCTTCATAAGGCTTCATCTCGCCATCACTAATGGAAATACTTAGTAGCCTTTCTTCCCTGAATCATTTGCTCCTATAACATATCATTCATATATAGCAAACCATGATTTGATTTTTCAACAAACAGTAGTAGTTTATTACAGGTAAAAATAACTTACTCTTCTATAACAACAGTTGTAGGTACAGTTCGGTTAGTTGGCATATAAAATATACGGCTGTGCCGACGCCTGATGTTTCCGCTCAGAGCGAGCCGAAAAAAGCACTGTTAGACATGGGCGGAGCCTCTCTTTGGTTGACTAATCAGCACAGAGTGGCCGAGCTGACCAATCGGAGCACACTGGGCTCACAGGGAGGGGGTGCAAGAGCTCCAACGAGCCGTTTAGGACAGAGTGAAATACACATACTTTACAGAGATGTTGATAACATTGATAGAACATTATGCCCTACTATTCTCAAAACGTTTTCAGCAGAAGCTTTTATTTTGGTTCCCAGAATGTTCTTAAAGGTATAACGTTCTCTAAAAACACTCTTAAAATGTTTTTGATAACATTGTTAGAACATTATGTCCTACTATTCTTAAAATGTTTTCAGCTGCAAGTTAGATCTTTTTATGTTGCCAGAATGCTATTATTTTAGAGAAGGATAACATAATTTGTTTAAAACATTGCAAATGTTCTGTAGTAACAATTTACTAAAATGTTTACATTATTAGAACATAAAGACATAATAATCCTTATATCTACCGTCCAATGGTTTTTCTTTATTAAACACGTAAACGGAAGAGCGTCTGAGAGGCCTTTTTGCTTTTTGTTTTTTACCTTACAAAATGGTCAAATGGTCCTTGGAGCAAGGGGCGGGGCGAAACTCACGGAAGTGATTTCAAAACAAAAGCACTTGCTAAAATCACACTTTGAATTACTACAGTATCCTGCTGAAGGAACAGTGATTATTATAAACAAGGGGAATTTAGCGATCACAACGAAAACGGCTAAGACACATATTGAGCCCAGAAAATGGATGTTATTAAGGGCTGTAAATATAATAAGCCTCTGTCTAAAATGGACAACATTGTTAGGAGATTTAAAATATACAGCGGTTCTGCACTGCGGTCACTGAGCCGCCTCTCGAGTTTGTTTTTTCAAATCAGCTGCTCTTCATTCCTGCTATATTTGACAAGTGATACAAATATGTTTTACCACAAGTTCTTAAGAAAACTGACACTGTTGGACTCGGTTCTAGTTTGACTTCTACCAGAAATAAAATGAAGTACTTTTGCTGTGTACTTTGTGAGTAATCCTCTGTCAAAGTTCCCTCCTTAGTACATAATGCATGTTTTTCTGCTATATTTGATGAATGATAAAAATATAATTTTACCATTAGTTCTTAATGAAATTGATACTGTTTGACTTTGTATTAGTTAGCCTACTACTTACAACACATTGAAGTACTTTTACTGTGTATTTTTTGAGAAATCCTCTCTCAAAGTCCCCTGCTGAGAACAAAATCAAGTCACTTCTGCTAAGTTGGATGAGGGAATTCTTTTTTGTTGCCATTAGTTCTTCGTGAGATCGATTCTGTTGGAATCGGTACAAGTGAAACTACCCCCACAAGTACTATGAAGTACTTACTACTTTTCCAGTACTCCTCTGTCAATGTCCCCTCCTGAAAACAAGAATGCATGTTTTTCTGCTATTTTGAATAAGCGTTAAAAAACCTTTCTTCATGAGACTGATATTGTTGGACAGAGTATTTTAAGAGGATGGTAGACTGCACACTGACACACTCTTGTCACTCTTGTTGGCCTCTTATGATGCTGCTGTCTTTTAATATATTATTTCTCTGCTCCTAGTTCATTCCTCGCAGATTCTTCCATCACTCCCAGTCATTGCATGTCAGAGCTTCGAAAAATGTGTCCAATTCAACTAAATGTTTTTTTGTGAGTGAAAGCCAGAGCTAAATTATAGATTGTTTGATTGTGTAATTACAAGGTGAGAGAAAATAAATCCACATCCTCCTATGAAACGTATTTTATTTCCTTTTCCATGTTATACTTACTTGCATTAGAACATTTGCATGTTGAACTACATGCTGGATATCTTCCCAGTCTCAAGGAAATACAATACAATAAATGGATTCATAATTTAAAAAAATTCATAAAAATGTATACATTAATAATGTTGTGGGCAAACATTTCAAATTTAAAAATAAGATGAAAATAAGTTCTAAATTATAGTAAATTATTAAAAAATGTTTGGTCAATATACGTTTTTCTGCCTAAAATAGTTGAAACTGAACGTAAACTATATCAAACACAACATGCATGGCAATTAACCTATTTTTGCTCGCTATTTAAATTGACTTTGGTTAGTTAATACAAATATTGATATTATATATATATATATATTAGCATATAATTGATGCAGTCTTTCTGAACATTTAAAAAAAAAAATACTGCAAATGAAGAATATTTTAAGTGTTCTGCACAGATAGTGCCCTAACTTACAGCAGTTGAAAAGATGTGTGGAAGGATACATTATTGATGGACTTCAATGGCTCTCTAGATAAAGGGCGTTGGTTGCTTGTATTATCCTCAGATAGTGGTTTGTTTAAATAACTAGTGACATTTTAATAAATATTGCAAAAAAGGGCTCCAAAAAAGGCATATATAACCTGCCCGGCTTAGCCAGTGAGAATTTCTTCAAGCACCACAAGATTCATAGTTTATAAAGTACAATTCTGGGCCATTGATTGTGTCATTTCTCCAAACGCATACAGTAAAAATGCCTGTTTTGAAGCCTTCAAATGGTGCAGGAAAAGGACTTTACATTGTATTATACTTAAAGACAGGACTATTCAGTTAAGAGAAGAGAAAAAGGAAAGCAAATTGTTATAATGGGTGATGTAACATTAATGACAGACATAATATGAGGTCCTTGGCCCTCAGACTTTAGAGGGGTCATTGTGTGATCATGGGGCATCACCCTTACAGCATCAGGACAATATCATATGGAGTCAGACACTGGAAGTGTGCTGGAGGCGTTGACTGGGACTGATTGAAGGATGAGGCTGATGAGAATGAAGAATCTGTGACGAACTAGCAGCTGAGAAATAATCATATATTAAAAGACAGCAGCATCATAAGAGGCCAACAAGAGTGACAGAGTGTGTCAGTGTGCAGTCTACCATCCTCTTAAAATACTCTGTCCAACAATATCAGTCTCATCAAGAAAGATTTTTTAACGCTTATTCAAAATAGCAGAAAAACATGCATCCCAGCTAGCGGGGAACGTTCTCACAACTTTGGCTAACGTTACTTATTGGTTCTAACAAGATTTTAAAGAAACGTTTAAATCTGATGTTCAAAGAACCTTTTTAGGATGTTTATTTGTTCAAATAATGTTCCTATAAGGTTTAAGGTTAACTAAGACATAACGTTTTAACTGCAACATTCAGAGGATGTTTTGAGGATGTTATTAAGGCCTGAGATGACAGAAAGTGTTTTTATAAAACGTTCCTTTAATGTGATATGTTAACAAAGGTGGAACGTTTTGCCTGCAACATTCTAAGGATCTGTTTTGGACGTTGTTGGGTAACACATTAAACATTTTCTTTATAAAACGTTCCCTCAATGTTACATGATAACAAATGAAGAACATTTTCAAAGCAACATTCTGAAAATGTTTTTAGGATGTTATTGAGGCCTGAGATGACAGAAAGTGTTTTATAAAATGTTCCTTTAATGTTATATGTTAACAAAGGTGGAACGTTTTGCCTGCAACATTCCGAGGATGTGTTTTGGACGTTGTTGGGTATCACATTAAAGATGTTCTTTATAAAACGTTCCCTCATTGTTACATGGTAACAAATGAAGAACATTCTCCAAGAAACATTCTGAAAAAGTTTTCAGGATGTTATTGAGGACTGAGGTGACAGAAAGTGTTTTATAAAATGTTCCTTTAATGTGATACGTTAACAAAGGTGGAACGTTTTGCCTGCAACATTCTAAGGACGTGTTTTGGACGTTGTTGGGTAACACATTAAAGATGTTCTTTATAAAACGTTCCCTCAATGTTACATGATAAAAAATGAAGAACATTTTCAAAGCAACATTCTGAAAATGTTTTCAGGATGTTATTAAGGCCTGAGATGACAGAAAGGGTTTTATAAAATGTTCCTTTAATGTGATATGTTAACAAAGGTGGAACGTTTTGCCTGCAACATTCTAAGGATGTGTTTTGAGCGTTGTTGGGTAACACATTAAAGATGTTCTTTATAAAACGTTCCCTCAATGTTACATGATAACAATTGAAAAACATTCTGCAAGAAACATTCTGAAAATGTTTTCAGGATGTTATTCTTTTTTTATAAAACGTTGCTGTTATGGCAAATATTAACACGTTCATTGTCAACGTCAGATTTATTTCTAGAGCACTTTAAAAAACAAACTTGTTGCATTTGTTTGAAAAGGATGTTTTGAAAAAAATCTGATGTCACCATATTTTCCTTTTGAAAAAAACAAACAAGCACGTAATTCATGATAAGCTGTAAGCAGATATTGCATGTTTGCGGTGGCATGTGTGAGTTCCCAGCTAGAAATTTGTTACCATTCGTTGTTCGAGGAATGTTTTCAGCGGGACGTTTTATTTTGGTTCCCAGAATTTTCTTCTGAAAGGTAGGATAACATTATTTAAAAACATTCTTGAAATGTTTGGTGATAACCTTCTTAAGATGTTTTTGATAACCTTCTTAAGATGTTTTTGATAACATTATTAGAACATTGTGCCCTACAGTTCTTAAAACGTTTTCAGCGGGGCGTTTTATTTTGGTTCCCAGAATGTTCTTCTGAAAGGTAGGATAACGTTCTTTAAAAACATTCTTGAAATGCTTGGTAATAACCTTCTTGAAATGTTTTTGATGGCCTTCTTAAGATGTTTTTGATAACCTTCTTAAGATGTGGTTGATAACATTGTTAGAACATTATGCCCTACTATTCTTAAAACGTTTTCAGCGGGAAGTTTTAGTTTGGTTCCTAGAATGTTCTTCTGAAAGGTAGGATAACGTTCTTTAAAAACATTCTTAAGATGTTTGGTGATAACCTTCTTAATATGTTTTTGATAACATTATTAGAACATTATGCCCTACTGTTCTTAAAACGTTTTCAGCGGGACGTTTTATTTTGGTTCCCAGAATGTTCTTCTGAAAGGTAGGATAACGTTCTTTAAAAACATTCTTGAAATGCTTGGTAATAACCTTCTTGAAATGTTTTTGATGGCCTTCTTAAGATGTTTTTGATAACCTTCTTAAGATGTAGTTGATAACATTGTTAGAACATTATGCCCTACTATTCTTAAAACGTTTTCAGCGGGAAGTTTTAGTTTGGTTCCTAGAATGTTCTTCTGAAAGGTAGGATAACGTTCTTTAAAAACATTCTGGAAATGTTTGGTGATAACCTTCTTAAGATGTTTTTGATAACATTATTAGAACATTATGCCCTACCCTTCTTAAAACGTTTTCAGCGGGACGTTTTAATTTGGTTCTCAGAACGTTCTTCTGAAAGTTAGGATAACGTTCTCTAAAAACATTCTTACCATTTTTGGTGATAACTTTCTTAAGATGTATGAGCGCATACATCTTAATAATAAGTGCCGTTCAAATTCTCTACATGATAGGAAAGGAGGTTTCAAACTTCCTTTATAACCTCCTTTAGCTTAGGAACCACTGAACCTCCCTTACCGAAAGGAGAGGAGAAAATGCTGCCATCACACAACAGTCGGCCGTTCACGATAACAACCGATTATGACGGAGAAATTATATCATGTAACTTACGGTGCTTATTAAGCATTTTAAAACGTATGTGGTAAGTTGCCAAAGTGTTTTGTTTTGAAGGTTCATCAGTATTATAATCAAAAAGAGAAATATGAACGTTAGTTTTTACTGAAATTATTAAATAAAGTCAACATTTCACAGAGCTGTGTGGGGTTTGTTCAACTTTTAAAATTTTGAATGGTGATATACACAGTGATAGATGTTAAGGACTAACGTTTATAATAAATACATCCCAGCTGGCGTGGAAAGTTCTCACAACTTTGGCTAACGTTAGCTATTGGTTCTAACAAGGTTTTAAAGAAACGTTTTAATCTGATGTTCAAAGAACCTTTTTAGGATGTTTATTTGTTCAAATAATGTTCCTATAAGGTTTAAGGTTAATTAAGACATAACGTTTTAACTGCAACATTCAGAGGATGTTTTGAGGATGTTATTGAGGCCTTTCATGTGATATTTTAACAAAGGTGGAACGTTTTGCCTGCAACATTCTAAGGACGTGTTTTGGACGTTGGGTAACACATTAAAGATGTTCTATATAAAACGTTCCCTCAATATTACATGATAACACATAAAGAACATTCTCCAAGCAACATTCTGAAAATGTTTTCAGGATGTTATTGAGGCCTGAGATGACAGAAAGTGTTTTATAAAATGTTCCTTTAATGTGATAAGTCAACAAAGATGGAATGTTTTGCCTCCAACATTCTAAGGATGTGTTTTGGACGTTGTTGGGGTAACACATTAAAGGTCTTTTTTTATAGAACATTCCCTCAATGTTACATGATAACCAAAGAAGAACATTTTGGAAGCAACATTTGGATAATGTTTTTAGGAGGTTATTATTTTTTTATAAAATGTTCCTGTGATGCGAAATATTAACAGGGTCATGGTCAACGTCAGATTTATTTGTAGTGCGCTTTAAAAAACAAAGTTTTTGCATTTGTTTGAAAAGGATGTTTAAAAGAAATCTGATGTCACCACATTTTCCTTTTTAGAAAAAAACAAGCACGTAATTCATGATATTGCATGTTTGCGTAGGCATGTCTGAGTTCCCAGCTAGACATTGTTGTTTCTAAAAACATTCTGAGAATGTTACCATTCATTGTTCTAGGAATGGTTTCATCGAGAAGTTTTATTTTGGTTCATAGAATGTACTTCTGAAAGGTAGGATAACGTTCTCTAAAAACATTCTTAAAATGTTTGGTGATAACATTGTTCGAACATTATACCCCAAGTGTTTTTGTTGTTTATACATATCTCTATTGTCATATGGATCGAATAACACTTAGAAAACCAAAGACAGACATATAGAAGAACGGACCGACTATCACTGCCCGTCCCTGAAACCCCTGTTAGTGTTTGTATGTCTTTCTTTCTACTGTGTGTCTCTCTCTCTGCCTGCTGGTATGCTCTACACGGCTGGGAGCAATCTCCAATCAACCACACCTGCAACCTGCTCGTCAGCCACACTATGAAAGCCTGCAGCCTGCACTCATTCCCTGCCGGATTGTTGCCGTGAACGGTTTGTTGCGTGCCGCTCTAGCTTTTTACCAGCATATTCTTTGACAACTTTGCCTGCTTTTGCCTCACACTGATTTGTGTGTCTCTCCCAGGAGGAATCCAAGGCCTTCCACACTCCCGAGACCAGCCAGGCCTCTCTACCCACCCTGGAACAACTGTTTCCCACTACCGCCATAACCAACCTCCACTCCCAGCTCCCCTTTTCTAATAAACAAATGTTACTTTCGCCAGCTGATTCCGATTCATCCTTTTACATGTGTTAATAGTCAAATTCCAATAGTTAAGTAAACTATCATAATCATCCTAATGACCACAGTGGTCAGTCCACTTACCCAGGAATTTTTAGTTGAACAATTACAGGAATATTATGTCTTTATGTTCAAATAATGTAAACATATTTTAGTAACTGGTTGCCATATATATCTTATATTTCTTTAACATAAACCATGTTATCCTTCTCTAAAATAATAACATTCTGGCAACATAAAAAATCTAACTTGCAGCTGAAAATGTTTTAAGAACAGTAGGGCATAATGTTCTAACAATGTTTTCAAAAACATTTTAAGAAGGTTATCTCCAAACATTTTAAGAAAGTTTTTAGAGAGCGTTATCCTACCTTTCTGAAGAACATTCTGGGAACCAAACAAAAACTTCCCGCTGAAAACGTTTTAAGAATAGGAGGGCATAATGTTCTAACAATGTTATCACCAAACATTTTAAGAATGTTTTTAGAGAACGTTATCCTACCTTTCAGAAGAACGTTCTGGGGACCAAACAAAAACTTCCCGCTGAAAACCTTCCTAGAACAATGACTGTAACATTCTCATAATGTTTTTAGAACCAAATATTTCTAGCTGGGATTCTTGTTCTCAGGAGGGGACAAAGGATTACTGGAAAAGTACACATTAAGTACTTCATACTGTAGTACTTGTGGGGGTAGTTTCAGTAGTACCGAGTCCAAAGGATCAATCTCACGAAGAACTAATGGCAACAAAAAAGAATTCCCTCATCAAACTTAGCAGAAGTGGCTTGATTTTTTTCTCAGCAGGGGACTTTGACAGAGTATTTCTCAATAAATACATATTAAAAGTACTTCAAAGTATTGTAAGTAGTAGGCTAATACAAAGTCAAACAGTATCAATTTCATTAAGAACTAATGGTGAAATTATATTTGTATCATTCATCAAATATAGCAGAAAAACATGACAAACTATGGAGGGGACTTTGACAGAGGATTACTCACAAAGTACACAGTAAAAGTTCTTCATTTTATTTCTGGTAGAAGTCAAACTAGAACCGAGTCCAACAATGTCAGTTTCCTTAAGAACTTGTGGTAGCAAATATTTGTATCACTTGTGGTGACTCTAGTTAACCATAATTCACTTTTGGGTCGCAGTTCCTACACGGACCTGGTTTAGCGTAACACCGGAGATATAGGTTGCCAAGCTAGAGCTAGCAACGCACTCTAACTTGACTCTCCTCACTGAGTACATGTCTGATACTACTATTGCTTGATTGCAAATAAAGAGTGTAAATCCCTTTTAAATACTCCGCCTCCGACTCCTTCTTACCGGCACTACACTGGTGACCCTGAGTTTTTTGAGATGGTTTCCGAAAAAAAATTGAACATGGCTGAACGAGATGTTTTCGTTAAGCTGCCGGAGTTTTGGGAGCATGCCGTGGAGGCATGGTTTGCACACGTGGAGGCTCACTTCGCTTGCAAGCATCTCCACGACGAAGATCTGAGATATTACCTTGTGGTGGCTTCGCTGGGGGTTTCTACTTCAGCCAGCTTAGTGGGTTTCATCGCAGCACCCCCACGCCTCAGTAAATACGAGGCTATCAAGGCTCTTCTCCTGAAGACATTTGGCTTATCGATGAGAGAAAGAGCCCGCCAAATTATGGACATTCAGGGCCTCGGGGATGGCAAGCCATCTCAGTTAATGGAGAAGATGCTAAGCCTGCTAGGAGGGGAAGATACCCAGATTTGGTTCATGGAGATGTTTCTTCTTCTTGTTCAAAAGACCTCATGAAAGACGACACACGAAGTGAGGATACCCGGCCCGGAGGAAGCCCGGGGTCCCCTTCTGGAGCCAGGCCCAGAAGGAGGACTCGTCGGCGAGCGTCTGGTGGCCGGGCTTGCCACGGAGCCCGGCCGGGCACAGCCCGAAAAGGCGACGTGGGCAACACCTCCGCTTCTCCGTCCCGCGGGCCCACCACCTACGGGAAACAGCGATGGGGTCGGGTGCGCTGCCAGAAGGGTGGCAGTGAAGGCAGAGGGTCTCGACGGACCAGACCCGGGCGACAGAAGCTGGCTTTGGGGACGTGGAACGTCACCTCTCTGGGGGGGAAGGAGTCGGAGCTTGTGCGGGAGGTGGAGCGTTACCAGTTGGATCTGGTTGGGCTCACCTCTACGCACAGCGTCGGCTCTGGAACCTTACTTCTGGATAGGGGTTGGACTCTATTCTTCTCCGGAGTTGCTCAAGGTGTGAGGCGCCGGGCGGGTGTGGGGATACTCACAAGTCCCCGGTTGGGTGCTTCGTTGTTGGAGTCTACCCCAGTGGACGAGAGGGTTGCCTCCCTACGCCTGCGGGTTATGGGGGGGAAAACTCTGACTGTTGTGTGTGCTTATGCACCCAACAGCAGTTCAGAGTATACGGCCTTCTTGGAGACCCTGGAAAGAGTCCTGTATGGGGCTCCTGAAGGGGACTCTTTAATCTTGCTGGGAGACTTCAACGCACATGTGGGCAATGATGGAGACACTTGGAGGGGAGTGATTGGAAGGAACGGCCCCCCTGATCTGAACCGGAGTGGTGGTTTGTTACTGGACTTCTGTGCTAGTCATGGATTGGCCATAACAAACACCATGTTCGAACATAAGGATGCTCATAAGTGTACGTGGTACCAGAGCACCCTAGGCAGAAGGTCCATGATCGATTTGGTTATCGTATCATCGGACCTGAGGCCGTATGTTTTGGACACTCGGGTAAAGAGAGGGGCGGAGTTGTCAACTGATCACCATCTGGTGGTGAGTTGGGTCGAGTGGCGGGGGAAGCCTCTGGATAGACCTGGTAAGCCCAAACGTGTAGTTCGGGTGAACTGGGAACGTCTGGAGGAGGCCCAAGTTCAGGAGGCCTTCAACTCACACCTCCGGCGGAGCTTTTCGGGCATTCCTGTGGAGGTTGGGGACATTGAACCAGAGTGGTCGGTGTTCAAAGCCTCTATTGCCGAAGCCGCGGCGGGGAGCTGTGGTCTCAAGGTCCTAGGTGCCTCAAGGGGCGGTAACCCTCGAACCTCCTGGTGGACACCGGTGGTCAGGGAAGCCGTCCGACTGAAGAAGGAGGCCTTCAGGGATTTGTTATCTCGGGGGACTCCCGAGGCAGTTGCAAGGTACCGACAGGCCCGAAGGGCAGCAGCCTCAGCCGTGGCCGAGGCAAAGCAGCGGGTGTGGGAGAAGTTCGGAGAAGACATGGAAAAAGACTTTCGGGCGGCACCAAAGTTGTTCTGGAAAACTGTCCGACACCTCAGGAGGGGGAACCAGGGAACCATCCAAGCTGTGTACAGTAAGGATGGGACGTTGTTGACCTCAACTGATGGAGTGTTAGGGCGTTGGAAGGAGCACTTTGAGGAACTCCTGAACCCGACAACTCCGCCCTCTATGTTAGAGGCAGAGCTGGAGTATGAAGGGGGATCGACACCAATCTCCCGGGGGGAGGTCACTGAGGTCGTCAAACAACTTCACAGTGGCAAAGCCCCGGGGGTGGATGAGATCCGCCCAGAAATGCTGAAGGCTCTGGGTGTTGAGGGACTGTCATGGTTGACACGTCTCATCAACGTTGCGTGGAAGTCGGAAACAGTACCGAAGGAGTGGCAGACCGGAGTGGTGGTTCCCCTTTTCAAAAAGGGGGATCAGAGGGTGTGTGCCAATTACCGAGGCATCACACTACTCAGCCTCCCCGGGAAAGTTTACTCTAAGGTACTCGAAAGGAGGGTCAGGCCGATTGTCGAACCTCAGATTGAGGAGGAACAATGCGGATTCCGTCCCGGTCGTGGAACGACGGATCAGCTTTTTACTCTCGCAAGGATCCTGGAGGGGGCCTGGGAGTATGCTTATCCAGTCTACATGTGTTTTGTAGACTTGGAGAAGGCGTATGACCGGGTTCCCAGGGAGTCACTGTGGGAGGTGCTGCGGGAGTATGGGGTGAGGGGGTCTCTACTCAGGGCCATCCAATCTCTGTACTCCCAAAGCGAGAGCTGTGTCCGGGTCCTCGGCAGTAAGTCGGACCCATTTCAGGTGAGGGTTGGCCTCCGCCAGGGCTGCGCTTTGTCACCAATCCTGTTTGTAATATACATGGATCGGATTTCGAGGCGTAGTCGTGGGGGAGGGGGTCTGCAGTTCGGTGGACTAAGGATTGCACCACTGCTTTTTGCAGATGATGTGGTTCTGATGGCTTCATCGGTCTGCGACCTTCAGCACTCACTGGATCGGTTCGCAACCGAGTGTGAAGCGGCTGGGATGAGGATCAGCACCTCCAAATCTGAGGCCATGGTTCTCAGCAGGAAACCGATGGACTGTCCACTCCAAGTAGGGAATGAGTCCTTACCCCAAGTGAAGGAGTTCAAGTATCTCGGGGTCTTGTTCTCGAGTGAGGGAACAATGGAGCGTGAGATGGGTCGGAGAATCGGAGCAGCGGGAGCGGTACTGCAGTCTCTTTACCGCACCGTTGTGACGAAAAGGGAGCTGAGCCAGAAGGCAAAGCTCTCTGTCTACCGGGCCATTTTCGTTCCTACCCTCACCTATGGTCATGAAGGATGGGTCATGACCGAAAGAACGAGATCGCGGGTACAAGCGGCCGAGATGGGTTTTCTCCGCAGGGTGGCTGGTGTCTCCCTTAGGGATAAGGTGAGAAGTTCGGTCATCCGGGAGGGACTCGGAGTTGAACCGCTCCTCCTTCGCGTCGAAAGGAGCCAGTTGAGGTGGTTCGGGCACCTAGTTAGGATGCCACCAGGCACGTCCAGCTGGGAAGAGACCAAGGGGTAGACCTAGAACCAGATGGAGGGATTATATCTCTTCTCTGGCCTGGGAGCGCCTTGGGATCCCCCAGTCAGAGCTGGTTGATGTGGCCAGGGAAAAGAAAGTTTGGGGCTCTCTGCTGGAACTGCTACCTCCGCGACCCGACCACGGATAAGCGGGAGAAGATGGATGGATGGATGGAGATGTTTCTTCAACACTTACCTTCCCGGGTCCAGACAGCAGTGGCCAACACATCCATCACGGAGCCCCGCGCGCTGGCCGGAGAAGCGGACCGTTTCTTCCTGGCTACACGACAGTCTGGTGCGGAGGCGTTGGCTGTGGCGCACAGCGGCAAGAAAACATGGCGGAGGCCGGACACAGCGACGCCGAGTCGGCGAGGGGATACCGGTGAGTGCTTCTACCATGCACGTTTCGGGACGATGGCAAAGAGGTGCATCGCTCCATGCAGCTACAAGCCTCCGGGAAACGGAGGTGCCGACGCTCAGTAGTGGCTCTGAGCGTCGGCGGCACGAGCAGGCTCCTTTTCGTCAAAGACAGTGTTTCAGGGAGCCTGTTTCTGTGCGACACGGGTGCGCAGCGGAGTGTGGTTCCCGCGTCGAGAGAAGACATCAGTCGAGGCTAACTACGGCTAACGGCGGGCCCATTCGCACGTACGGATTACGGCTTATGTGTTTGTGCATCGGTGGACAGCGTTTCAGCTGGGAGTTTGTAACAGCGGACATTTATTTTCCTCTTCTTGGGGCGGACTCTTTGTGTGCTCATGGGCTGTTGGTGGACATTAAAAATAAATGTTTAGTGGATGTCTTAACGTTTTCTTCTCTCGTGTGCACACTCGGCAGAGCAGCGTACGGCGGGCTGTCGAGCTCGCTGTCGGGGGAGGACATTTTTCTCAGACTTTTGGCCGAGTTTCCTGATCTGTCGCTGCCCACTTTCTCCGCGCTCACCACCAAACATGGCGTGGAGCACCACGTCACCATTGAGGGGCCTCCAGTCTACGCCAGGGCCCGATGGTTGAACCCTTCTAAGTTAACCGTAGCGAGGGCGGAATTCGCAACCATGGAACGCCTGGGCATCGTCCGCCGCTCCAAGAGCCCTTGGGCCTCTCCTCTGCACGTCGTGCCCAAGCCGAACGGCGGTTTCCGCCCGTGCGGGGATTACCGCAGACTCAACGATGCCACTACACCTGACCGCTACCCGGTGCTGCACATACAGGACTTTTCAGCGCATCTGGCCGGCATGAAGGTTTTCTCCAAGGTGGACCTGGTGCGTGGATACCACCAAGTGCCCATGCACCCCCTGGACATTTCCAAAACGGCAGTAATAACGCCTTTTGGACTCTTTGAGTTCCTGCGGATGCCTTTTGGGCTCAAGAATGCCGCCCAGACGTTCCAGCGCCTGATGGATTCGGTGCTGCGGGACCTGCCGTTCGTGTTCGTGTACCTGGACGACATCCTCGTCGCCAGCGTTTCAGTGGAGGAGCACCTGTCTCACCTCCGGGCCCTGTTCACGCGGCTCGGCGAACATGGATTGATCATCAACCCTGCAAAGTGCCAGTTCGGGGTGTCGGACATTAACTTCTTCGGGCGCCACGTCACCAAGGACGGTGCAACACCCCTGCTGGCGAAGGTGGAGGCTGTTGCGGCTTTTCCTCGCCCGCTTACAGCCCGGTCACTGCGTGAGTTCCTGGGGATGGTGACTTTCTACCACCGTTTCATCCCCCGGGCCGCCCACATCATGCGGCCATTGTATGAGGCTCTGAAAGGCAAGACCCCCGTTCAGGCGATCGACTGGACATCAGAGGCGGAAGTCGCTTTCACTGAAGTTAAGACCGCGCTGGCTCAAGCGGCTTTGCTGGCACACCCTTCATCCACGGCTCCCATCTCCATCACTACGGATGGTTCGGACTACGCAGCCGGCGCGGTGCACGAACAGTGGCTGGACGGAGCTTGGCAACCGCTCGCCTTTTTCAGCAGGCAGCTGACGCCGAGGGAACGCAAGTACAGCGCTTTTGACTGGGAGCTCCTGGGTCTTTATTTGGCTGTGCGGCACTTCCGTTTTCTGTTGGAAGGCCGTGAGTTCACAGCGTTTGTAGACCACAAACCGCTCACCTTCGCCATGTCAAAGGTGGAGGAGCCTTGGTCGGCACGTCAGCAGCGGCATCTCTCCTACCTTTCGGAGTTTACCACAGACATTAAACACGTGGCTGTCAAGTCGAACTTGGTTGCCGATTGCCTCTCCAGGGTCGTCATCGGAGCCGTCCAGCTGGGCCTGGATTATGCTCGTATGGCGGCGGACCAGGTCACCGACTCCGGCGTCCAGAGTCTGAAGACAGAGAGCGCTGGGCTGCGCCTGGAGGACGTGGTGTTCGGCGACGCGGGCATCACCCTTCTGTGCGACGTCTCTACGGGCCTGTCACGACCGGTCGTCCACGCCAACTGGAGGCGTCCTGCTTTCGAGGCAGTGCACGGCTTGTCTCATCCTGGCGTTAAACCTTCTGTGCGCTTGGTGGCCGCGAAGTTTGTCTGGCGTGGGCTGAAAAAGGATGTAAGAGCTTGGGCTGGGGGGTGTGTGGCTTGTCAACGCGCTAAGGTGCACCGCAACACGAAGGCCCTTTTGGAGCGGTTCCTAGTGCCAGAGAGGAGGTTTGATCATTTTAACATCGACCTGGTAGGTCCGTTGCCCTCCTCTCAGGGTTTTTCCTACCTCCTCACCATGGTGGATAGGACGACCCGTTGGCCGGAGGCGGTTCCTCTTGTGTCGACTTCAGCCGCTGACGTGGCTAGGGCTTTTATCGCGACATGGGTGAGTCGTTTTGGCACCCCGTCAGACATTTCCTCGGACAGGGGCTCACAGTTCACTTCAGGGCTCTGGGGCTCTGTTGCAGACAGTTTGGGGGTCAAACTGCACCGCTTACCACCCCGAGGTTAACGGCCTCTGCGAGCGCTTCCATCGCTCCATGAAGGCGGCGCTCAAGGCCGGCCTTACGGACGGTAACTGGGTCGACAAGCTGCCCTGGGTGATGTTGGGCCTGAGGACCGCGCCTAAGGAGGATCTGCAGTGCTCCACGGCGGAGATGGTTTACGGTCAACCCCCGAGAGTCTCAGGGGAATTCCTACCCAAGGCATCAGTTCCTTGGTCTCCTACGGCTCAACGGGTTTTCCTGCAAGATGCGGCGGAGGCTTTCGTTCCGGTTCCGACTTCTCAGCACGGCGCGCCGGGGTCTCAGGTGTCAGCAGAGCTATGCTCAGCTGGGCACGTTTTCATCCGCCACGACGCACACAGGGGCCCCCTACAGCCCCCTTACGATGGGCCTTTCCGGGTTTTGGAGCAGGGGGACAAGCACCTGGTGGTCGACATGGGTGGCAGGGCGGAGACCGTCTCGGTGGACCGGGTTAAGGCTGCTCATTTGGACTTGGAGCATCCGGTGGTGTTGGCCCGTCCACCACGACGGGGTCGCCCCCCGTCTTCGATTCCCGCTACAGGTTTGAGTCCTGTGGTCCCGGTTCCCACTCTGCCGGGAACCGCACGTTCAGAGGTTGTTTTGCCTGCCCCCATACTCAGGAGTAGAGGGGGTCGGCGTGTTGTTCCTCCCCGCCGCACGGACTTTGTTTATCTGTGAATTATGGGGGGGCTTGTGTGGTGACTCTAGTTAACCATAATTCACTTTTGGGTCACAGTTCCTACACGGACCTGGTTTAGCGTAACACCGGAGATATAGGTTGCCAAGCTAGAGCTAGCAAAGCACTCTAACTTGACTCTCCTCACTGAGTACATGTCTGATACTACTATTGCTTGATGGAAAATAAAGAGTGGAAATCCCTTTTAAATACTCCGCCTCCGACTCCTTCTTACCGGCACTACACACTCTTCAAATATAGCAGGAATAATGAAGAGCAGCTGATTTGAAAAAACAAACTCGAGAGACGGCTGAGTGACCGCAGTGCAGAACTGCTGTATAGTTTAAATCTCCTACAATGTTGTCCATTTTAGACAGAGGCTTATTATATTTACAGCCCTTAATAACATTCATTTTCTGGGCTCAATATGTGTCTTGGCCGGCCGTTTTCGTTGTGATCGCTAAATTCCCCCTGTTTATAATAATCACCGGTCCTTCAGCAGGATACTGTAGTGATTCAAAGTGTGATTTTAGCTAACGAGTGCTTTTGTTTTGAAATCACTTTCGCGAGTTTTGCCCCGCCCCTCGCTCCAATGACCATTTGACCATTTAGTAAGGTAAAAAGCAAAAAGGCCTCTCAGACGTACTTCCGTTTACGTGTTTAATAAATAAAAACAATTGGACGGTAGATACACAGATTCATAATATTCCTGTAATTGTTCAACTCAAAATTCCTGGGTAAATTGACTGACCACTGTGGTTATTAGGATGATTTTGATAGTTTACTTAACTATTGGAATTTGACTATTAACACATGTAAAACGATGAATCGGAATCAGCTGGTGAAAGTAACATTTGTTTATTAGAAAAGGGGAGCTGGGAGTGAAGGTTGGTTATGGCGGCAGTGGGAAACAGTTGTTCCAGGGTGGAGAGGCCTGGCTGTTCTTGGGAGTGTGGAAGGCATTGGATTCCTCCTGGGAGAGACATAAAAATGACTGTGAGGCAAAAGCAGGCAAAGTTGTCAAAGAATATGCTGGTAAAAAGCTAGAGCGGCACGCAACAAACCGTTCACGGCAACAATCCGGCAGGGAATGAGTGCAGGCTGCAGGCTTTCATAGTGTGGCGGATGAGCAGGTTGCAGGTGTGGTTGATTGGAGATTGCTCCCAGCCGTGTCGAGCAGACCAGCAGGCAGAGAGAGAGACACACAGTAGAAACAAACACATACAAACACTAACAGGGTTTCAGGGACGAGCAGTGACAGTCAGTCCGTTCTTCTATATGTCTGTCGGTCTCAAATCTAAAGGGTGCAATAACGATTTTTATCCAATATGCATAGACAGCGGTCACTGACATACGCAGCCCTCACAAACCACACACGGCCAGATAGTTTATCTAACAGTTAGAACCTACATACGAGACACAACCTTTATTGTCAGAAAAAAGCGTGATTATTTTCGGATATTTTACACATATGATATTATGAATACTGTGGGCCTACACACCTTAGTGTGATTATAAGTGCATGTGAGTGAATATTGGCATGCATCAATTCATTTGTATACGTCCTATTCATTGTCTCAATGCGCTCATACGTCTTAAGAAAGTTATCACCAAAAATGTTAAGAATGTTTTTAGAGAACGTTATCCTACCTTTCAGAAGAACATTCTGGGAACCAAAATAAAACGTCCCGCTGACAACGTTTTAAGAACAGTAGGGCATAATGTTCTAATAATGTTATCAAAAACATCTTAAGAAGGCTATCAAAAACATCTTAAGAAGGTTATCACCAAACATTTCCAGAATGTTTTTAAAGAACGTTATCCTACCTTTCAGAAGAACATTCTGGGAACCAAACTAAAATGTCATGCTGAAAACGTTTTAAGAACACAGTAGGGCATAATGTTCAAACAATGTTATCAAAAACATCTTAAGAAGGTTATCACCAAACATTTCAAGAATGTTTTTAAAGAACGTTATCCTACCTTTCATAAGAATATTCTGGGAACCAAAATAAAACATCCCGCTGAAAACATTCCTAGAACAACGAATGGTAACAAACATTTCTAGCTGGGAACTCACACATGCCACCACAAACATGCAATATTTGCTTACAGCTTATCATGAATTACGTGCATGTTTGTTTTTTTCAAAAGGAAAATATGGTGACATCAGATTTTTTTTAAAACATCATTTTCAAACAAATGCAACAAGTCTTTTTTTTAAAGCGCTCTAGAAATACATATGAATTTGACCATGACCGTGTTAACATTTGCCATAACAGGAACGTTTTATAAAAAAAAAGAATAACATCCTGAAAACATTTTCAGAATGTTTCTTGGAGAATGTTCTTCATTTGTTATCATGTAACATTGAGGGAACGTTTTATAAAGAACATCTTTAATGTGTTGCCCAACAATGTCCAAAACACATCCTTAGAATGTTGCAGGCAAAACGTTCCTCCTTTGTTAACATATCACATTAAAGGAACGTTTTATAAAACCCTTTCTGTCATCTCAGGCCTCAATAACATCCTGAAAACATTTTCAGAATGTTGCTTGGAGAATATTATTCATTTGTCATCATGTAACATTGAGGGAACGTTTTATAAAGAACATCTGTAATGTGTTACTCAACAACGTCCAAAACACATCCTTAGAATGTTGCAGGCAAAACGTTCCACCTTTGTTAACATATCACATTAAAGGAACGTTTTACAAAAAAAACTTTCTGTCATCTCAGGCCTCAATAACATCATGAAAACATTTTCAGAATGTTGCTTGGAGAATGTTCTTCATTTGTTATCATGTAACATTAAAGGAACATTTTATAAAAACCCTTTCTGTCATCTCAGGCCTCAATAACATCCTGAAAACATTTTCAGAATGTTGCTTTGAAAATGTTCTTCATTTGTTATCATGTAACATTGAGGGAACGTTTTATAAAGAACATCTTTAATTTGTTACCCAATAACGTCCAAAACACATCCTTAGAATGTTGCAGGCAAAACGTTCCACCTTTGTTAACATATCACATTAAAGGAATGTTTTATAAAACACTTTTTGTCATCTCAGGCCTCAATAACATCCTGAAAACATTCTCTGAATGTTGCAGTTAAAACGTTATGTCTTAGTTAACCTTAAACCTTATAGGAACATCATTTGAAAAAATAAACATCCTAAAAAGGTTCTTTGAACATCAGATTAAAACGTTTAAAACCTTATTAGAACCAATAGGTAACGTTAGTTAAAGTTGTGAGAACGTTCCCCGCTAGCTGGGTAAGAGCAGTAAAACCAAAACAATAAGCTGAAATGTGCTAAAATGCTTAATAAAGCTAAGGAGTTGCCAAGTTGGGTGGTAATTATTTTAGTTCATGTAACTACTCTTTTACATTGTACATAATATTTTTGAGCTATTGTTAAAAGGTTATCATCTTGAGACCTGTAGCAATAACACCATTTCAGTTAGTCAGTCATTAGTCATTAAAGATGAAATACCAGAAAATGTATTTCTTAAAACACATTTAGCTACAACACACATCTTTAAATTCAACTGTTATTACCAATTCAATCCTTTTCATCTCATGTCACAATTTAAGTCCAATTTTTTTACTGATTCAGTGTTGGGGAGAGGGGCTTTACAGTCAAGGATTGAGGACATTCTCCACATAGCAAGTGTTTATCAAATACCAACAGCTTCTTTCTGCACTGAGAACACAGATGCATGATGCTGGAGGGAGAGACCCAGAAACATCAACAAAACAGCCAGAGTTGTTATGTAAGCTGAATCAAATTGATCCTATGGGGATCGACTGTGACATGGAAGAAAATTCAGGCATAACAGTCTGTAAACACATGCAGAGGGTAAATCATGGGTGTAGTCCTTGTTTGATACAGCTGTGTATGTTTCAAGTCCTCTTGGATAATATCTTATATTTAATCTGAACTTTTCCCAAGACTTAATGATTGCAGCCGCATGGTGTTTAACTAAAGATCTGCAGTATCTTTACATACCATAAACTGAAGGTAAGTAAAGAAAACATCTTTCCATGAAAATGCTTCTGTGGGTTGGCAAAAACTACAAAATGTGGTTCAGATACGACACCAAGTAATACTGCAGCATTTGAACTGTAAAGCAACATGGCATGATTTATGAGGTACATCATATATTTGGCAAACATTATCATTTCTACTATTTAAGGGTAAATGACAGCTCTCTCTGCACATATAAACAGTGTGCATAGTATTCATGTGTCCGTAATGTAGTCGAAGACGTGGTATTGCTTGGCGTATCTCAAGAAAAGCAAGGCAGTCGAAGATGTCAAGTCTACCTACCTACCTTCCTTATTTACCTACCTACGTCCCTACAGTACCTATATACCGACCGAACTTCATATCTACTTGTGTTCCTACCTAGCTACTCACCTATACCCATGCATGACCTATACCTACCTACATTATCAACCTTCCTAACTTCATACCTACTTACCTTCCTATCTACTTAGCTATGCAATACTTACAGTATCTGCCTACCTTGCTTCCTTTATGTTGTTATTTAATCGTCCCCGTTGTGTGAATGGTTTCTTACCTAACTTCTCTTACCAACCTAACATCCAAACTTGCTATCTATCTACCTATCCATCTATCCATCCATCCATCCATCTATTATATATATATATATATATATATATATATAATTTATCCATCTATCTATATGTATCAATCCATCTATGTATCAATCTATCCATCTATCTATCTTATATTTGTTGTAAATAAAAGAGCAGATACAAACCTTTCTTAATGTGAATACCTGCGGTGGAAATCAAACAGGAATTCTGTGTGTGAGGTGAAGAAGGCAGAACAGGGAGAAGAAAGAGAAAAGAATCCTGACTATTTGTTTAGAGCTGTGAGAGACGGAGGTGAGACGGATAGAGGAGGGGAGGGACCTCCGAGGCTTTGGAGCCAATTCCAGGACCTTGTGATGCAAAACCAGTCCTCTGCAACAGACAGTTCCCATGGCAACGGGGAGCTGCCAAAGTTCCTTGTTGACAAATGACAGTTACCCTCTCCTTGCCAGCCAATGTGTGTGTGTTTGTCCGTGTGTGTGACTGTTTGTCTGTGTGTGAATGTGTTATTTGGCAAGTCCCTTAATTCTCTTTGCCTCAGGCGAGGAGGGAGGAAGGGGTGAAGGAAAGAGAGAGACCATTGTATTGTGTATGCAGAGTATTCAAACAGACACAAACACACATACATTAATATGTTTTTTGACAAAAAATGTGTCAACTAATTATTGCAGCTTTATAGCAAACTATAAAGAAGAAAACGTTAAAATTCAAAGAAATTAGCTGTTAAAAGGTTCAAATAGCTAAAAGTATTTGATTAATAGTCAACATTTTCAATTTGAATGTTGGCTAAATGTAATGTAATTACAACATCAAGTTCTAACTGAAATTATTATCATATTGGAATATGAATCAACAAACATCTTCATTTCATCTGACAGGGAGGTTAGTAGGCTACTGTGTCCGCCAGGTGCAAAACGCGCTACAACCAACCAACACACCTACATTAGAAGAAACGTGCTGCACTTGAAAAAACCATGCAAATATAAAAACACATGCATATAAAGAAACATCTCCACCAAGTTGACGAAACATGTGCAACGTTTACTAAAAGCGCTGCAAATAAAATAAAATGCTGCAAGAAGCTCAAAACACAAAGGAAATGTGGTAAATGAATCCCTTTGAATTTGCATCTCAATATTGTATTATAAACATCTAAGTTGACTGAAGGAAAATTACAATGTCGTTTGTAGTATTTGCATTTAAAAGCTGTCAGTCCGGTAATAGAGTGCAGTGACACGAGAGACAGTGAGGGTGAGGAATGTGAAGTAGGAGCAGGGAAAGGTGTGTGTGTGTGTGTGTGTGTGTGTGTGTGTGTGTGTGTGTGTGTGTGTGTGTGTGTGTGTGTGTGTGTGAGTGTGTGTGTGTGTGTGTGTGGTGAGGGCTGAGCGGCAGGATACACACCCTGTGGCAGAAGTGTAATGAAATGATGATCTTCCATTCTCACCTCGCAACAGAGCTGTCAAGATGTTCAGATGATTTAACCACCCCCACTTCACACTGTTGCACTCTGCCAACACACGCGCGCACGCGCACACGCGCGCACACACACACACACACACACACACACACACACACACACACACACACACACACACTTCAAAGGTTTCACAACAATAGTTTAGCTGCTTTCAAGCAATCTGGACCAATGTCATACAAAAGCTGCACAGTATTAAAAATAATCCAGTAATTATGATGCGCATGGAGAAGACTTACTGGATCAAAGGAGCATTTACATTACATTACATGACATTGCATTTAGCTGACGCTTTTATCCAAAGCGACTTACACTAAGTGCGTTCGACCAACAAGATACAAACTTGAAGAAAACAGAATCATATAAGTACATCAGGTTTCATAGAGCC
Organism: Notothenia rossii; assembly: GCF_949606895.1. Lineage (NCBI taxonomy): Eukaryota > Metazoa > Chordata > Actinopteri > Perciformes > Nototheniidae > Notothenia > Notothenia rossii. The sequence goes on along the minus strand of NC_136905.1, from coordinate 55,430,564 downwards.
AAAACATTTCAAGTGCTACTCAACTGGCTTTAGATAAGGCAGTCCTTTATTAGTATATAAGTTATTTGTTAGTAATTCTATCGCTCGAAGTGGAGTCTAAAGAGATGAGTTTTCAGTCTGCGCCGGAAGATGGGTAAGCTTTCTGCTGTCCTGATTTCAATGGGGAGCTCATTCCACCATTTTGGAGCCGCATTTAACTCAAAGCTCACTGATTCCACTGGATGCAAGTTCAGAGTCTCTTTAACAGTCATTATGACATGAGTGAGAAGTGCTTTTTTATGCTGCAGCCACACAGAGACAATACAGGTCGTATCCGCTACAGTTCTCTATAATATTATAGACGGTTCGGCCACACGAGGCCGACAGGGAAACGCAGAAACGATAACGGGTCCCAAGGTGGGTAGATCTGCGGACGCAACACTCTGGGGGGCCAAACGGCTCTGTGTCTACGCCCTATACGATCATTTCCTGATAACGAAAATACTGACGGGCTGTCTGGAGAGGGGGAGGAAAAGAGAGACTCCGTATATTATTCTTATTTTATTATATAGAGTCGTTATTCATTTGTTTTAAAGCTCAATAAATAACAAAGAAAACCTTTGACCGGCACTTTTATAATTTTGTCCGGAACTTTTAAACTTTAAAGGACATGTTGACCGGCGAAACATTTTTATAACGGAAACTCTGCCGCACGGTCCCCTCGTCCCTTGGAAGAGGTGGAGAGGTGGGTGTTTTTCATCTGCTGGTGGACTACCTGAGAGATATACAGCAGGAGCACACGCTTGCCTCGGGAGGGAGAAAAAGAGAAAAAGCCAAAGCCCTGCCTCTCCCCACCTCTGTTGCTAAATCCATGCGGAGAATAAACAGAAGGGCAACCATGGCAACCATGCATGCTCGGGAAGTCTTCCTCGCTGCTTTTGGTGTATTTTGTGGCGGAAGTACAGCGCCACTTACAGGCCCGGCATATGTACTACAGCATCTCCAGCGGTCGAGCGGTCTCGTGTGGACGGACACGTTTCTGATGCCGATTGCGTGTGGACGGAAGACTTTTTTTATATGGAATTCGGTTTGTTTTCGTCTCCGTGTGGCTAGGGTAAACTGTACCTGGCTAATCCCAAGGTAGAAGAGTGAGTTATATGCTACAATGAGTGAGAAACCTGAAATCAAAGATGAAAAAATGCTAACGCACTTTAGCACAGAACTCAAAATAAAGATACCCTTATTACTTATCAAAATTGCACATACAATGTATCCGATTAAAGCTGAGATTCCACAGATTATATAGGTATAGTATCATCACTGAGCGATCCGAACTCGCGACAGGGGAAGCAAACACAGACATCACAACAGCTTTACGGAGCTTTTAGGGGAGATCTTCTCACCGTAGCTGTCAATCTGATCAAAAGAAGTGTTCAATGGCAATGGTTAATAATGTATCTGTGGCTTTGAAAAAATAATTTATAATCCATAATTCAATTTTTATGTAAAAATCGGAGCAAAAAAGTTAGCTGCTAATGGTAGCCAACAGAGTGTATGCAGCATCCGGTTTTGGCCACGCGTCACTCTCACTCCTTATTTGTTCATGTGTTGGTGTGTGTAGGACTTCCCCTCGATTCCATTGGCTCTAGCGGTTATAAAGAGATTTCATTCGTCAAAATCGACCAAGGGGGGCCAGAGATATCCACCCAATTGACCCCAGAAGTGTTTTTTTTGTGCTAAATCTGTCTAAAAAGGTCAAATGTCACTTGTTTTGCATCAATCTTGATACAGGGTACTTATTATATGTTGTACTTTGGATTACTAAAGCTTTTAGTCTACTAACCCATCAGCTGAAGACTCTTTGAGCATGTTTTTTCTCACTGATTGTGCTGTTATGTTAAATGTTTGTTGTTTGTGTTTCATGTATTGTGTCTGGATATTTGTCTGTTGATGTTGGATATGGAGCTGCTGTAACGCAAGTCAAATTTCAGACATGATCTGACCAATAAAGTATTATCGTATCGTTATCGAATCGTATCCAAGGGTAGTTTTCACTATACTGTAAGTAAAAAAGAATTTTTGGACGGACATTATAATTTACAGTTTTTTACTATGTTCAATCTGAATTTTCTTTAAAATAAAAAACATCTATATTGATTCTGACTTTTCTACATCCAACTCACAGGTTTATCATTACTTTGAGAACAAAGATTATTAATTTAACCCTTTTATAAGGGAAGATATGGTCATTTGTTTTGGGAATGTCATTTTCGAGCCTGAGACCTGAAAAACAGGCTCAGGTTGGAACAGGTTAAAAATGGTGGCTGCAAACAAGTGACTAAATTAGGCAGTTTGCCACAGATCTTATTTTCTACAATATTCAGAAAAATTCAATGACTTTTTGTTGAGCATGCATCCCTATATAGATATTAGGGAGTGTAAGAAAGAGTGTGGGGGTGGCATGCTCTGAGCGTAATGTCAAAACAATTTACAAGAATTGAGCAGCAAATTGACAACTGAAAGACATTTTGGCGTGTGCAGTAACCTCAGAGGTCCCCTTTACGTTACTGTGTTAACAAAATGGTGTCCCCAAATAAGGATAAATACCAACACACCCTCAGAGGTCCCCACAACACAAATGTGTAAACATAATGGCATCCCCAAACAGTGATAAATACACACACACTCTTAGAGGTCTGCAATAGTGTATACATGTACATATACACACACTGTATGTTATTGTACTGTGAACTACAATGTTAAGGAATAAAGGAGGAAGCAAGTTTTTTTCTTAACATTTCTTTTACTCATCTTTACACTGGTCACAGAACATCACATAAATTGTCAGAGCAGAATAGCTCTTTTTTTATTTTGATAACAGACAATGCAGTTAAATGTTTTCGTCCCAGAAACAAATACTGCTTTGTCAAAAATGATTCAACTTTAAAAAATACCACTGATAATCACAGGGTTTTATTATTTAGGTTTTAGAGAAACAAAATAGGCTGGTACTCAACTTGTCTAGTTGTTGATGTTTCACCGGGAGGCCATCGTAGGGATGCAAACTGTTATACATCTGAAAAAAACTATATGACAAGTGGCAAGGCGGGAATAATTCCACCAAGCACAAAGAGCATCCAATTCTTTGACCTTATGGTGCGTCACAAAAAATAAAAACACTCCTGACTGATGTATTCTTTACGTTTTAAACTGCTTTGGTTTGTCACCAGTTTGAGGAACCTAAGCTTCAGAGGCGCCAAACGAAACACACCAACAAACAAGAAACCACTGATCATGCCGTCATGAAAGGCTCATGTATGTAGATTAGAGCTTGTTATTGTGTCTGTCCTTGAATGGTTTATTTTAGCCTAATAACAAATGTTAAGCCTGTCAGATTTTGATAAGGACGTGATATTTAGCTCTGTATGTTGAGATGCATGTTTACTAAATTCTATTGCCTGCAACACTAGAAAAAATATTTCTTATTGAGAGTAAGATTGACATCACTGTCATGAATGTAAATACGAAGTAGCAACCAGTTAGCTTACCTTAGCACAAAGACTGAAGCAGGTAGAAACCAAGACCCCTGAAACTGCGCCAAGCGTTTAAGTAGATTGTCCTAGTGGCCAAATGGTGGTACTACAACTTATGTGTCAGTCCGTGATGTCATTGAGCCCAAGAATACTTTTTTCTCTTGAATTACATTGGGAAAGATGCGTCTGTGTATTTTTTGCTAAATAAAATTCCCATTAAGAGAACATTTCAATAGCCCTTTGTTAAATGATTGGGACATAAAAGTTGTAAAATGCACTAAAGCCAATCTAGAATGATTTGCTTCTCCAAATATTTGGAAGAGCTGAGTCTGGGCTGTGACGCAGCGGATTGGAGGCGGGGCTCAAGGTAAACACATGCTCTATGGGACCAGATCCTGGAATGATCCAGGTATAACACAAGAGTCAAGCCATGTTGGCTTCATGCCCCACTGAGCAATTTTCAAAGGAATGAACAGGGCCCCGCCTCCAACACTTTATCCAAACCTCTTAGTACATCCATGGTAGAAACAGCCTCCAAGCACTTCTAAAGCTCTTTAATTTACCTATTTTAATATTTGTATTAAAATAGTTAAATCCATACAGCTGCCAAAGTATAACAATGACACATGTTGTTTGACTATTTCCTGGTCGGGTGCAGAAACGTCCGTGTTTCCGATTGAAAACTATGCTTAAGCACAGGGACCTAAAACAATGTCATGAGCAATATCATGAACCTTTATAAATCTGCGTATGCATATTTCTGTTTTTGTGTGTACCAAAAACTTTGGTCGTGAATCTATGCACAGTTTTACAAATCTAGCCAGAGTAAGGCTCCCCTCGTAAAACCATTGGGATATAACATGTCATTTAGTCAGCTTTAGAAGTGCCGGTACTGTTACGGCAAAAAGGTTTTAATTGCAAGTATATCTCCTAAAATGACAAACTATTCCTTTAACTTCAAATAGAACTGAGTGAATCTGACTTGTCCTGTTGTGTTTGCTATACATGTATTTCCGTGATGAACCTTATTGGTTATAATCCATAATGCTGCAGACTATTGGTGAAACTTCATCAATGGACAGAGTGACCCAACCATAACAAGCCTCTCCTGATTGAATCTAAGTAAAGGAGGTTTTGAACAAGACTTTAGCAACTTCACTTGAAAGTTGCTTTCAAGTTTGTGCATTGTCAAGACACGTAATGCTAGAAAACATGCATTTTGAGTGTTGAAATTCAGTTTGAGCTTTCATAGACACAGAATCCCTGCATTTAACTACATGCCTATGTCCTGTTTCAGTCAAACGCAGTCACTTGGAATGCAAGATACTTAGCAACAAGAAGAATTACATTAACACACAATATACAAGAATCTATAAAAACACTAAGGCACTTGAACTTGAGATTTAACATTTTAAATGTTTATGATTGTTGTCTCTTAAAGTAATCTGAAGAAAAACACATGATGCCGCCACTGCAGCACAGTCGCGCGCCATTGCCTGAGACAGCTTTAAAATATACCCATGTTTAATTAAAACAACTGCTTCAATCAAGTTTTAAAATGCTACATAATATCTTGCTGACTCACGCACATACACGCACAGAAGCACACACTCCCAAATCCACAACACCTTTTGTAGGCTTGTTTAGGGTCCTGAAACAAGACCGGTGCACCAATATAAACCCTACTAAGACCTTTAGTTTTGTGCTGTGGGGCTGTAAAATGGCCTTGGAGACCCTTCACTTTACTTTTAGGATTGAAGATCCCACTCTATGGGACCTTAGCCTATTTATCTATCTATCTCTCAAAAGTATTCCAGTGCCAATAGTGGCCAAGATCTTCCTATGTAGTTTTTTTTTATGTGATCTTAACACAAGCAAAATAATAAAGTTGATGTGCGCAATCCTGAAGTTTATAGAGTAGTGCAGGAATGAGTCCTAAGCTCTGGAAATGAGTTAGCCTTTTAGCACACCTAAGCTCCCTCGTCTTGAAGTCGTTTTTCAACGTATTTTTTGTTATATTTCCAAAATAAGGTCTGTGGTTAACACAAGCTGAAGAGATTTCCATGTTTTGTTTTACAACATAGAATACGTCAGTTAATATCCCACTGGTGAATGTCTAACGGTGCATTCACACCGGACGCGATATGATTTTTGGATCGCATCGCGTCCGTTCAAATCAATGTAAAGACTCAGATAGACGCGATTGAAGTGAGTTCAACTTAAAAAATGTTGCCGTCAAATTCACGTGAAGAAAAATATATGTTAATATGTGGAGATTATCATTCTGAATGAAAACTGTTAAGTATCATAAACATGTGTTTGCCAGAGAGTTTATTTTCTGCAATATTCCAAAATCCAATGGAAAAATCACATTTGATATTTGTTGAGGGAGCCCCTGTGATGCTAACTTCCGGGTCGGCCTCCAAAAACATGCACCACTGTATTAGCGCATCCAAATAAAGCTGACTTGGCATTACTATAGTAGGTAGCTCACACCTCCATCGTCTGAGGAGAAAGTATCTTCATCTGAGGACAGCTGTCGTCATCGTTACATTTACATTCTCAGAAAGCAAGATCAGTGTCTATGAGCCCTGCGGTGCCACAGGCTGACTTTTTGAAGAACAACCTGCCCTTCCTCCTCTTCCTCCTCCTCTTTCTCCTGCTCTTCCTCCTCCTCTTCCTCCCTATCTGTCATGCAGCGGTCTTCCTCTGTCCTTATATGTGCGTGACCCAGCAAGGTCTTAGTCCTGCTTTTCTGGCTTGACTTGTCCTTAACAACATCCAGGGAAGTCCCTGCCTCTCTTCTATCATCTTCTTCTTCCTCCCCCTCTTCTTCATCTTCATTTTCCTCTTCTTCCTCCTCCTCCTCTTCATCTTCATCGTCATGCTCTTCTATTGCCACCGTCAGCCCTAACTTACTATGGCCAGCTAGCTGAAAGAAAGAGGAGTGCGGTGCAGACGGGCAGGTGGAGAGTGCTGCGTCGTACATGGAGAAAGGCAGGTGGAGGTAGTGTCCTGCAGCCGCCGCCGCTGCGTAGATGCAGCAGCACGTCTGGGCGGAGTCGGGGCGTAGATCCCCCTGCCCCGCACGGACCACCCGGAAGCGCTTACGGAAAGGAGGTCCGGCTTGGGGTGCTAAGCAGATGCGGGTGGGCACTGCTCCGTGGAGGGCCTGGTGGGAGGGGTTAGCGCTGGGGGCCGGGGGGCCGGGGGTGAAGGCGGTGTTTGGGGGGAAGCACCAGTCGGCGCTCTGGAGGAGGATCTCGGTCCGCAGGCGCCGGAGGAGGTTGTTCACGAGTACGGAGCGCCGGAGGAAGGCCTCGGGGTCGTCGATGAAGCGCATCTTCTCCAGGGAGAGGCGCAGCACGTGGGTGCGCTCCTCCAGCACCGGAGCAACCTGAGGACACGTTAGATATATGTAGCCTTGTCAGTTGATAGAAACCCAGACACCAAATATAAATGACTTGAGAGACAGAGTGAAGGGGTTTTATATTTTTTTCTGGCAGAAATAATGTTAATGCAAACTAACTCAAAAAAGTGAGATGCAGGCTAATGAATCCCTTTTTTGTCTATCGTTAACCTAACTCAACCAATGTAGCACTACCAGTGCAAAAAGTAAATTTACTCAACTACAGTACTTAAGTAATATTTTGCCTGACTTGTATTGCTAATATACTAAGTATTTGACATAGTAAATGTTTTCCCATATTGATAAGCTGCAACATTTAAATGATCCAACATGCATTTGTCCTTTATAAAAACAGTATGATATCTATACCTTTTAATACATGAAGTACATTTTGCTCGTAATACTGTTACTTCGACTGAAGTCACAGTTTCAATTAGGGCTTTTACTTGATTTCTACTTAAGTAAAGGTTCTGAGTACTTCTTCCACCAATGGGCACTACCCTTATAACCCATCTGATGGTAGCAGTGTTGTATGCTTGCATGCATGATTGTTGTTTGAAAAACACCAACATGTATTACTTTCATGCAGATTTATACAATGTATGGTGCCCTTATACATTCCCATAACTGAAACAAATATGTAAGTCATGCAAAACAGAATTTTGATGACTCCTAAGTGTCTGTTATTTATGTTAGGATGACTATAGAGGACACTTTGTAATCACATTACATCATATAGGACATGTTGGATGAATATAATTTCTGACACAGTGACAGTCAAAATGAATGATGACAAATGATACGGTATAATAGTAAGCAGTTTGGTTGCAGCTTTGAAATGTTTTGTAAGCTAAATTCACAGTAGAAAATGATACTGGAGTTATTTAAGAGTATGGCATTGTAATGAGGTCAGTTGGGATACACTGTGTACTGAGTGTAGTAAGAATGTGTTTGTCAAAACGTACAGTCTGGCAGTAAGTCCTGAAGCTGAAGGGCGGCTCATCCTCATCATCCACAAACTTCCTCTTGAAGTACGCAATCCTTGATACTGCGACATGATCAGGAGCTCGTCTGCAGGGGGGGGCTGCAGACACAACGTACATTTAAGAGTTGTTAACAAAAGTGGTGTAAAAACAACATAAATATAATACTAGGCAACACACTAGCCTTTGAATAGAGAAAATGTTTTGTTAACAGTCACCCTGGTTAAGCTTGAGTTGAACATTAGAACCAATAGAAGCCTAAGGACAGCCAGCTTTTCTAGAAGAACAGCTTTCTTTGGTAACTCAGTTGATTCTGAAATGACTATTCAAATAGCAGTGTACCTAAATTAATCCTTAAATGACATCTAATATGTTATTTAGTTAATTGCTCAGGTGCATGTGCTGCACTACTATATGTAGTAGGGCGTTGCGATTCCCCCCACCCTGCGATATATATTGCGATATGAAAAAATACAGGAATTGAAGAAAAGACCGTTTTTCCCCCCGCAAACCATCCTTTCTTGAACTGTAATGCTATACAATTGGTATTTTTTTTCTATATTTAACCGGATGAAGGATTTTAGTCACGGACGTCTGGATCTTAAGTTATCAGAGCAACAAGCTGAGCTAGCTCGGATAGCAGCGCCGAACTGCCCTGGAGAAACACATGAAACTAATTTATTCAGTGTTTTTACCTTTAATCACCGGGTCCGTTTGCTTTGGAGATTTGATTGTGATTGGTGGTTTGCTGTGCATGCAGAGCCTGCATGTCACTCACTCAAGCACCCCTGACATGAGAGCCGCGCAAGTTGTCCTTTTGTAGCAAGCAGCAAAATAATTGTAACATCACGTGTTTTAGTTAATTTGCCTACTTAATATCGCAAGTCCTAAAAAAAAAAGAAAAGAAAATCGCACGTCCTGCGATGTGAATATCGCGATTATCGTCACGACACGATATATCGTGCAGCCCTACTATGTAGTAGTGCTACCTACCTCAACTCAGAGGTTCCATAATGATAGCTTTACAGCATGGCCTTGACAGACACATGTGGATGGTTTAGATGTATATTGTTAAAAGGGTCGTGCAGGAATAAGTCTTAAAACTGGATTTAATATTTTAGCACTCACGCTTACTTCGTCTAAAAGTCAACAGTTTTTTTAAACATGTTTTGGGTTTTATGACTAAAATAAGATCTGCTGTTAACACATGCTGAATACCCCACTAGTCAATAGCTGAAGCTTCTATATGTCATAAAAACAACGTTGACTAAATGAGATGACAGTGGTAACGTGAAGTCATGTGATTGTGATGTAGTTCGTTTATAGCCTAACGTTAACTTTTGACATCTGGCATTGAAGCTTAAAAGATGTGTTAATATGTAGAGATTATCCAGCTGACCAAAATGTGTAAGTATCATAAACATGTGTTTGCTGAAGATGTTATTTTCGGCAATATTCCAAAATCTGGTGGAAGTATCCTATCGCTTTTAGTTGAGGGAGCGCATGTGACGCTAGCTTACAGGTAGGCATATTTCCAGGACTATAGGATGTGGTACCAAATCCTTGGTTATTTGTGGATCAGCTTCTGATTATGTTCTACTTAAATTAACTACTGAATTTATTGTGAGTGATCTTTGTTACCTTGTGCAGATGGCTCTTCAGAGCTGCAGGGGGGGGCTGGGTCCGACAGGCAGGTTTTAGTGCAGCGCTTTGATTCCCATATGGGTGGGAAAGTGGAGGGCGGAGGGTCTCCCTCTGGGTCCAGGAAAGGATTCATCGACAAAACTAGGGTCATCTCTCTCTATGATTCAGGTCTGTGAAAAAACAGAATGGGAAAAATTCAACAACGAATATAATTCTAAACCCAAAAGGACTACATGATAATAAGATGTCACTTCAAAACTCATGCCTACATGATGACATGAAAGTTAATCAAGTGAAATCAAGGTGAAATTAGTTTAATGCATCTCCTGCTGTTTGTCAACTAATTTAAAGTTTTCACAAAATCCTCAAATTTGTTATAAAGAATTTTGCGTATGCATTGGGTTAAGGCGACAATATATTGTCTTAACATTGATATTGTGATAAGAGATTAGATCGAGTTGAAATTCGGTCGGCATTACAATAAAGTTACGTCATTTCCCATACTGTACCAGTAGTTCTATTCCTTGCCTTCACCTACTTAGTCATTATATCCACATTACTAATAATTATTAAAACATTCTCATTGTGTAAAAACCAACTGTCAATTCTTCATTATCGTCGCAATAATCTATAACGAGGTATTTGGTAAAATATACTTGTGATATATGGTTTTCTTCATGTCACCCATTTGAGGTGGTAACTGTCAACAACATGTGTACGATACTTGCTAATATGTACTTGTTGTTGAGGAGTAACCAGCTTCTTTGCAAGCAGCATGACAAATCTAACAACAATACTGGTGTGCAGTAAAAATTGGCAGATGGCTAGCGATATGCGTGGTACTGTTACAAGTGGGACACAGATGGAGAGATGACACCCACCCACACCATTAACTCCCCGGTGATTAGTTGGTAGGAGAGTTAGCGAGAGGTTTGACACACTTGTTCAGTGAAATGGATCTCACTCATGAAATCGCACTGCGAGGCTGTGTCAACAGCATGGTCATTTATAAAGCAAAGGAGAAGGGCACAGTGCAAAGAGGTGCAGTGCATAAGGCAAATAACCTAACAAAAGATATCAAATATGTTAATTTTATAAAAATATAAGTAACGGTTAACCTGCTTATTACTAATACATTTGACAAAACATATTCAGAATATTTGTATTGCTTCAGCTAAGGAAAGTACTCCTTTACAAAAAAGCAACAATTTGAACTGCAGCGAAAGCAACGTAACTTAAAAAGATGGCAGCACCGATCAAGGTTTCCTGTAACTGTCAGTCTGTTCACATTCTCTTTTCCATTAAGTAGTCTTTACACTGCCAGAGCCCATACCGTGTTCCTGTCTGTCTTCTGCTGCTGTTCCCGTTAGTGTTTACTATCTGTCTGTATCCTTCTGCTGTTCCCAGTGTTTATATTTGAACCTCTTTCCTTCTCTTCTGCTGTTTTCTTGTTCTTCTGTGAATCCAAAGTTTCCTGCTCTTCACTTATATAAAAAGTTTTATTCCAAAATATCCCATGGTGTTTTCTGATGGAGAAAAACTAATGAATTTGTTTTGGCCTCCGCTAACGTTAAATTGTCTGGACTTCTTTCTGCGGATTGATATGACTGCACATTAGCAGTAAACAGTAATAACTTTGAAACTCAAGTGAAGCAGATCCAAAGAAACATAAGGGGGTAATATTACTTTGCAGCAGGTCGCACGAACACGCCAACTGAGTTTTTTCCTACAGAAACAGAGCCACACTGTGAAGACACTGAGAGCCAGTCTCTTGCGTTTCTTGAATCCGTGGAGAGAAACTCTGTAGTCCTTTTGATCACGGAGAATGACAGTGATTTGATTCGCTGTTGATTCCTCCCCTTCATGCAGAATGCAAAGCCAGCTGTTTCAGGCACCAGCGGCCGACCCTCCCTGTCACCACCTTTCCGTCTCAAAGCTTCTCCTGCCCCTCCTCTACCGGCCCCCAGGAGCAGATATCATCACCCACAACCCAGCTTGACAGACCAAACCGAGGCGACACCATCTCAGCCTCAGCCATCAGGTAGCTGATTAAAATGTCCGCTTCAATAAGCTCCCTGCTTTGCCTGGATGAACAGTTTTATTTCAGCTTGCTGCTTTTCTAGGGTTTGCTTTTAACTGACTAATCAGACACACCAAAGCCGGTAAAACATCACCTTCTGCTGCTACGAAACCCATCTAGCCAGCCCCAGGTAGTGATGGATTACACGTTTTATATATTTTAAGGGTTCAGCGAGCATGCTTTAATATCAACTCCAACCATGCAGTACAATGTTCGTGACAATAAAAATGCTGCAGTAATACTTCTGTCAATGTTATGCTCTGTCTTACCCTCACTCAGGACACTACCTTGCTCAGAATTGCAACTGTATTGTTATTGAAGACTTTGCCTGTCCTTGCGACTGTTGAAGCACATTTTCTGGGGTCAGTAGACTCACCAAAGACAAACTGCCCATGGGGCAGAAAAAAAGTGGTTCAATCTATTGGTCTGGCATCCAAATACTGGAGCTGAATTCCTTCTGGGGAGTACCTGACCCTCTGTCTCCCAGGGTATATGCAGGAATCCTGAAGTCAAATTTAATACCTTTTAAGACCTTTTTTAAGACCCTTTCCATACATTTTAAGACCTCATCGCAACTTTGAGTTCTAACCGGTTACATTGGCAACACACTTTACCTCACATTTACTATATTGATTGTAAGATAGCAAAACTAAACAGAGTGCAGACAGACTACTGAAGCCTTCTCTCCACATGAACTTCAACCTCTCTGTGAAGGTCAGGTTTAATGCAGTATGCTGCTTTGTTGCTTCTGTACTCTGTGCTCTTTCATTCCAGTAAAACTCCTCAGAAAACATTAGAAACCAGTATTTGACCAATAAACAAAACAATTGACAAAACTTTGAACTATGAAATATGTTAAACTTTGGTGAGCTTCAGCGGGGTAATGCCATATAGGAGCTCCCTCACAAATACCCAGGGGTTAAATTGGGCTGGGGCTGCACATAAGACGATGCTCTGACGTCATCACCCTCACACATTTGTCATATGTTTACAAAAAAGGATATATATGTTAAGACTTTTCTCGTTCTTAATATAGACTATATTTAGGGTCTATATGTGTTGACTTTACTTTAAAATAGCAGATCTCTGTGACCGTATATAGTTTGGCTTAGACCCCGGCCCCACACGGTAAAACTCAAACGCAAGCTCAAAAAAGGCTTCCTTTCACACGCATTCGATTCATTAACGTGTCCGTTCACACTAGACCGCTGCAAATGCTGGAAACGATGTAGTACATATGTCATGCCTGTAAGTGGCGCTGCTGCCGCCCGAAATACACCAAAAGCAGCGAAGAAGAACCCGGAGCATGGTTGCCATGGTTGCCCTTCTGTTTATTCTCCTCGGTGGACGGCGTGTTCTCCTGCTGTATCTCTCAGGTAGTCCACCAGCAGATGAAAAACACCCACCTCTCCGCCTTTTCCAAGGAACGAGGGGACCGTGCGGCAGTTTCCGTAAAAAAAATGTTCCGCCGGTCAACATGTCCGTTAAAGTTGAAATCTTACGTACAAAATTAGGAAAGTGCCAGAGGGTCAGAGGTCTTCTTTGTTATTTATTGAGCTTTAAAACAAATTGATAACGACTCTGTTCTCTGTATAATAATATAATAATATTTAATAAACGGTGACTGCCTCTCTTTTCCTCCCCCTCTTCTGACAGCCCAGCAGCAGCAGGAGACGTGGGGAGAGGGAGGCGGGCTCTTTCATCGTTATCAGAAAATGATCATATAGGGCACACACGGAGCCGTTGGACCCCCAGAGCGTTGCGTATGCCGGTCTTCCCACCTTGGGACCCGTTACCGTAGTCGTTTATTCCCCCCCCCCCCCCCCACACACACAGAGCGGAGCAAGGCAACGAAACGGCGTGCTATGCATGGGGCCGCCTCTTGGGGTTTCCCGACATGTCGTTTCAGTAAATTAAAGGGTGTTTCATGTTGTCGTTGCTGTGGGACTTCTTAATACCTTGGAAAATGCCATTTAATACTTTTAAAAACTTTTTAAAAGCCTTAATTTTCGCTAAATTGATTTATCAACTTTTAATACTTTTTAAGACCCCGCGGACACCCTGGTCTCCCAATTCCACTCTATCTTTCCAAGGCATTGGTGGCACAAAAATCTTCCTAAAACCAAAAAAGTGGTTCAATCAAAAGTTGGCAATAAAGGTTATCTAAAATGCTATCCCTGTATATGCATTGTTTTTTTGTACTATATAAAGTATATAAATATAAAATAGCAGTTGCGTTAGACTTTATTAATGTCTGTCTATTTGTCATCATAATCTAGAATTACCCATTATTTTACTTTTAATTAATAAGTAGGGGTGTAATGGTTTACAAACATTTCGGTTCGGTACGTACCTCGGTTTTTAGGTCACGGTTCGGTTCGTTACGTTTTCGGTACAGCAGAAAAAATTATCACAAAACATAAAATATTTTTGGTTTTTTAAAAATTATTATTAAACTGTGAATAATGTATTCACTCAAATAAATACAAAATATAATAAAATTAACATTAAGGTACAGCATTTTTATGAACTGAAATAACCTGTATTTGAACTTTACTGTACTAGTCCTCACAAAGCATAAACTATTAGTTTTGGGTTTTTAATTATTATTAAACTGTGAATATTCACTCAAATAAATACAAAATATAATACAATAAACAATAAGGTGCAGCATTTCGATGAACTGAAATAATCTGTATTTGAACTGTACTGTACTAGTACCTAAGCAGCCAGTTTGACATTATGACTTGCTTGTCATTGTATTTTCATGTTTTTTTAAAGAAAAATTAACTTGTCCACATTGCTTGCCGAAAGGGCTGATCTGCTGGCACTAACAATGTCTCCTGCTGTGGAGAACACCCTCTTGCTAGGGACAGAGGTAGCAGATACAGCCAGGTAGCGCTTTGCTAACATGGCAACATAAGGATATTTGGCGTTTGTAATAGCTTTGGCTCGGTCTGAACTTTTTGCGAGTGGTGGAGGCTTAAATGCTAGTGGGAGTTGGGTTTGCACTTCAGTCATTTTTCTTTCGGTACCGGTGATATTCACATTCGGGTGATGCCTTTACAAATGAGTGTGCAAGTTTGATGTATTGCCAGCCGCGTAACCAATTTTAGTTGAACAATGCCGACAAAAAGCTTTGGTTCGGTCCACCTGTCTTTATCCGTCATCCTTGTACGTAACTGCGAAACCAAAATGTTCCCAAACCGGAGACTTCAATGATGCTGGAGGATTTTCGAGCTCAACTTTATCTGCGTTCGACATTTCGACAGTTCCTCAAATTACTGACTAAATTTGAACGCATCCCTGTGACCAGCTCTCATAGTATGCCTCTCGTCCAATGAAATGAATTGCTCGCTCTATGACGCGTTGAACCCAATGTGAGCAAATTACTCTGAATGCTGCGACGCAGCACCTGAGATTACTTCCAAGAAGTTGTTCAAATTCTCAATTTTTTACACTTAACGTTATATTCGTTCGGTACACTTCGGTACACAAGTGTCCCGAACCGAAGGGCCCGTACCTTTACCGTTACACCTCTAATAATAAGGCATATCTAATAGCATTTAGTTGTGATTCATTCATTGTAATTCTTAAATAATAATAAACAGAACGGATTATTGTATTGATACCCTACAGCAGGGGTACTCAAACTTTTTTGTTAAAGGTCCACTTGTGAATTTTATACAAGGTCACTGGTCCGGATCAATGCCAGTTGATTCTTGCAGGTCTTAAGATGCTGTCTGGTGCATTCTCTAGACTAAATTATAAGATGAACCACCACAATATTATATTGTACAATTTCAATTTTATTCTTAATTTCACTTGTTTGTTTGTTCTTGTAAAGTGTTTGCTCGCTTGCATGCCCTGCATAGCTATAAGAAATACTTAAGTTGTTGGTCAAGACACTTTCCATCTGATGAAGGCAAATGCCTTCCCAGATGTAAAAAAGTAGAAAACATTACATTCAGTTGTAACTGCCAAAACAAACATTATTTACACTATTATGGCCCCTGTTAAAAATGTTTGTAATGATATCAGTGTGCGAAAAAGTACACGTCCCACCGTCCTGGAGGTGTTATTTACAATATCGGACAAGTAGATCTTTCAATTGACTTGTCCGGTGGACAAGTGACGTTTTTCGCCCGGATTTATTGACAAATTATTGATAAATTCAGTTTATAAAAGGCAGAACTCATTTGCAAATTGTACGTGTCCGCCATTGTTCGTTTATAAATGTTAGTTTCGGTTCTGCTTGTCGATTCCTAAGGAAATGCATCTCGCCGCTTTCTGTACAGTTAGACGGGGGCGGGGCGGGGAGGGGCGGAAGTGTAGCACAGTGACAGGGTTGGGAAGCAAAACTTGGTTCCGAGTAGGAACAAATAACAATTGTCCGGTCCCGGGATTGATAAGAGTTGTGAGGACAGGAGGCGAGGCCGAGCCCCGCGGACCGCAGCTCTCTCTCTCTATGCTCCGTATCAGCTGATCGCTGCACGGTACAGCTCAGCGTCTCTCTCTCTCTCTCTCTCTTTCTACACACAGCGGATCCGCTGCCCGTTTAACAGCCTCATCTTTGTCAAACTTTCTTATGTTCTTTCTCTAACTTGTAATGAAGGTTATTAAGCGTTTTAGCTCCTGTGTTGTTAATATTGACCGCCATTTCCTTTATGAAGTGAAGCAGCCTCCCTGTGTCCTCGCGCTGTCCTCACATCCCCGGACCCCCAGACTCGGAGGAGCACAGGGATGTCAGTCTTAATGAAGCAGGGTATAGAAAGTACATTATTGAAATGAAAATACTATTTATTTACTTTTACAAACAGTGAGCAGCTGGGCAGTTGCAGCATGTGTATTGCAGGACATGTGTAAGCGTGCAAGCGTCTTTGAGTTGTAGAAGAGCGCTAGGCCTATAGGCTATAAATATAATGTATTATTATTATTATTAGGCCTATGTGTTGGACATGTGTGGTTGGACTCTGTCTCACAGGCAGGTTGCAGTGTAACATCAGAGGAGACTGGGCCAATTGTACATTTTCAAACTGCACCACTTAGAACTAACTAAACAATGCAGAGATTATTTTTATATAATTGTATTCAATAACCGTAAGAAATTAAACAGTATGAAGTGATTTGTAAATAGGAATACAGATTTGACTTAATGTTTTCATAAATATATTTTTCTCCCAGTTTGTGATGGGACTTATTTTTACCCTCTCAAAGAACCGGAATCGAGAACCGAAAATAACTGGAATCGAAAAGCAGAACCTGAATCATTAAAATCCAAACGATACCCAACCCTATGTGTGATGCAGTCAAATCTTACCGCTCACTTACGTTAGCGGTGTTGTAAAAAACGTGGGAAAATGTAAAATACGATGGCAAAGAAGAAGATTTCAGTGGCCCCAATTTGTGTCCATTCTGGACAAGTGAAAAATGTATTCGGACAAGTCAATTGCCAAACTCACTTGTCCATGGACAAGTACTCACTAAAAACTTTTTCTCACACTGGTTATCTGTAAGTTAGTCTAACGAATGCCTCCTCATCGGGAAGCTGACCGAGCAGACCCGAGCAGCAGTCGAGAGGAGCCGAGCGTATCCGCGAAGCACACAAAATGGCGACGTCAGAGTTCCCGTTAGCCGGCAAATCTAAATCTCTTCGGTCAAAATGTCCGGTCAAAATAATTTCCCTTTAGCGCAATACCGCTTCAGTTGCGCCACTTATGTGACAGACAAGAAGAGTATGTGACAGATAAGAATAGTCAATTCTAATGTCTAACACTTAATGTGTAGAAAGAGAAGTCCTGTATGGCTTGATTGTGCGTTGATCTGTTGGTAATGCCTCGGGGTTCCGGTGGGAATGTAAACAAATGCATAAGGCTACGCTATACTTTGTGGCCTCACCCAGTTGCATAGCGACACTTATTGTTTAGGTGTCTTTTAATAAGCAGGTAGTCCTATAATTAGCTAGAACTAGCTGGATCTGATCGATATGGACATAAACGCGAGTGAAGTCTAATCTGACGGGAGAGAGAGATCAGCTGCTGCTGACGAGTCGACACGCAGCTCTGCATGATCACATGCAGTGGTGAGCGGACAAAACACACACTTCAGGTTAGAATATCACACGTAGCTATTTTAATTACCTCTCAAACTACCTAAACTAGTTATAGATATGTTTAGTTTTACTGTCGGGTCACTCATTACTGGATCCACGAGCTGCATGATACTGGCATAATAGATTGCCCGATCGGGCAACCAGCAGGTGAGGCTTCATTGCCCGAGCTAAATACTAGATGGCCCGGGCCATCGGGCAGTCGTTAATGTCGAGCCCTGCATTAATTTACATCAGAATCAGAAAGTTTTTATTTTTAATAATTGTTATAATGGGACACAGGGGTTCGGTCCGGATTGATTTGCAATTCGGTCTGGAGTTTGAGAAGCCTTGCCCTACAGTGACAGCATAGGACACTGAAACTGTGGCGATTCTGCCTTAATTCCGCGGCACTTCAGCCAAACTTATGAAGTTGGAAAACATTTCCACCAGGGAAGTGATTAGAAGTATTCAAGACTTTCTGAACATTATAATTAATTTTCAGATCTTGAAAGCACTTGCTTCACCAAATTCTCTTCAACCAAACCTTGTTGGAACACTGTCTCGTCAACCATGTCTTTACAACCAACATGTAGATGTGCATTAAGATGATATGTTTAATACACACCTGTCAGACTTAACTGTAATTAAAACATAACAGAAACCTTGTACTGGTTGGCGGGGGGGGGGGGGACATGCATCAACCTGTGGCGGGTGTAAAGAAGCAGCTAGGGACTTGACGTGCATCAGAGAGGAAGATGTTAGTTTGTTTACATTTGCCCCAGGCCAAGAGTGTAAAAATATGATGGAAACCAAATGTGTTGTTTGGCTATAGCTGAGATTACATTTGACCGGACTTCTTTCTGCTGATTGATATGACAGTGTTTTTAACAATGGTCTATTATCCTGAGAAACAGTTTGCTATCAAAAACGAGCAGACCACTGAATGTCCAAATTGACCAATCAGAATCAACTATTCAACTAAGCCGTGTAGTATATACAGTAATTTCACTGGATGTTTGAAAATAAAGTGACGCAGATCCAAAGAAACATAAGGGGGGCAGATTACATATACTTTTCAGCAAGTAGCTAGTGCTGCGTACCTGGACTCACATTCAGGTTCAGGTCCGGACTCAAGTCCAGAGGTTCAGGTTCAGGTCCGGACTTATAAGTCCGGACCTGAACCCATGGCTTGTGTGAGTAACTAAAGTTAACTTATTGTGAGGTAATTATCAATTGAAAATAAACTCATAATCAACTCAAATTCAAACTCGTCAGGTTTATTGCGCTCCCTTCCAACTTGTGTCTACGTTTCTCTACAAAGTACAAATGTTTGCCACTTAGTCTACAAATGACTTATGACAGCAACTACAGTGAACTACTACAAAGTTCAAACATTTATTTCATTTATCAAACTAAAGTAACCAAACAGTCCCTGAGCTGACTGAGCCTAAATCCCTAAAACTTTGCTGAAAGGTAGAGTGTAGAGTAGACTATACGCATTACACTGTTACACACCTACTATACAGTATACACTGTAGTGACTACTACTCGACCACGCTGTCCAATATGTCCAAGCAAATTACATCGCTAGCTTCCCTTGACGACACACACATCTCGCGAGCAGTTGCGATATTTTGCAAGACTTGAGTTCAGTAATGGCCGCCATATCAGAAGCCGTCACGATGTTTTTTATCTTTTCTCAGTGCAAATTTCTCGATCTATGGAAGGTTTTAGATGGTTTGGAACAAAAAGGAGAATATACGTAAGTGCTAGTTTTTTTGCGAGTCCAAGTACCGGTTCCCGATGTTCGGTTTTAACCGGACTTGAACCGAAACTTTTTACAAGTCCAGTACCGGTACGCAGCACTACAAGTAGCCCTAGCCCGCCTACTGAGTTTTTTCCCAACAGGACACAGAGCCCTACCACCTCTCTGAAGAACCAGCACCTTACCGTGGTAGAGAGGTTTGTGTGCCCTGATGAACCTGGGGGCTTTGTTGTCTGGAACCTTGTGTTCCTGGTAGGGTCTCCCATGGCAAATTGGTCTCAGGCAAAGGGCCAGACTAAGATTGGTTCACAAGACCTCATGAAAGAGGACACACGAAGTGAGGATACCCGGCCCGGAGGAAGCCCGGGGTCCCCTTCTGGAGCCAGGCCCAGAAGGAGGACTCGTCGGCGAGCGTCTGGTGGCCGGGCTTGCCACGGAGCCCGGCCGGGCACAGACCGAAAAGGCGACGTGGGCAACACCTCCGCTTCTCCGTTCAGCGGGCCCACCACCTACGGGAAACAGCGATGGGGTCGGGTAAGCTGCCAGAAGGGTGGCAGTGAAGGCAGAGGGTCTCGACAGAACAGACCCGGGCGACAGAAGCTGGCTTTGGGGACGTGGAACGTCACCTCTCTGGGGGGGAAGGAGTCGGAGCTTGTGCGGGAGGTGGAGCGTTACCAGTTGGATCTGGTTGGGCTCACCTCTACGCACAGCGTCGGCTCTGGAACCTTATTTCTGGATAGGGGTTGGACTCTATTCTTCTCCGGAGTTGCTCAAGGTGTGAGGTGCCGGGCGGGTGTGGGGATACTCACAAGTCCCCGGTTGGGTGCTTCGTTGTTGGAGTCTACCCCAGTGGACGAGAGGGTCGCCTCCCTACGCCTGCGGGTTATGGGGGGGAAAACTCTGACTGTTGTGAGTGCTTATGCACCCAACAGCAGTTCAGAGTATACGGCCTTCTTGGAGACCCTGGAAAGAGTCCTGTATGGGGCTCCTGAAGGGGACTCTTTAATCTTGCTGGGAGACTTCAACGCACATGTGGGCAATGATGGAGACACTTGGAAGGGAGTGATTGGGAGGTACGGCCCCCCTGATCTGAAGCGGAGTGGTGGTTTGTTACTGGACTTCTGTGCTAGTCATGGATTGGCCATAATAAACACCATGTTCGAACATAAGGATGCTCATAAGTGTACGTGGTACCAGAGCACCCTAGGCAGAAGGTCCATGATCGATTTCGTTATTGTATCATCGGACCTGAGGCCGTATGTTTTGGACACTCGGGTAAAGAGAGGGGCGGAGTTGTCAACTGATAAACATCTGGTTGTGAGTTGGGTCGAGTGGCGGGGAAAGACTCTGGATAGACCTGGTAAGCCCAAACGCGTAGTTCGGGTGAACTGGGAACATCTGGAGGAGGCCCAAGTTCAGGAGGCCTTCAACTCACACCTCCGGCGGAGCTTTTCGGGCATTCCTGTGGAGGTTGGGGACATTGAACCAGAGTGGTCGGTGTTCAAAGCCTCTATTGCCGAAGCCGCGGCGGGGAGCTGTGGTCTCAAGGTCCTAGGTACCTCAAGGGGCGGTAACCCTCGAACCTCCTGGTGGACACCGGTGGTCAGGGAAGCCGTCCGACTGAAGAAGGAGGCCTTCAGGGATTTGTTATCCCGGGGGACTCCCGAGGCAGTTGCAAGGTATCGACAGGCCCGAAGGGCAGCAGCCTCAGCCGTGGCCGAGGCAAAGCAGCGGGTGTGGGAGAAGTTCGGAGAAGACATGGAAAAGGACTTTCGGGCGGCACCAAAGTTGTTCTGGAAAACTGTCCGACACCTCAGGAGGGGGAAGCAGGGAACCATACAAGCTGTGTACAGTAAGGATGGGACATTGTTGACCTCAACTGATGGAGTGTTAGGACGTTGGAAGGAGCACTTTGAGGAACTCCTGAACCCGACAACTCCGCCCTCTATGTTAGAGGCAGAGCTGGAGTATGACGGGGGATCGACACCAATCTCCCGGGGGGAGGTCACTGAGGTCGTCAAACAACTTCACAGTGGCAAAGCCTCGGGGGTGGATGAGATCCGCCCAGAAATGCTGAAGGCTCTGGGTGTTGAGGGACTGTCATGGTTGACACGTCTCATCAACGTTGCGTGGAAGTCGGAAACAGTACCGAAGGAGTGGCAGACCGGGGTGGTGGTTCCCCTTTTTAAAAAGGGGGATCAGAGGGTGTGTGCCAATTAAAGAGGCATCACACTACTCAGCCTCCCCGGGAAAGTTTACTCTAAGGTACTCGAAAGGAGGGTCAGGCCGATTGTCGAACCTCAGATTGAGGAGGAACAATGCGAATTTCGTCCTGGTCGTGGAACGACGGATCAGCTTTTTACTCTCGAAAGGATCCTGGAGGGGGCCTGGGAGTACGCTTATCCAGTCTACATGTGTTTTGTAGACTTGGAGAAGGCGTATGACCGGGTTCCCAGGGAGTCACTGTGGGAGGTGCTGCGGGAGTATGGGGTGAGGGGATCTCTACTCAGGGCCATCCAATCTCTGTACTCCCAAAGCGAGAGCTGTGTCCGGGTCCTGGCACAGGGTGTCCGCGGGGTCTTAAAAAGTATTAAAAGTTGATAAATCAATTTAGCGAAAATTAAGGCTATTAAAAAGTATTAAAAAGTATTAAACGGCATTTTCCAAGGTATTAAGAAGGTCCACAGCAACGACAACATGAAACAGTGAAACACCCTTTAATTTACTGAAACGACATGTCGGGAAACCCCCCAAGGCGGCCTCATGCATAGCGCGCGCCGTAAAATGCTGCTTATTATGTTAAGTTTCGTTGCCTTGCTCCGCTCTGTGGGGGGGGGGGGGGGGGGGGGGGGGAACTAAGCGACTACGGTAACGGGTCCCAAGGTAGGTAGACCGGCATACGCAACGCTCTGGGGGTCCAACGGCTCCGTGTGTAAGCCCTATATGATCATTTTCTGATAACGATGAAATAGCCCGCCTCCCTCTCCCCGCGTCTCCTGCTGCTAATGGGCTGTCAGAAGAGGGGGAGGAAAAGAGGCAGGCACCGTTTATTAAATATTATTATATTATTATACAGAGAACAGAGTCGTTATCAATTTGTTTGAAAGCTCAATAAATAACAAAGAAGACCTCTGACCGGCACTTTTCAAATTTTGTACGGAAGATTTAAACTTTAACGGACATGTTGACCGGCGGAACATTTTTTTTACGGAAACTGCCGCACGGTCCCCTCGTTCCTTGGAAGAGGCGGAGAGGTGGGTGTTTTTCATCTGCTGTGGACTACCGGAGAGATATAAAGTAGGAGAACACGCCGTCCACCGCGGAGAATAAACAGAAGGGCAACCATGCTCCGGGGTCTTCTTCACTGCTTTTGGTGTATTTCGGGAGGCAGCAGCGCCACTTACAGGCCTCGTTTCCAGCATTTCCAGCGGTCTAGTGTGAACGGACACGTTAATGAATCGAATGCGTGTGAACGGAAGCCTTTTTTGCGCTTGCGTATGCGTCCTCGTGGGGCCGGGGTCTAAGCCAAACTATATCCGGTCACAGAGATCTGCTATTTTAAAGTAAAGTCAACACATATCGACCCTAAATATTGTCTATATTAAGAACGAAAAAAATCATAACATATATATCCTTTTTTGTAAACATATGACAAATGTGTGAGGGTGATGAGCATCGTCCTATGTGCCAGGGCTTAGCCCCGGACAGCCCCAGCCCAATTTAACCCCTGGGTATTTGAGAGGGAGCTCCTATATGGCATTACCCCGCTGAAGCTCACCAAAGTTTAACATATTTCATCGTTCAAAGTTTTGTCAATTGTTTTGTTTATTGGTCAAATACTGGTTTCTAATGGTTTCTGAGGAGTTTTACTGGAATGAAAGAACACAGAGTCTACAGAAGCAAAAAAGCAGCATACTGCATTAAACCTGACCTTCACAGAGAGGTTGAAGTTCATGTGGAAAGGAGGCTTCAGTAGTCTGTCTGCACTCTGTTTAGTTTTGCTATCTTACTATCAATATAGTAAATGTGAGGTAAAGTGTGTAACCAATGTAACCGGTTAGAACTCAAAGTTGGAATGAGGTCTTAAAATGTATGGAAAGGGTCTTAAAAAAGGTCTTAAAAGGTATTAAATTTGACTTCAGGATTCCTGCATATACCCTGTGGCAGTAAGTCGGACCCATTTCAGTAGAGGGTTGGCCTCCGCCAGGGCTGCGCTTTGTCACCAATCCTGTTTGTAATATACATGGATCGGATTTGGAGGCGTAGTCGTGGGGGAGGGGGTCTGCAGTTCGGTGGACTAAGGATTGCACCACTGCTTTTTGCAGATGATGTGGTTCTGATGGCTTCATCGGTCTGCGACCTTCAGCACTCACTGGATCGGTTCGCAACCGAGTGTGAAGCGGCTAGGATGAGGATCAGCACCTCCAAATCTGAGGCCATGGTTCTCAGCAGGAAACCGATGGACTGTCCACTCCAAGTAGGGAATGAGTCCTTGCCCCAAGTGAAGGAGTTCAAGTATCTCGGGGTCTTGTTCTTGAGTGAGGGAACAATGGAGCGTGAGATGGGTCGGAGAATCGGAGCAGCGGGAGCGGTACTGCAGTTGCTTTACCGCACCGTTGTGACGAAAAAGGAGCTGAGCCAGAAGGCAAAGCTCTCTGTCTACCGCGCCATTTTCGTTCCTACCCTCATCTATGGTCATGAAGGATGGGTCATGACCGAAAGAACGAGATCGCGGGTACAAGCGGACGAGATGGGTTTTCTCCGCAGGCTGGCTGGTGTCTCCCTTAGGGATAAGGTGAGAAGTTTTGGTCATCCGGGAGGGACTTGAACCGCTCCTCCTTCGCGTCGAAAGGAGCCAGTTGAGGTGGTTCGGGCACCTAGTTAGGATGCCACCTGGGCACCTCCCTAGGGAGGTGTTCCAGGCACGTCCAGCTGGGAAGAGACCAAGGGGTAGACCTAGAACCAGGTGGAGGGATTATATCTCTTCGCTGGCCTGGGAGCGCCTTGGGATCCCCCAGTCAGAGCTGGTTGATGTGGCCAGGGAAAAGAAAGATTGGGGCTCTCTGGTGGAACTGCTACCTCTGCGACCCGACCACGGATAAGCGGGAGAAGATGGATGGATGGATGGATGAAACAGAGCCCTACTCTGAAGACACTGAGAGACAGTCTCTTGTGTTTCTTGGATCCGTGGAGAGAAACTATAGTCCTTTTGATCACGGAGAATGACAGTGATTTGTTTCGCTGTTGATTCTTCCACCTCATGCAAGAGTGTGTCAACAGATGAAGGACTGCAGCAAAAAATTCTACTTATTTGGGAAATAAAATACCAATACCTTCTGTGTTTTCCCACAATTAAGCAATGTATTCCGATGGATATTGAAGATGTAGAGGAAGAGCCCAGCTGAAAGACATCAGGTTCTATTATCTGTGTCCGTTGGAGCCTGCAACTTGGTCATGATCCATTGCATCACATTGTAGATTGATCACACTTTATAACGTGGTGTCAGATTTAAACTGTACTTGTGTGGGCTTCATTTCCACTGCTGAGCCCCCCCCCCCCCCTCCACAGAAGACCACCAACTAGGGCCAATTATGTCAGTGTTATTGAGCGCGAGTGCCATGGTTAATTAGCAGCTTTAGCCCTTCTCGATTCCCCCCTGAGCTGCTTTTTACCCGGAGCTATTTTCATCTCCATCACCTCCCTCGCTGCTGCTGCTGCTACGTTTGCCGGAGCACAAAGAAACATGCATGCCATCGCTCCCCCTGCACTCTTTAGGGACCTCCCTCTCAACACACCCACCTCCTTTACCCCTTCTCATCCCCCAGTCTCAATCTCCCTCTCTTTCTACAGGGGTCACAGTCGACAGCTCTCTGAAGCAGGGGGGTGAATCAACAAACAGACGAGACAGAGAAGCTTCCCAACATGTAAAGCAATACTTCTTCAAAGAAAAGGAGGAGGAGGAGGAGGAGGAGGAGGAGGAGGAGGAGACAGTGTGAACAAATGTGTGTGAAGAGGAAGGGAGAGATGGGAGGGTTGAGAAATAAAAACATGGAGAGAAAATTCTCCTCGGGGGGGTGGGGAATTATACCTCTCTTTTTCCTTTTCTGTGTCTGCATTTGGCAGGAATGTGATTGAGAGCGAGCGATCGTGTTTGACAGTGTGTATTTGAGGGGAAAAAACCTGCGATTGTTCACGATTAAGTTTGAGAGACGCATCTTCACCTCTGTTCACTCTTCTTTTGTTTCACCCCTCTGTCTGACTCTCTATCTCGCCTTGTTTTCATTACACCCTTTGATGATCAGGAGCTAATTGCGGTGCCGGTGCACGAGACACACTGTGGGAGGGATAGAGAATGGGAAGAGAGGATGGGGAGAGGTGGAGACAGAGGGAGGGATGGATGGGATGAGTGGAGGAAGGAGAGATAAGTGCCTGAGGAGCCTTGTCATCAGCGGAGACAGATCGCCCGCAGGGATGATTTCTGCTGCTGTGATTGACTCACTCCCTCCAGCGCTGAGATAGACACACACTCACACACACACACACATACACTCAGACACGCACAGCTTGTAGTGCCCTGAAATATCTAACTAACTAAGGCTACAACAGTTGACTGAGGTGCACCACATTACCACTGACAGATTCTGGATTTTCACATGTATACAGTAGGGGCTATTTTTTTACATTGACAGTCTGACGAAAACCAAAATCCTTGGCATTTTTACGTGTAGATTTCCACATGTAACACATCCATACGATTCCATGCACCTTTAAGAGGAACACCTGAATGAACATATTGCAAAGGAGAGAACTATCAGGTGGAAAATGTGGTAAAAGAACAACCGTGAGGAACTCCATTCTTGTTTTCCTAAAATAACTTGACGTTGGTATGCCAAACATTGTAAAGAGTGGTGCATCCAGGAGTCTCAGGTCCTCTGGGACGGGTCTGCTCTCTCTTCCAAGAGTAAGAACTAACCATGGAGAAGCAACGTTTAGCTATTATGCCCCGACCATCTGGAACAAACTCCCTGAATCCTGCAGGTCCGCTGCAACTCTTAATAATTTTAAATGCAGACTAAAAACGTATCTTTTTGTCGCTGCATTTGAGTGAGCTGTTTATATTCACACTGCAGTATGGTTCTTATTCGTCTGTTGTGTTTATTGTATTATCTTTGCTTTTTAATGCCTGTTTTAGTGGGAATGCTGTTAACAGCATTCCAACTAACTGTTCCTCTACGCACGAAAAGTTTATTATTCCGCCGACTTATTATTCCGCCGACTTATTTTTCCGCGCTTCTTCTCCCGCATTAAACATTGCAGAAACTCCGTTCAAACATCAAAACGTTCAGCTCGGTCGGGAATCGATGGCTATTACTTTTTCTCATTCATAACTTTCATAATTCCAGAGATACATCCCATAATTCATCACATTTTTAACATTTGAACTTTAACATTGCGCAGCTCGTTAAGGCAGAGTGCGTGATGTCAGAGTTAGAGTGGAGGACAGTTTGAAATTTGCCTTCATATATTTTTTTTAAACTGCCATAATTCCCAAACCCTACATTCCTGAGACATAATTTAGGAAAACATCCCGTAGCTTGAAAAATGACAAATAATTAAGCAAAAAATAATTAAACAAAGTGCCTCTTGAGGGCATGAAGTGACAAAAACGTTCAACATGTCTCCATTAAAGCCCATTGTAATTTCAGGCAGATATTTCCTCACAGCAGCAGCCGCACACCTTTAGTTAAACTGCCAAAAAGGCCACATTATTAACCCGAAAGTACACAAAAATTACATTTCAGATACTCAACTTCCTTGACATGCTTCACGTTTTGAAATTTCACAGATATCTGTTACGGTTCTTCCACAAAACGTTCACATGTAAGAGGTTTATCTCTCATCCAGAACAAAGGAAACCTTTGATCTCTGGACGCCTCATTAGCTCAAATACAAACACCTGTTGATGATGATGATGGAAAACGATGATGTCATCACTCCAACTGACATGGTTCAAGGCTCTTTCTGCATGTCAGTCTTTATGCATGACGGTGTTTTTGATAATGGATCCTGACCACTCACATTTGTACACTGTGAACAAATTATATTATTAAACAAATATATAACATAAATACAAAAAATACTCTAATTTAGTCTCTTTTCCAGCGCTCTTCATCGGTAACTTTAGCATTTCTGAGTGTCCTTGAACGCATCAATATTAGCAGATGCGTCACACCAAGCCCGGGAGATTTATTCTGCTCTGACTACTGCTAGGTAAGTTCATGTATCCATAAACACCTGAAGTTTAAAGTGTCAAATTAACTCTTTTTAAAAGTATAACACACCGTTTGAGTTTGTTCATAGACTGTTTATTGGCGTGAGAACTGATATTAATTTACACATTAAAGGAAACAGCTTCTTAGCAGCGTATCCAGTCTTAGCCCGTTAGCATTGCGCTAACGGGCTAGCAGCGTTGCGTTAGCATTGCGCTAACGCTGCTAGGCTGCTAGCTAAATTAATCTCTCCCTAAACAGTTGAACTTTAAAGTGTCAAATGAACTATTTTTCAAAGTATAACACACCGTTTGAGTTTGTTCATAGACTGTTTACTGGCGTGACAACTGATATTAATTTACACATTAAAGGAAACAGCTTCTTAGCAGCGTATCCAGTCTTAGCCCGTTAGCATTGCGCTAACGGGCTAACAGCTAACGCTGCTAGCTAACTTAATCTCTCCCTAAACAGTTGAACTTTAAAGTGTCAAATGAACAATAGTGTCTGTATATAGTTGTTTTATCACTTCTTTCACAAAAATTACTTTATTTTTGTTCACCTTTTCACTTTGTGGTTTTACAGAATATATTTGTAAGTAATTTATTCAAACGGTTTTATAGTTTTTTTGATGTATTGTTTGACAGATTTTCACTCGTGTTTTTACTGAATATAATTTGTTAGTAATTGATTTGAAACGTTTTATATAGTTTTTTCCCCCCATGTTCTGGTTTTTGAAAAAATGTTTTGCCAAATGTTACTATTTCACCAGTTATTTTTGCATTTTCAAACTTTCCTACGAATAACATTCTACATTCAAAGCCTTACATCCTTAACATTATTTATACATTTGGAGTTTCATTCTACTTTTTTTACTTAATATTCATTCATATGGAAACCATTCAGTCATCCAAATATTCCTGATTATTCACTTTCTTCTTACACATTATATTTCAGCATAAAGCATTCCCACTAGCAATTTCTTCAGGAATTGCATTCTCTAGTTTTAAATGTCCTTTTATAATGTGTTTCTGCTGTATTTATTCTGAAAATGTGTTTTATTTTAATTTGTAAAGCACTTTGAATTGCCGCGTGCTGAAAGGTGCTATATAAATAAACTTGCCTTGCCTCTCAGGAATGAGTCCTAAAACCAGGAAGTTAGCATTTTGGCACTTCCGGGCCCCCATGTCTTATAGTCGATGTTTTTTTTTAAATGTAATTCTGTTTAGATGCACATAATAAATTCTGTGGTACATGTAAACTTGCTACATTTTTATGTTTTGTTTTACCACATAAAATACATCAGAAGATACTGTGAATTTGATGAATGGCTAAAGGTTTTACTAGTCTTAAAATCAGCAGTTGTGACTACTGCTACTAAACGCTTTTTTACTTCAGGCTAGGGCTGCACCTGAATATCCAAATATTCAAATATTTGTTCGTTGGAGTACTATTCAGGTTTCAATTTCGTTATTCGGATATTCGTTTTTGGCGCTGCACTGCGGCTGCCAAATTTAATTTATTGAAATCTCCAATATCAACGTAAGAGCTTGTGCCTCTTCGGGGGGTGCTAACACTTAACTAGGGGTGTAACGGTTCACAAACCTTCAATATCGGCCACCCCTACTCCTAGCTCCCTTATTACTTATCCTAGGTGCACATCCAACACATCGTTTATGATCGTAAAGACACAGAATCTAACGGTGCCCACCTCAACACTGAAAGATACAAACTTGCGACGTTATCAACAAAAACGTGCATCAAAACAAGTGGCGCTAGGTAGTAGGGCTGCACGATATTGAAA
Organism: Notothenia rossii; assembly: GCF_949606895.1. NCBI lineage: Eukaryota > Metazoa > Chordata > Actinopteri > Perciformes > Nototheniidae > Notothenia > Notothenia rossii. Next base: position 55,401,008 of record NC_136905.1, on the reverse strand, counting down.
AAAACTGACGTCGCGAATTCTTTCCCCCCTGCGGTATATATTGCGTTTCTTTTAACTATATTTAAGCGGATGAAGGTCTTGTCTCCACAGACTTTTTAAGTATAGTATCTAAGCGATCCGATCTCGCGACAGGGGAAGCAAACAAAGACATCACAACACGTACCTTTACGGAGCTTTTACGGGAGATCGTCTCACCGTAGCTGTCAATCTGATCAAAAGACGTGTTCAATGGCATTAAAACGAGAAAAAACGCGGCTGAATCGGTTAATCGATAGGTTGATAATGTGTCTGTGTAATAATTGTTTTCATTTATAATCCATAATTCCATTTTTATGTAAAGATCGGAGGAAAAGTTAGCTGCTAATGGTAGCCACCAGAGTGTATGCAGCTTCCGGTCTTTGCTATGCGGCATTCTAACACACACACACATTAACAAATAAGGACTATGTGGGAGTTCCCCTCGATTCCATTGGCTCTGACGGTTAGAAAGAGATGTCACATGTCAAATTCCAGCAAGGGGGGCCAGAGATATGGAAAATCCACCCAAATGGCCGAAACAATTGCATGGCACTGTCTACAAAGTACCTTTGTTTGGTCAACATCAAGCTTTTTGTATCCAAAATAGTTCCAGATGACAGATGTTGCTTTTCTTCCTGGAAGTAAATCTTCATTCTCTCCGGTATTGTCCTCCTGTGCCTCGCTCATTTTTTACCAGTGTTTTGATGGTCTGCAAACTAGCGGGGCGGGGCCTGCTGTGATCTGATCAAGAATGATTGTGATTGGTGGTTTGCTGTGCATGCAGGGGAAGTTCTACACACACCAACACATGAACAAATAAGGAGTGAGAGTGACGCGTAGCCAAAACCGGAAGCTGCATATACTCTGGTGGCTACCATTAGCAGCTAACGTTTGTGCTCCGATTTTTACATAAAAATGGAATTATGAATTATAAACAATTGCTTCAAAGCCACAGATACATTATTAACCTATGGATCAACCGATTCAGCCGCGTTTTTTCTCGTTTTAATGCCATTGAACACGTCCTTTGATCAGATTGACAGCTACGGTGAGACGATCTCTCGTAAAATCTCCGTAAAGGTACGTGTTGTGATGTCTGTGTTTGCTTCCCATGTCGCGAGATCGGATCGCTTAGATACTATACTCAGTGATGCAAACACACATATGGTGAAAAAAGAGAGAACTATTCGAAGCAGAAAAAAAACAGCGTAATATACCAACTGACAAAGGCCTGTGCTATAATGCTTCAATTAAATGTTTATTCTTTAAAATATACTCAGATCAATAGGAGACAGAGATGTTAAGTTATAAATCAAGGGTTTTTAATATTATTTACAGCAGGGGTGGGGAACCTTTTTCCTTTCAATTTTTAAAACATCCTCCGAGTGCCGTACAAATTATTGAACTCAACCTCTGCTTAAAAAAACTAAAATCACAGCCCATTAATTTGGCCTTTCTTTCATGCTGTGCAAAGAAAAAGTAACCAATCCAGATATCTCACCATGACTCGCGCATGCATGCACGTGCACGGTTGTGGCAGAAATATATGGACACAAGATGTGTGCAAATGTATTTAGTATCCTATCCATGTGAACATGATTTAAGTGGGGAAGGGGACCTAACCTCCTCTAGTGGGGTCCGGGGGCATGCTCCCGCGGGAAGATTTTTTTTTAAATATTGAAGTTAAAAGCATCAATCTGGTGCACTTTGAGAGCAACACGAGGAGTTCTATGGATACATCTTTCAACACCCATATGAAACAGAACTGTAAGCAGATTCTTCTTTTTGGGTATTTTACAAATCACTCCCCTTTTAAACTATATTCTTGTTATTTTTAACAACGTTTTTGTTACTGTCATATAGTATTTTATACCTGTTTTTCATTTAGTCCCATTAATAACTATAATGATCATATCAAGGTGTGCCTTAACCTCACTGAGCTGAGGTTATTTGAGCCTCTCAGGAGAGAGCTCTCTTCCACCTGGTTGTAGAAAAGCTCTTTAAATTCGTTAGCATAGCTAGCTAACCAGATGCTAATAACAGCAGATCGCCAATGTGCTTACAACTAAAGACACAGCCACGCAAACACTGCAGCATGTGTACGGCTCCTTATGGGTACTGCAATATTTGAAGAGCTGGAGTGGCGTTCCGGTGCTCTCCGTCAGCACTCAAGTCTACACTCCCTTCAGACGAGACATAACCACGTGAAGACACGGTACGCTCGTGTTGAGTTCAAGGAACCTGTCCTTGGCCAGGAAAAACAGGCACTCGCTTGTTTAATTATTTTGCGGTCTAGATTTCTTCTTCTTTTTTGAAGTGAGAAGTTGTCCGTCAGTCGGACTGACCCCCCCCCCAAAAAACAAAAACTCTTCGGTTCTCCACGAATTAGACAAGTGACCCAAATCAGCGTTAAAAAAGCGGGAGGTGCCGAAAAGCGACTAATTTGCATCACTGTATACTTAAATAATCTGTGGAGTCTCAGCTTTAATCGTATATATTGTATGTGCAGTTTCGATAAGTAATAAGGGTATCTTTATTTTGAATTCTGTGCTAAAGTGCGTTAGATTTTTTTTTTTTTAAATGAATAAAACCGCACGTCCCTGCGGTGTGAATATCGCGCATGCGCATATCGCGGTTATCGCCATGACACGGTATATCGTTCAGCCCTACTAGGTAGCCCACAACGCTAACATGGCTTACCTTTGTCTTTGTCTGGTCTAAACTGGTCTTCAATGGCATTAAAACGATAACAACGATGATGTAGTTAATCCATAGGTTAATATCCAATGTGGCTGTGTCCCCTTTGAAATGTTCTGATAACGAGTGTTTGCGGGACGATTTCCCTTCGATTCTATTGGCTCTAACGGTCAGAAAGAGATGTCACATGTCAAAATCGAACAAGGGGGGCCAGAGATATGGAAAATCCACCCAAATGGCCCCAGAAGAGGTTTTTTTTGCTAAATCTGTCTAAAAAGGTCAAATATCACTTTTTTTGCATCAATCTTGATACAGGCCTACTTATTATATGTTGTACTTTGGATTCCTAAAGCTTTTAGTCTACTAACCCATCAACCAAGGTTAGTTTTCACTATCAGTAAAAAAAAATGATTTAGACGGACACTATAATTTACAGTTTTTTACTATGTTCAATCTTGAATTTTCTTTAAAATCAAAAACAACTATATTGATTCTGACTTTTCTACATCCAACTCACAGGTTTATCATTACTTTGAGAATTTTTTTTATTAATTTAACCCTTTTAGAAGGGAAGATATGGTCATTTGTTCTGGGAATGTCATTTTCGAGCCTGAAACCTGAAAAACAGGCTTGGGGCTTAAGAGGTTAAACTAAGAATATTCACTCAAATAAATACAAAATATAATAAAATAAACATTAAGGTGCAGCATTTCGATGAACTGAAATAATCTTTATTTGAACTGTACTGTACTAGTACCTAGGGCTGAACGATATGGACAAAATTTCATATCTCGATATTCATGCCAGATATCTCGATATCGATACGATACGATATGACCACGGGTTCGGTGAAAACCAAGCATTTTTCAGAAAAATAAAAACATCATAAAACAAAAGAGTGCAAAAGAGTGCAGTTTTATTTATTTGAACTGCCAGTCATCAACATTAACATAAAGTCACTCAAAAAATAATAAAGTAAATAAATAAAATCTAACATTTTACTGCAGCTCTGCTTTAACAATAAATCACCAATGCAGCAGCTGGTGGAAGGTGAAACATTGAAAGTGCATTGAAGTGCAACATCTTATATTCTTATATTCAACATAACAAGCATGCAGAAAATGCATAACAGAACAGAGGTAGTTACAGCACAGTATTTACAGATTCTTTGCCAGGAACACTAGCTTGTTAACCATGTCTGGCTTCAGACAGGACCTCTCACAACTCACAATGTTTCCTGATGCACTAAAAATTCTCTCTGAGGGAGAGCTAGTGGCCTGCATGCACAAGTATTTTCTTGCCATGTTGCTGATCCGGGGAAAGTTGACTTTGTGAGTTCTCCACCACAGAAGGGGGTCCTCTTCATTGTCAATGGTGGAGGACAGCAGGTAGGCACTCAGCTCAGCTTCTATGGCAGCAGTGGGATCCATTGGTACTGTGGCACTTGCAGTGGATTTTTTGAAGAAGCTTGCAAACGACTTTTTAGCCTTCTTGGTGGGTGGGGGTGAAACTTCTTCCACTCTGGTGGACTCAACAGAATGCTAGAAAATAGTAGAAAAAAAGAAGAAGAAGAAAAATATAATTATATTATATTATAATACAGTATCATAATATACAAATTATCATCACACAATTCAGCTAAATTTAAATGAAAGGAACTGTTCTCATTTAATCCATTCTAACCATTATTTTTACCTTGTGTTCCATTGTCTTCATCTCTGACACCAGTCTGGCTCTGATGTTGGGGATGTTGTTAACACTGATGTACTGTGTCTTGTATCTTGGATCTAAGAAGGATGCCACATCCAGGAGCTCTTGTGTGACTCCGTCTTCATACTTGCTATTCATGTACTCCAACATTTTCTTTTTTAAGGACTTGGTCATGTCAGTGTCATCCTCCTCTGGTGCCATGATGGTTGTGTTAAACAGGTTGAGTACTGGCTTGATGTGTGAAACACTAACATAATCCTCCCCTGACAGAGCATCCGTGAATTCAAGCAGTGGTCCCAGTGCCTTGCTGACTGATTCCAGCACATCCAGATCTTGATGTCCAAGAACTAGGTGCCGGGTGTTTCTGTCCTCTGAGAGGACCTCGTGGAGTGCTTTCTGCTGCTCCAGAATCCTGTTAATCATGAGCAGCCTAGACCCCCATCTAGTTTGACACTCAGTTATGAGTCCATGGACTGGAAGGTTGAGGCGCTTCTGGGCTTGATCAAGTGCCACTCTCTTTTTCCAGCTGTGTGAGAAGTGGCACACTAACTTTTTGCAGACACCTGTTGCACGGCTGATCCGGTTGTCACCTTTCACTGCGTTTTCTAGAAAAAATAGATGTACAAAATAATTAATGAGTATACTACAATAGCTAAATAACCACATATTAATGCAAATTCTTCCCCCCCTCTCTCTCTCTCCTACACACACACACACACACACACACACACACACACACACACACACACACACACACACACACACACACACACACACACACACACACACACACACACACACACACACACACACACACACACACACACACACACACACACACACACACACACACACACACACACACACACACACACACACACACACACACACACACACACACACACCTCTCCCTCTCCCTCTCTCAAAGTTATTAAAATAAACATAGCAGAACGTACCTATTGCCAGGTGTAGCCTGTGTCCAAAGCACTGAAGACGCGTCCAGCCATTCACCTCCAAAGCCTTTATCGTATTGGATGCGTTATCAGTTGTCACGCAAACCTGTTGGTCCTCCTTTAAGTCCCAGTCTGCTAACGCACCTCTCATCTCCTGCGCTATATTATCCCCTGTATGCTCCCCGGGGAAGAAGGATGTCTGCAGACAGCGGGTCTTGAGTTCGAATTTATTAGTTATAAAATGAAGCGTTAAACTCATGTAAGGTTCTGTTGTCCGACTCGACCACAGGTCCGTGGTTGTGGCGAAATGATCAATTTCACGGAGCTCGGATTCAACGTTCATTTTACATTCATTATAGAGTTTTGGAATGGCCACTTGACTAAAATGTGTTCGGGATGGTATTTTATAACGCTTATCCAGCGTGTGGACCATTTTTTTAAAGCCTTCTTTTGACACTGTGTACACGGGTGCCATGTCTTTAGCTAAGTGATATGTTATTGCCTCTGTAATGACTTTATGTCTGCTGGACGTGGACTCGTATGGTGTAACACTATTAAACGCACCAGCAATCATAGTTTGCTTGGGTGTCTTAAGGGATGACTGAGAGGTCCCCGGTGTTTCTTTCAATGTCATACACTCATCATGCAGCACACGGTGGTGTTGTTTCAAGTGGTGAAACATGTTTGTTGTGTTCCCTTTCTTCGTCGCAATTTTCGCCAAGCAAGACCTGCACAACACCTCGCTCTGGTCGACATCCTCCTTTCTAAACCCAAAATACCTCCAAATAATAGAGGAGGATTTATTTTTTGGCACTAAATTAGGTTGTGCACTGCCACCGGCCGCATTATCTTCTGCACTCATGTCTCGTTTCTTCAGTTCTGATTTCCCCGCTGTGAGTATCCTCGTGTGTGTGTGGCTGTGTCCGTCTCCGTCACTCCCAAGTCCCACCCTCCTATGTTTGTCATTGGTTGGGTTCAGCTGTCAATCCACAGCAAGCATGAACTAAGCTTTGTGGTTGGCTGGCCGTAGTGGTGCGTTCAATGGCAATCGGCCAAATGTTTATGGAGACTTCCACAGCTGTACAAGCAGGGCGAGTGCGGGGGAAATACGGATGAGAACTAGCTTTGTAGCTATAATCCGGCATATTTACATTTGTTTTTATACTGATGTTCATTAATGTGCATTGTCCCTATTCAAATAAATATAAAAAAATATATATATATATCGTTTATACCATTGCTTTTTTTATATTGATTTCTTGAATGTTCATATCGAGATATCGATACGATAACGATATATCGTTCAGCCCTACTAGTACCTAAGCAGCCAGTTTGACATTATGACTTGCTTGTCATTGTATTTTCATGTTTTTTTTAATAAAAATGAACTTGTCCACATTGCTTGCCGAAAGGGCAGATCTGCTGGCACTAACAATGTCTCCTGCTGTGGAGAACACCCTCTCGCTAGGAGTCCGACCAATGTCAATTAACTACAGGGGTCCCTCAGGGCTCTGTTCTCGGTCCCCTCCCCTTCTCCCTGTACACAAACTCGCTCAGATCTGTCATTAGCCCGCATGGTTTTTCATACCACTGCTACGCTGACGACACCCAATTAATTCTGTCCTTTCCCCCGCTCAGAGACCCAGGTCATCGCACGCATCTCTGCTTGTCTAGCAGACATCTCTCGGAGGATGTCTGCTCACCACAGGGTTACCCACACATAGACTATACTTGGGAGGGCCGCCCAAGTATATTAACCCATTTATTTTTTTATAATTTTTTTTTTTTTTATTCGTCCGTGACCACGACGCCATCTGCGATCGATTAATTTGTGGACAATGATCCCTCGCTCCCTTGCTCTGATCTCGCCTCCTTCTGGCCTGTTAAGTGACCTGCCTCACACAGGGTGACTGGCTGTCCACATGATGTGGCCTGCCTCACAGGGTGACTGTCATACAGATCATAAATCAAAGCCCTTGATTGGTCTCTGTGTGTCATTCAAGCTAGGGATAACCTCAGCTCAGGTGAGGTAAAGGATTCTCAGAGTGTTTAGACAGTTAACTTAGTCTAAGTTCTCAGTGGGTCTCAAACGGTGTGGTCACCATTTATGTAAACACATATTTCCATTTGAGAGGGTAGTGATTGGTCTAATGGATAGTGAGGTGGGCTGAAGATCGGAAGGCTGTGAGTTCAAATCCCGCCAGGAACACCACCACTAGTGTGCCTTTGAGTAAGGCACTTAGCCCTTAGTTACTCCAGGGAGAATGTCCCTGTACTCGGTCATTATAAGTCGCTTTAGATAAAAGCGTCAGCTAAATGAAATGTAATTTAATGTGATTAGTAAACTATGCATGAATAAATAAATAAAAAGTGAACTAGGTGAAAAAAGGTAAGATACACTTTTAAAACTTGTTGAGAGAAAACTAGTCTTTGCTGCTGCCTCAAAGAGGAGGAGGGAGGAGAGGAGGAGGGAGGAGAGGCTGATTCAGGAGCACAGACACACTCACAACTATAAATGAACCAAAAATAAATTAATAAACAAGTTTCAGTGTTTTTTTCATATTGGAAATGGTATGTTATTGGTTATGGCCATGATTTTATGATTATTGAAATGTATACAGTTCTGTTTAATATAGGTGTTTCCATAGATCTCTTTATTTCCCGCTCAAAATGCACCAGATTGATGCATTTAACTCCAAAAAAAAAGAAAAATCTTACTTGATTAAAAAATACATATATTATTAAATTAATAATAAATAAACACATTTTGAACAAAATTAACATTGCTTTTTATTTAAATTAAATCAATAATATTTCACATCAAAAGAAACAACAATGTTTTAACAAATCGTATTAAATAATCTGATGACAGAACTCTAAACAGAATAGCTGAAACTTTAACAAAATAAAGAGTAACTCTGTTACCTCGAATCATTAACCCATGTTTGTATAATTGAGTTAACTCTGTGTTGCCGACGTGGAAACGTTACTCGTGGATGGGGCTACAGAGCTACTAGAAAGACAGTCGAACCCGGTGCATTCCTCCGTTTGAATGTGGTGCACTTTTGCTAAATGTTTAGACAAATTGCTCGTGTTACCTCGCTTACATGCTAAATTCTTATTGCACTTTTGGCAACGAGCATTGTCCACATCGAGACGGGTAAAGTTTAACCACACCTCGGAACGCGTTCTCTCCGCCATCTCCACAGTGTGTTGCTGCATGTAGCAGCCGTGTGTGTGTAAACTGCACCGCCCCCTCCCACACAGACGGGGGAGAGAGATCTCGTCTGATCTAAAATACATCATATACGCATTTCTTTGTCTTTTTGCATTGAGTTGGCGACACTAAGACTGCGATATAATGTTTTTGTAGCAATAATACATGACATATATTTTTTAAATGTCTCCAGTAACGATAAAAAAAAACAATAACTTTGGAGCTTAACGGCGCGTAAAACACACGTGATGACGTCACCAACGAATCGACAACTAATTTGGTAATCGATTTTAATCGATTAAGTCGATTAGTTGTTGCACCCCTATCCAGGACATGGTTAAACAGCACGTGCACTTCTTTTTTGTTGGTCGAACGCACTTATTGTAAGTCACTTTGGATAAAAGCGTCAGCTAAATGCAATGTAATGTAATGCTGGAGGATTTTCGAGCTCAAGCAGTAGACAGTGTTTAAACCAACTCATGGAGCAAGCGTTAGCTCATTGTGCTAGCTACAGCTGATAAGATCTACTAACGACAATTGGCATTTGAGACTACAAGTATAGGCAACAACTTTAAAAAAAAAGAAGCCTCCTCATCTACTTCTGTCTGAAATCAGGGACCTAGAGTTTCAAATATCCTTTATAATATAAATAAATCAAGCATCCATTTAGTTAGCTTAAGCTTGAGCTGTTGGCGTTTTTTTACTCCGTTCAGCCTCTTACCGACTGAATGGATCCGTGATTGGCCAACCAAGCGTGACGTCGGGCTGCATTCTACAAACGTTGAACCTGTTTTAACTCGACAGCCACAGACGAGTACTTTTTTTTTCTGGAATCCCAAACGAACTTCCCTCAAACAAATGAGTGGGAGGGCGTGTATTTTTGCGCCGACTGCCTGTATCCCCGCAAGCCCCTACATGTTTTCACATTTTGTATCCTTAATTGCTTCACATTATCCACAGCAGGGTTTTACGATGAAAATGGTGCTGTCTCTGGTCGCAGGCATGTAAACACACTATATAGCAGTGTTAGCAGTGTACATTTGAAAGAAAAAATATATTTAGGCCAAACGTGTGGGTGGGGGGGGATGATTTCATCAGTTTAATAATTCTCGGGGAGTTTGAAACATGCCTCCTACTAAATTTGTGTGCTCTCATTTTTCTCTGCAGCTTTAAAAATGCTAATCAATCCAGCATGTGTTTGACAGAGTGTGTGTGTGTGTGTGTGTGTGTGTGTGTGTGTGTGTGTGTGTGTGTGTGTGTGTGTGTGTGTGTTTTAATTGTTTACTCCTTGTTTTGTGGGCCAGGTTTTTGCTTAGTGTTTCCGAGCCTTATGGGAATAGATAGCAGTGAAAGAGTTCATGTCTGTGGTTTCCACATCAGAATAGATCCAAGACAGCATGAGGGGAGCAACAGCATGCAATGTGTCATCACTTACGTGGTGCAAAGAAAGGGCATTTATGTCAACAGTACAAGAATTTCAGGAAAATAATTGCTGTTGAAGTCCAATAGGGCTGCATGATTATTCTAGAAATCTGTATGGCTAAACAGTTATCAACTCTATCAGAGTGATGTGTTTCAGGGTAAAAATATGTTGTGTTAGCTAGGGCTGCACGATTTGGGGAAATAATCTAATTGCGATTTTTCTGACAGATATTGCGATTGCGATTTGGGATATTTGTTTTTAAGAGACCCAACGGAAGTTTATTGTAAAATGCGGCCATGTCTCCGGCTAGGAAGGTCGTATCAATGTGCTCCCGTCCCTAGCACCACAGCAGCCCGAGCTACGAGTGAAATAACTAAACTTACATTAAACTTCCGTTAGGTTGCTTTAAAGTCAAACTTCAGTTTAAGATTCACCCTGTGATAGATGTAAAACATGTGATGGAGCATTACTAACCTAACTCAGATGGTTTGTTTCACCAAACCATCTAGGAAAGCTCCATTGGAAGCCATTTGGAAAAATATTTCAAAAATACTTGGCAGGTGATTGGATCAATCTGTCTATCACCTTCTATCATGGGCCACTTCTGATTGGTTAACAATGACTGGTACATGTGGAGCACAGCAATTCAGATTGGTGTGGATGAGTGACACACAAGAACAAAAAAAAAAGAAATTAAAAAATAAACATTTAAAAAAATCGCAGGCTTTGCGATTTTCATCAATTGCATCATTTCAAATCGCGATTTCGATTTAAAATAGATTAATCGTTCAGCACTAGTGTTAGCAGCAACTTGTAAGACCATGTACTGATCATCTGGTTTATACCAGAATGTTTTCAAAAAAATTATACTGCAATTTCGTTAATTTTGTTAAGCCAATACATTTTTTGCCCACTTTTCTGTTTTATGGATAAGCTAACATTTCTCTGCCTGTTTCTCCATCTATAATTCCTCTTGGTTCAGGGTTAGGGTTAAAGAGGACCTATTCTGCACATTTTAAAGTTCATATGTTTATTTTGTGCCTCTACTGTGACACATTTGCATGCTTTAATGTTCAATAAAGTAATGATGTGGACAGTAAGATTAACTGCAAATTTGGTGATTAATATGCATCACCACATACAAGTATAAATGGCTCCGAATTTTGGTATTTAACTTAACACGCCACTCGCCACCTGAACAGTTTCTTCCCCTCCGCTACCGGCATCATCAACAAGGCCCGGCCCCCCCAATGACACTTTACCTCAGCCACATCATAGACTCTATGCATTACATTAATGGACACAATTTACACAATATCTGTTTTCTTTTTTTTATTGCTGCCAAATTTTATTCCATATTTTATTCCATTCTATTTCTATGTAAATAGAGTGGCGAAATCACGCCCATCTACTTGGGACCTTATTTCGGAAAAATTATGTATTGAAGTCAATGAAGAGAGAAAAAGTATATTTCGATCCCGTTTGAATTGTGCCATTAATTACACATATGATGTTTGTGAATCTTAAAAAAATCATTTCCATGTAAAAAAGGTCACAGTTTGTAGTAAAACTGTTGAAATACAAGAATATGAAAAATATGCAACTAGAAAGACTACAAATCCCAGAGTCGCGTAAGTGATGTCATAACTAGTGTCACAATTGTTTTCCTCCACCAAATAAGAGATATCTAAGATAAGATAACTTTAACAAGATGCCTGTGTGCTTAGTACCAGGTCGTTATCATACCAGCAATGGGTCTTGCTCGTTCTTTCGCTTCCCGTCTGATGAAAGGACCAGGAGTGGCTGGCTCGATCAAGTTAGCTACCTAGCTAGTAGCAAGCATATTAGTTAGCATTACAGTCTTAGCCTTGTCATTTGTATTAGCCTTAACATGAAGAAGTAACATCAAGTAACCCAAAATGTTAAACAGTAAGAGTAGTAGTCATATTTCGTGAACCCTTTGAAGAGTACTGTCACACCGGTGTGATCATTCTATAATACACCATTTAAGCCCGGGGGAGAAATACTAACGCTAACGCTAGCATTGGCAATCTTTTCTACTTCACGCTATCTGCACAAATGGTTGACATTAAACATTAAAAAGATCAGGCAGTTCAGAGAGAATCAAAGGAAGGCAAGCAGGCAGCTTTGCATGACATTCTTCTGGACGTGTTTCATTGTGTTGATAGTGAGGGTAGCCAATCCCTTGTTTGACAAGACAGTAGTGACGGCCATCTTGGTGACGTGTCTTGTTGTGCGAGTCTGCGAGACCAGAGATGTAGTTAATTCAGCGTTTCACACAAAAAAATGTGTTACTTCACAGTTTTACGACACATTTTTTTTTTTTTGACTTGCAAAATTATCTTTTAAATTGACAAACATCATATGTGTAATTTGTGGCACAATTCAAACGGGATCGAAAGATAATCTTTCTCTCTCCATTGACTTCAATACATAATTTTTCCGAAATAAGGTCCCATGGAGCTCCCCCAGAAGGGGAGGGACTTCGCCACTCTATACTGCCATATTTTACAATATTTTTTTAGATATTTTGTTATGTTATTAAAAAATGCACCATGGCATCAAGTAAAATTCCTCGTACGACGTACATGTAAACCTACCTGGTAATAAACCTGCTTCTGATTCTGATTCAAAGGAACCTTCAAGACTAATACAAACCATCTTTGTAGAGAATCAGATGGCTTCTTAGTTCATTTAATCCTTAAAATACTTTTAATGTGCATTTACTTTGACTAGATGACAATAGGAAGACGATTAAAGAGAAACTTCCAGGTTAAAGACACCTGTGAATAAATGTGTAGGAAAATGATGAATACACTAGATTTTCAAAGAAATATACAGAAATATACACTACAGTGACATCTGGCGTCGTTTTTGTAAGAAATGTTCACTTCCGCATAAAAAAGCCTCGGCACGTGACCTCCCGCGTGTGACGTAACACGGGGGACACAAGGGGGAGAGCGGCCGGTGTAACGTATTAATACATATGGATCCCAATGCTAGTTTCGACACAGAAGACACAGAAGAAGTTGAACATGAATATTCAAATGCATATAACGGACCACAACCTTATAATTATGAGCCTGCTAGTAGGGCTGTAGCGATACACTAATCTCACGATACGATACACGATATTGAGCTCACGATACGATATATATCAGGATATTCAGCCAACGATACGATTCGATTCGATATAATTCGATACACTTACATCATTTTCTGAAAGATTTTAAAGGGACAGTGTGATTTTGGTGACATCTTGTGAGTGTTCCATTGACTTGGATTAAATTAATTCAACTGAAAACTGAAAGCATCAATTATACAATATATGGCTCTGACTAGACAGAGAGTCTACAGCTTGCAAATGCTGGACAAAATGACTCAAAAGATGTGGTGAGAAAATGCATTTCATTTATTGAAACAGTGCCAACTGTAGCTTACAAGCCTTTGAAACGTAAGTACATAAAGTGCAGTATCACAATGGACAATGGAGAATTAAAAGGTGCAGCAGGTGGCCTGTTCTGAACAGATTCCTTTACAGCATTTTTAACTTAACACAGAATATGAGGTAGCCAATAATTAAAGTCACTAAGAACAACATTTAATGTAAAATGTACCTGCCAATAATTCAAGTCCAAAGGAGTAACATTTAAGCCAAAAACACTAAACAGAAAGGCTCCTCTCTACATAACTGCATCTACATTCTCTTCAGATTTTTGTTCAGGAATATAATCTGATCAACGTGGTCTGGGAGAAGTGCACTTCTCTGAGCAGTGACGATGGCCCATTCCCAAACCCCCCCCTACACCCTACCCCTCCGTTTGCGAGTTCACACGGAGGGTCTGCCTACGAGTGTGGAGCGGTGTGGAGGGGGAGTGGGCTATCAAGCCCTCAAACCGCGAGTCTGCAGCGGTGCTGACTTGAGACCGGTCTCTACCTGACCGGAGTCGCGCTGTGTGTGTCCGCTGCTGTCAAGCTGTTAACAAGTAGTTCCAGCAAACATCCACTGATAAACTGCGATGTTAACAACCTCATGATAACCTCATATGTTTTAACTTCGGATCATACCTGTGTTTAGTCTAGAGAAAGGTAAATGTGTGCATTTTATTATAAAGTTGTGTATATTTACAGACCGTTGCAAAAACTAAGAAGCTTATAAACATCAGGTTTAAAACTAAAAGAGCTTTGAAACACAATGAAAGATGTTAGGAGTTTTATTTGAGTTATTAATTTAAACTTTTTGTCTAAGAGATGCTGATTTGAAACCGTTGTTACATACAGTTACGGCATTTCCTGTTTCTGCCGGAGAGAGGGGAGGCCGTCCCAAAGCTTGCTGCTGTATTTACTCCCTCCATCTGACAGGAGGGAGCCTCGTTGAGCTGCTTGTGTGGCTACAGACGGAGTTCTCTCCGTCGAGGGAGTGGTTTGGGATTGAGCCGATATCTCCGGCGGTAGAGAAGACCCTCTGCAGTGTGGTTAATGTTTGCCGCCATTCTCCTGAACCGCTTCGCACTCACTGCGAGAAGAAGACACCGGACGTCTGTGTATCTAGAAATGCTCTCCAGCGACACTACTCGGCTGGCTGACGTAATCGCTCTTCGTGCAAAGCGAACGGGGGGGAATGGGCAGCGAGCAGAGTGCCAGGCGGAACACGGGGGATTTGAATGGGAGTTAATGTATCGATACCCGCGGCTGAAATATCGATACTTTCTCGGGAAACAAAATATCGATATATATCGCAGGATCGATTAAATTGCACAGCCCTACCTGCTAGGCGTCCAAAAGACCAGAAGCAGCCAAGGATTAGAAGAAATAACGGCCATCGGAGAGAAATTGAGTTGTGGTGTGAGGAGAACCCGTGGAGAACTGGGCAGCTATCTTGGTGAGTGACCGGCGTTAGCTACAGAATGCTAGCTAACGTCACATCACAACATTGTAAAGTTAGCTATCATATATCAGGCTATAACTAAAGTAGCATTGATAATATAGTAACGTTACTGGCAGGACTGTTGATACTGATCCATAACAGAAACTAATGCGCAAGTATCAGCCGTATCTCGCATTACCTAATGCAACTCCACACTACGGTGCAGTGTACCGGAGGAGAGACGCAAGATACGGCTGATACTTGACGATCTGGCGGAGAAAGGTTGTGGAGCCTCCGTTGATATATCGTTGTAAATGGCTTGATGGAAAGCAGGTGTGTAGTCGGGGAGGGTGCACAGCGGATTGCAGCAGGTGAGTGGAGGTTGAGCCGGGAGCCAGGAGTGACAGCCACCACGCACACACAAACAACACAGACAAACAAACAAACACAAAGGAGACGGCTGGAGCAGTTCAGCCACCACAGCGTTACCTAATGCAACTCCACACTATGTCTTACGGTGCCGTGTACCGGAGGGGAGAGAGAGAGAGCAGCGAAGGGGGGGGGGGGGGGGGGGGGGGGGGGAGAGAGAAGTAATACGGTTTCCTTATAAAGCTGTGGAGAGTATGTGCTGCAGGGAGGTGGATGCACAACGCACCCAGGAGCAAACGCTAGCTCCGGTCCTTTTTACTGTGGACTCGATGTCCTGACAGGCTGGTATTTGTGCAACCTGCACAAACACAATACTGCACCATGATTACAAATGGTGAAATACAATGTAAAACTACCGAAAAATACCAGCTCCTTAAAACACAACCGCTCTACTCAACGCAACTCTACTATACCCGCGGTCAGAGAGCGGAGATGTGTCCCCTGTGTGATGTAATATGACGCGTTTGACGTATGACCTTAAAAAAAAGCCGTTTTTTAAGAGCAGAGCTCAAAATTGCTCCTTTCCCTCTGAATTCCTGCCCTTATGTCTTGTAAAACATATCAAATCCTGCATTCACTTTTTTAATTGTAATTTTCAAGCAAGTTTAAGCATAAATGTAGAAAAAAAAAAAACCTGCAAGATGCTCTTTAAATAGTTTTAAAGTATTACAGTAGTGTATGTTAAACCACAAAGCGCATTTAATTGGTGAGAAAGCTAATATAAAATGGCCAATTTAAAAATTAAGAATGGGTTCCTGAAGGTGTCAGAAAAGTCAAGTGAAATGTATGTTCTATGTATAAAGCACAGGGGAGGGCGTTGACATTCTCCATGTACGAAGTGGGACAAGTCCTTTTTCTCACTCATTTTTGACAATGTCAACTATTGAACATGTCAGCCTTTGCGTATGTCATTCCTGTACAGCTCGAGACAGGTGTGTGTGTGTGTGTGTGTGTGTGTGTGTTTGTGTGTGTGTGTGTGTGTGTGTGTGTGTGTGTGTGTGTGTGTGTGTGTGTGTGTGTGTGTGTGTGTGTGTGTGTGTGTGTGTGTGTGTGTGTGTGTGTGTGTGTGTGTGTGTGTGTGTGTGTGTGTGTGTGTGTGTGCAGTGACAGTTTGTGTGGTGGCCCAAATACTTAGCAATGCGACTCCACAGTGAGGAGATAAGTGGGCGTATCCTGTGGTTGCCTTGACAGGAGCTTCTGCAGCAAGCTTCCTCGGAGCTCTGTGATCACGGCAGGCACTTTAAATCTTGCAGGAAAAGAAAAACTTGAGGACTAGCAGTGCCTCCCCTGCTCCTGTTCTTTTTTTCTTTCAGCTTGATGCCTCCTGCCTTTGATCACGCTGAGACTGATCGTGATGTGATTTGACAGGGACTGGTCTGGTATAATCTGTCACATGTGGAGAACCTGTTGTATCTCTACAATGCTACTTGGTCACCTGTTACATTATTTAGAATTTCTGTTGTCGAGAACAGCCCTTAAAATCTGTATTATTGCCATTTTGTCTTCTCTTCTACTGCTTCGAGTTATGCTTTATAAAAAAAAAAAAAGTAATTATGCATTAATGCCCTACAGTTGGCAGCGATGTGTATCACTCCAACCCTCCTACGCAGCATGCATGTACAGTATGTCCTATTGAAAATACTATTGGAATAACTGTATGTTATAGTCAAGTTTCCAAACACTCAGTTAAGGCTAGCAATATTTAGGTATTTTGATTGAACAAACAGTTGTTTGCATTTCTTTTCTACCTAAAACTAGGACTGGGTGTCACGGTGTGTGTAGGAAGCAGGACCCAAATGCAGATATAAACTAAAAAAACTCCTTTATTTCAAGGCTATATGATACAAACAAAGACAAAACAGAACACTCACCGAAGAACTAGTCATGACACAAGACGAACCCACAAAGACCGACAGAAAACCCAGAACTTTAATACACACAAGACTAATCAGACAAAAAGACACAGGTGAGGAGGGAGGAGAAAACACAGGGGCCACAGGTGAAGTTAATCAGACAATTAGACACACCAGGGAAACTAACAGGAGGAAAAACACAGGGGAAAGGACCAAACAATAAACAGGAGGAAACATGACAGGGAGAACAACAAAAAACCCAAACCTAGACATAGAAACGTGACATAACCTAAACATACAAAATTACAAACGTGACATAACCCTAGGAGTGTGACAGAACCCCCCCCCAAGGGACGGATCCCAGCCACAAAAGTCCAAAACCTCAAGCAGGGTGGGTGGAGGGGGTCCGGAGGAGGGACGTATCACTAGACCACTAGACCACCAGGGTGGGTGGAGGGGGTCAGGAGGACGGGACTGAGCTGACCGCCCAGGGGCACAGCAGAAGGGAACTCGGGCGGACGGCCAGGGGGCAAGGCAGAGTTCAAAAAGGGGGACTCGGGCGGACGACCCGGGGGCAAGGCAGAGTTCAAAAAGGGGAATTCGGGCGGATGGCCCGGGGGCAAGGCAGAGTTCAAAAAGGGGAACTCGGGCGGACGACCCGGGGGCAAGGCAGTGTAAGGTGGGGGACTCGGGCGGCCGAGCACGAGGGGGAAGGCAGCGGCAGGAAGAGTCAGGGGGCCGGGCCCGAGGGCGAAGGCAGCGGCAGGAATTGTCAGGGGGCCGGGCTCGAGGGCGAAGACCACGGCTCTCAGGGGGCAGGGCTTGAGGGCGAAGACCGCGGCTCTCAGGGGGCCGGGCTCGAGGGCGAAGACCGCGACTCTCAGGGGGCCGGGCTCGAGGGCGAAGACTGCGGCTCACAGAGGGCCGGGATCGAGGGCGAAGACTGCGGCTCTCAGGGGGCCGGGATTGAGGACGAAGATTGTGGCTCTCAGGGGGCCGGGCTCGAGGGCGAAGACCGCGGCTCACAGAGGGCCGGGATCGAGGGCGAAGACTGCGGCTCACAGAGGGCCGGGATCGAGGGCGAAGACTGCGGCTCTCGGGGGGCCAGGATTGAGGGCGAAGACTGTGGCTCTCAGGGGGCCGGGCTCGAGGGCGAAGACCAGACAACTCCAGAGGCCGAGCAGAGCCCGGTGTCGGCCGAACAGGAACCGGAGCAGGTAGGATAGGCCTCGGCAGGATCCCCCACGGAAGAGGACCAGGAGTTGGCAGGACCCTCGGCAGAAGAGTAGACGGCGGGACCCCCAACGGGACAGGACATAGGGTTGGCAGGACCCCCGGTAGAAGAGTAGACGGCGGGACCTCCAACGGAACAGGACATAGGTCTGGCAAGACCCTCGGCAGAAGAGTAGTCGGCCGGGCCTCCAACGGCACAGGACATAGGGCTGCCAGGACCCCCGGCAGAAGAGTAGTCAGCGGGGCCTCCAACGGCGCAGGACATAGGATTGACAGGACCCCCGGCAGGAGAGTAGACGGCGGGACCTCCAACGAGACAGGACAAGGAGCTTGCAGGCCCCCCAGCGGAACCTCCAACGGGACAGGACATAGGGTTGGCAGGACCCCCAGCGGAGCCTCCAACGGTACTTGAGTAGGGACTTGAGTGGGAACTCGAGAGAGGGCTTGAGAAGGAACTCGAGAGGAAACTTGAGCGTTGACTTGAGAGATGACTTGAGAGGGATCTTGAGAGGAAATTAGAATGGAGACTTCATAGGGGACTTGAGAAGGGACTCGAGAGGAGACTTGAGAGGGAACTCGAGCGGTGACTTGAGAGGGAACTCGAGCGGTGACTTGAGAGGGAACTCGAGAGGGAACTCGAGAGGTGACTTGAGAGTTGACTTGAGAGATGACTTGAGAGGGAATTTGAGAGGAGACTTGAGAGGAGACTTGAGAGGAGACTCGGGTAGGAACTTGAGAGGAGACTTGAGAGGGGACTTGAGAGGGGACTCGGTTGGAACTCGAGAGGGTACTTGAGAGGGAACTCGAGAGGAGACTTGAGAGGGGACTCGAGAGGGGACTCGAGAGGAGACTTGAGAGGGGACTCGGGTAGGAACTTGAGAGGGGACTTGAGCAGGGACTTGAGAGGAGACTCGAGAGGGAACTTGAGAGGGAACTCGAGAGGAGTCTTGAGAGAGGGCTCGGGTAGGAACTTGAGAGGAGACCGGAGAGAGTTGGTTCGCCAACAGAACCCGGGGGGCTGGAGCCGGCCGGTATGCTGACAGGACTCGGGGAGCTGGCGTTGGCTGGAGAGCCAGCAGGAGACGAGGTGCTGGAGTCGGCCGGTACGCCGACAGGACACGGGGAGCTGGCGTCGGCTGGGGAGCCAGCAGGAGACGAGGTGCTGGAGTCGGCCGGTACGCCGACAGGACACGGGGAGCTGGCGTCGGCCGGAGACGAGGGGCTGGAGTCGAAACCATGGCTGCTGGGGCCAGGACTGTAGCCGGAACCATGGCTGTAAGGTCCGGTTCTGGAGCCAGAAACATGGCTGTATGGTCCGGTTCTGGAGCCGGAAACATGGCTGTAAGGTCCGGTTCTGGAGCCGGAAACATGGCTGTAAGGTCCGGTTCTGGAGCTGGAAACATGGCTGTAAGGTCCAGTTCTGGAGTAGGGACCATGGCTTCTGGAGCCGGCACTAGAGCCGGAACCATGGCTGCTGGGCAAGGAACCGGAACACGGATCCATGGCTGTGTGGGATGGTACTGGAGCACGGTACCATGGCTATGTGGGATGGTACTGGAGCACGGAACCATGGCTGCTGGGGCCGGAACTGGGGCCGGAACTGGGGCCGGAACCATGGCTGCTGGGGCTCGGGCTGCTAGCCTGGCCTTGCGACGACTGCTCTTAGCAGCCGTCTGAATACTCCGTGGACCTCCATAAGCCAGACGAGTTCCATAATACGACTCCTGGAAAGGAGCAGGAACTGGGGAAGAAGCAGGGGTTGACTCCGGACGGAACACACCGAGACGTTTGTAGTCAGCAGGCTGGAAATCACACACTGAGAGAAAGTTCAAAATCCAGCCAGGTAAGAATTTCACCAAGTCTGGCTTCTCCATAGCCAACCGGTGCGCCTCTACTAGAGCGGCCTCCTTCTGCCGAACACTGGACGCTCCCTTCCACCAATCAACGCAGCAAGCCAGATAAAAGGTAAAATGCTGCAATTCTACCTCAAACGGATCATCTGCTGGGTCCATTTTTGGTCGGTTCATTCTGTCACGGTGTGTGTAGGAAGCAGGACCCAAATGCAGATATAAAATGAAAAAACTCCTTTATTTCAAGGCTATATGATACAAACAAAGACAAAAAAGAACACTCACCAAAGAACTAGTCATGACACAAGACGAACCCACAAAGACAGACAGAAAACCCAGAACTTAAATACACACAAGACTAATCACACAACAAGACACAGGTGAGGAGGGAGGAGAAAACACAGGGGCCACAGGTGAACATAATCAGACAATTAGACACACCAGGGAAACTAACAACAGGAGGGAAAACACAGGGAAAAGGATCAGACAATAAACAGGAGGAAAACATGACAGGGAGAACAACAAAAAACCCAAACCTAGACATAGAAACGTGACATAACCTAAACATACAAAATTACAAACGTGACATAACCCTAGGAGTGTGACACTGGGCGATATGGAGAAAAATCATCAACGAAATTGTTGACCAAATGCCTTGATAACGATATTAAGATTAAGATTTTGCTCTCACAATTAAAATGTCCCACTGAGGGATGCGAAAAGGATTTCCGATTCTGATATCATAACACTATAATATCACCATATAGCCCAGCCCTGCCTTAAATCCATCTCACATTAGCCTTGTAACCCAGTCAACATGACGATGTATCCTTGGGCAAGATACTTAACCCTGAGTTGCTAATGATGGCATGGCCAACAGTGTGTGAGTGTGTGTAAACGGTGTGGCAAAATACCAATCAGAAAACAGATTAATGACAAATAGGGGATGACAGAATATCTTCTTCTTCTACTCTTTAGCTGAGAAATAAGCCGAGATACATCTCTTAATATGGAGAAGCTTCATCCTACCAATATGCCTGTTGGCGAGGGGGTGGAGAGTGCGCAAGTGCTGGCAGGCAGGGTGAAGCAGACAGCAAGAGGAAACAGATAGAGAAAAGATAACAGTTGTCATGACGTCAATTAGCTACAAATGGGAGCTGTATGCTCCATGACCCAAAATAAGAAACTCAAATATCAAGCAACTACACCCCGTTATTAGAGTGGATCACAGAAACAATAAGAACATCCACACTGGGCAAACTAGATGCAATGGCATGTTCAATAATCAATGCAGATACAGAAATCTAGGCGTATTGATCTTTCACAAAAACCTTGGAAGCCTCTTTGATATCAAAACGGGATCCATGGATACTCCATATACATAATGTATGTGTGACATTAGAATCTAATAAAGACTTTGAATTAGGGATGTCCCGATCACCTTTTTTTGCTCCCGATCCGATTCCGATCATTTGATTTTGACAATTTGCCGATACCGATTTTTCCCGATCCGATCTTCATGCAATGCATTAAGAGAAAAAAAAGCATTCAAGTTGTCCCTTAAGGTTATTTTTTTATTTAAATTTGATATTCTATCCAACATGGATATAGCTTCTTTTTTTCACAGCAGCATTGGATCAGTTCAGTTGTGCAGCATTGGATCAAAACAAAATAAAGCTTATCAGTACTCGTTAGCTTACTGCTACAATTAGACACTGCGCCCTGCCCACTCTTTTGCCAGATTTGAGAGAAATAAGCAATCAGGTCTATGAAAACAAGCCCCAGAGAAGCAACACATACATGATGTTGTGTAATTTGAAACCAAAAATAAGGCCTCAGGATGACTTTAAGACTTGAACATGGTCATTTTTGTTTTGTAACATTGTTTAAAAAAAAAAAAATAATAATTTTAAAAATCCGATCCCCGATTTTTTAGTCCCGATTCCGATCTTTTGAAAATCACGTGATCGGCTCCGATCCCCGATCACATGATCGGATCGGGACATCTCTACTTTGAATATATGTATGATTAGAGACACTTCATAATTGTTGAGTCGTTTTTTTGTCCGATTTACGTAGGACGTAAACCCTCATTTGCACTTGTTCTACCTCAGCTAATAAATCTATTCATTTGGGCAAAAATGTAATGTACAATAGGAATTCTTCATGCTGAAATTAGAGCCATTAATTAATAAAGTGAACTAAAAAAATCAACTTGATTGTGATAAGACGTGGATGGTGATACAATTCTTTGAGTGCGTGCAGTCAGTTTTGGAGAGTGAGTCAGTTCTAAGTGGGCCAATTATTCAACACACAGATAAGTAGTGTTTATGAAGCAGGATTTATAAGGACTCAGAATGATAAGAAATACTTTGCTTTGCCTTATATTTATATCTATAGGTTTTCTGTTTGCAGATCACACCATTCTTTGTCAATTTGTTATGTTCTGAATCTACTTCTAGGACAGAAAAAGTGACTTAATTTTAATCCTGATACATCTCAAAGAAAGAAACAAATCCCATGTGCGTCAACACACATGGTATACTGGATTTTGTTAGGAAGAAGAGGTCCTGATTTCCTCTCATACGTCTTTTTTATATTGCTCAAAACATTTTCAAACCATGGTGTTTGTTCAAAGTTTCTTAATAAAATATGGAATTGTAAAAGATATCAATGTATCACGACATAATAACTTTATGATTCACCTTCCCCCAATACTAGTATTACTTAACAGAGCTGGAACGTACCTTAGTGTAACTCTATAAAACCTTTGTTATTCTATCTATCTTATTTAGCCAAGCATAACTGTGCTGCCTTGCACCTGCTAATAGCTAACGTTAACTTGCTCTTCTCCTATCAAATTTGACACATATTTGTTTTTCACAATGTAGCATTATCAGGGGGGGAAAAAAGGGTGTTACAAGAGTGAGTCTACTGCGTTTCATTCACAATTTCTAGCTTAGTTTCAAGCTAGCACCTACGGTACCACGGTATCATCAAATTTTTTGAAATGTATAATCAACTTGACACCGAAGAGCAGTTTTTTGTGGCATACTTAATCAGAAGCAGTTTTTTATAATAATAGTTAGACTTATTACAGGAATTCCAAGATGCGCCCTCCCCTGCCCTTCCACTCTAATGCTGTGTGTTGTGTTTTTTGGTTGCATCTTAGATCGTGTTTGTGCCAGCTCGCAGCCTGTCAGGAGTCATCAGAACATCTTGCAGTTGGTGGAGGGCCGTCTTGACCACGATGGCGTGACTAAGCTGGGCTCAGGGCCTCCAGGGTTTCGCCCGGTGCTTTTCTCGCTGAGTGGTGACACATGTGTTGTGGCAGGGCAGCGTTACAGGGATGCATTATGGGCTATCAGGGGACGGCTTGTTGTGGCTTTGAGGGTTAACAGGCCAGATGTATTAGGGTGCGTGGCTGCATGAGGTGGATGCAGCCCATTAAAGGCAGACACGAGCATGGGTTTTAAAAGAAAATAATACAGTTAAAATCTAAATGTCTCTTTTCTACTCCAAAAAATAAATTTTTGAATAGGTTTTATGTTAAAGTATAAAACCTAAAGTTTGTTGTAATAGCTATTGACTCCAACTTTTATTTTTTTAGAATGTGAGGCATTCGTGCCAGTGTCTGTACATGTTAAAAAAAAAATAGTGTTGCAGGAATTAGTCTTAAAATCTGTCTTTGAAAAGTTGCTAACAAGTGTCTAAATGATACTACTAAATGTCATTCCCACAAAATTATTATGCACATATAGCTTAGCGCCATTGACGCGCATTTATGTGACTGTGATGTAGTTCCTTTAAAGCAGGGGTGGGGAACTTCCAGCCCCCGGGCCGCATATGTATGGGCTCAGAACAGTCTCATAATACACACATGCACACAGAAGGATTCACACTTGTATTTCCGGATCCACACTTGTGTTTTTCAATTACATGTAAATACAATCCAAATACAGAAAAAAGTTTTACATATGTATTTTTGATCCTCACATATTTGCTTTCCGTTTAAAACCCCTGAACCTGCAAACAGAAACCGCTTTCTGTGCACGGATCGCTGTGCATTCGTGTGTGGGTTTTTGAGACTCCCCTGACGGTCAGCCGATTCATACTTGTAATTTGTTCTATCTATAGCCAATCAGATGTCTCCTTCATTCTAAGCCAATCACATGAGCGCGCCCCCACGAGGGTATGATTTATTGCGTTCATGACACTTCATATACGCATTTTGCGCTGTCCGGTCAGCTCGCTAAACAGAGGGCGGAGCTTCAGGTGATCATGCAGAGCTGCGTGCCTCCGACAAACTCAGCAGCTAATCTGATCCCTCTCTCGCGTCCGGTTATACTTCACTCGCATTTATGTCCATATCGATCAGATCCAGCTCTCCGGATCGGCCTTTATAGAGAGCACCGATCAAACTATTAAGAGTGAATATCGGCCGATAATGACCGGCGGGGCTCCCCCCCGTTGACAGTTCACTGTCTAGCACTGGCTTCGTAATGCACTGATCGATTAGACTAAGCTAACCTGTAGCTGCTCCCTCCACACTCACAACTTCATACAGACATAAATAAAGCAGCTGTATTCGCCACAGTAAACACACATTTAAAACGGTTTTGCCTGCCATTTTTGTGTACACTCAAGCATTCATCAATGGTTCGGAAAGTGGCGCTGCACCTTAATAATGTCAAGGCTTGTATTTGCGTGCATTTCCTGTTCGGAAAGCTGCAATGTACTGAGAGTGGAGGTGTCCTGAGATTAGCGCCTGCAGGCAGGCTCCGTGAACCTGTCAGCTCCGGACAGCGCAAAATGCGTAAATGAAGCGCTACGTCATGAACGCAAGAAATCTACCCTCGTGGGGGGCGCGCTCAAGTTATTGGCTTAGAATGAAGGAGACATCTGATTGGCTATAGATAGAAAAAACTACAAGTACGAATCGGCTGACCGTCAGGGGAGTCTCAAAAATCCCACACACGAATGCACAGCGATCCGTGCACAGAAAGCGGGTTGTGTTTGCAGGTGCAGGGGATTTAAACGGAAAACGAATATGTGAGGATCAAAAATACATATGTAAAACTTTTTTCTGAATTTGGATTTTATTACATGTACCAGGGCAGGAATTTCACGAGGGCCACGAGGGCCATGGCCCTCCCACTTTGGCCTTGTGCCCTTAAAAATGATATCTGCCATAAGGCCACAGTGGCCTTGATGCCCTAAGTTTTGTGGTTTAGCAGTCTGCCTCTTTTCTGACACGGCTTCAACACCAGCATATTTTGAAGGAGGAAAAAAAAATCAGCGGTGCACTTGATTTGAGCCTGGAATGCACCGCTCGGACGGTCTATGACAGGGGTGGGGAACCTCCGGCCTCCGGGCCGTATACGGCCCTCGAGAAAATTTGGTACGGCCCTCGAGGTAATTTATAAACACACGCAAAAAAGAAAAAGATTCAAGAAATCTAGACCGCAAAATAATTAAACAAGCTTGTTTTTCCTGGCCAAGGTCAGGGTCCTTGAACACAACACGAGCCTAACGTGTCATCACGTGGTATATTTCTCGTCTGACAGGAGTGTAGTTCTAACGGAGAGCACCAGAACGCGGCTCCGGGCCGGGACTTCAGAAATTGCAGTACCCATAAGGAGCTGTACACATGCAGCAGTTTTTGCGTGGCTGTGTCTTTAGATGTAAGCCCAGTGGCGATCTGTTCATCTGTCATACTGATCATACAGTCAATAACGTTGTTGTTATTAGCATCTGGTTAGCTAGCTATGCTAACGAATATAAGAAGCTTTTTCTCCAACCAGTGAGGTAAAGGCACATCTTTATATGATCATTATAGTTATAGAAAAATAAGAGAATAAAGTAAACAGGTATACAATACTAATATGACAGTAAAAAAAAGTTGTTATTAATAAACAAGAATACAGTTTAAAAGGGAAGTGATTCGTAAAATATCCATAAAGAAAAAGATCTGCTTACAGTTCTGTTTCATATGGGTGTTGAGAGATGTATCCATAGATCTCTTCATGTTGCTCTCAAAGTGCACCAGATTGATGCTTTTAACTTCAACATTAAAAAAAAATCTTCCTGGTGGTGCATGCCCCCAAACCCCCCTAGATGAGGTTAGATCCCACCCCCCCCACACACTTAAATCATGTCCACATGGATATGAAACTAAATACATTTGCACACATCTTGTATCCAAATCTTTCTGTTTTGGTGGTCATGCCACGGTGCATGAATGCGCGGGTCATGGTCAAATATCTGGATTAAGAGGTTGCTTTTTCTTTGCACAGCATGAAAGAAACGCGAAATGAATGGGCTGTGATTTGAGTTTTTTAAGCAGACGTTGAGTTCAATAATTTGTACGGCCCTCGAAGGATGTTGTAAAAATTGAAATGGCCCTTGAGAGAAAAAAGGTTCCCCACCCCTGGTCTATGATGACAGTTGACATCAGTCTAGGACCTATCTCCGCCCACCCCCTCACGCGTCCGTGTGCGTAGGACGGTCTAGGACCTAGCTAGCTGATTCTCCGCTCAAGAAAAGGCTGAGGTGAGGTAAGGTTTTGTGATGATCCTGTTTGCCGTTAAGTTTTTCATTTGTCCAGCTTTAAGTGTAATTTTATGGATAACATTACTATTTCTTGCTCGTATGGTAATGCATAATTATAATATTTTGAAGTGTTTTTGTTACTACTTGGATAAGTTATGTTGCAGTTGTGTTCTTTTTTTATTATTATCTAGTGCTAGGCAGTTAGCGCTGTGTTGTTAGCTGTCAAAGATAAGATGATGCTTAATAAATATATATAAAAGTATTGTAAATGCATATACAATCGTAGTCACTTCATATCGTATGTGAAATCATTGTTTTAATTTATGGCCTTGGTGCCCTGGCTTTTGGCCTTTGTGCCCTTAAAAAATTGACAACTCAAAAGGCCAAGTGGCCTTGCCCCTAAAATGACGAAATTCCAGGCCTGACATGTACAGTATATGAAACGGAACACATTTGTGTGTGCATTGAAAAACACAAGTGTGGATCCGGAAATACAAGTGTGAATCCTTTTGCGGATCATGAAATACAAGTGTGAATCCTTCTGTGTGCATGTGTGTATTATGAGACTGTTCTGAGCCCATACGTATACAGCCCGCGAGACCATTTGGTATGGCCCTCGAGGTAATTTATAAAGAGACGAAAAAAGAAATCTAGAACGCAAAATAATTAAACAAGCGAGTGCCTGTTTTTCCTGGCCAAGGTCAGGGTCCTTGAAAACAACACAAGCCTAACATGTCATCACGTGGTGTATGTCTTGCATGACAGGGGTCTAGTTCTGCCGGAGAGCACCACAAGGACGCTCCAGCACTTCATAAATTGCATTACCCATAAGGAGCCGTAAACATGCCACAGTTTTTGCGTGGCTGTGTCTTTAGTTGAAAGCCCAGTGGTGATCTGTTCATCTGTCATACTGATCATACAGTCAATAACTTTGTTGTTATTAGCATCTAGTTAGCTAGCTATGCAAACGAATATAAGACGCTTTATCTCCAACCAGTGAGGTAAAGGCACATCTTTATATGATCATTATAGTTATACAAAAATAAGAGAATAAAGTAAACAGGTATAAAATACTATATGACAGTAAAAAAAAAGTTGTTATTTACAAACAAGAATACAGTTTGAAAGGGGAGTGATTTGTAAAATATCCATAAAGAAAAATAAATCTGCTTCCAGTTCTGTTTCATATGGGTGTTGAGAGATGTATCCATAGATCTCTTAATTTTGCTCTCAAAGTTCACCAGATTGATGCTTTTAACTTCAACATTTCAGAAAACAATCTTCCCAGGGGAACATACCCCCGGACCCCCCTAGAGGAGGTTAGGTTCCCCCCCCCCCCCACACTTAAATCATGTCCACTAGGATAGGGGGCGCGAGTCATGGTCAAATATCTGGATTAAGAGGTTGCTTTTTCTTGAAAAGACGACATGAATGGGCTGTGATTTTTGTTTTTTTAAGCAGAGGTCAATAATTTGTACGCCCCTCGGAGGATGTTGAAAAAATTTAAATGGCCCTTGAGAGGAAAAAGGTTCCCCACCCCTGCTTTAAAGCAAAACATTAGTTTTTTACTTCTGGTGATTGCGATAAACCTTTTTTTTTAAATCACAAAGTGGTGTTAATCTGTGGAGATTATCCGTTTGAACAAAATGTGTAGGATTTATAAACATGTTTTTTTCTGCAATATACTAAAATCCAATGGAAAAATCATGCTGCTTTTTCCGGATTGGCCTACAAAGTTCGCCATCGCATCACTACTCAATTCTCCATCGTCTAAATAAATTCACGCTCTTTTGCAAAATGTAAGTCATTGCAGACAGTAAAGTTCTGTAAGGAGTCTTTAGGAAAAGGTTTTGCAGTAACTGCAGGACTTCAAGGAGAAGGATCTCAGGTAATGAATGCAGTTTTGGTCGATGATGGTGAAGTCATAAAGTCTCGGCTTCTATTTTTTTGCACTTGCGCATAAACAAAAATGTTATTCTTGTCTATCAAGATGTCCACCTTAGTTGTGAGTCTTTCAGGAGCACAAAGGAGTATTCATGATGGGGAAGAGTTGCCTTAGGGGAAACAGAAGTCTGAGGCTACACCCTGTATCACACACACACACACACACACACACACACACACACACACACACACACACACACACACACACACACACACACACACACACACACACACACACACACACACACACACACACACACACACACACACACACACACACACACACACACACACACACACACACACACACACACACACACACACACACACACACACTAACGCAGCTCAACTTGTCTTGGCAGAGACAAAACAGCAGCGAAAGAAAGGGACAAAGGGAATGAGATGCAAAGCCTGGAGCCTTTTTTTCCAACTACCATAACCAATGACGTGACATCAGCATAAAATTATTGAAAATCTATTGAAAACGCAATATGGACTACTGCAAAAATAAAATCTCAGGAAGCTCAATATTATATTTGGTAAAGGCTACATTTGGGTTGAAACACTATTTTGAATAAATAGTGGCGCTGCAGCGATATCCTTGTCTACAGACTGAACAGAACATATTTGTTTGTTACAAATCCTCTTTAAAATAAATGAATACATGTTTCAATGATGATGTGAAAATTATATTTTATTTTTTCCACATCATGCAGCCCTAATTTCTGTCTTTCAGTGGTAATCTCTACTTCCCTTTGTACTGAAATATTCCGTTTGTTGCACTCCACCTGCTTTTTGGCAAATAACATACCATCACAGATTGGTGTATAAACATCACACCTAAAGTGGTGTTAATGTCATGCTCAGCACCACGTCTGCTGAAAGGTAGCCGTTAAAAATGCAT
Source organism: Notothenia rossii (assembly GCF_949606895.1). Lineage (NCBI taxonomy): Eukaryota > Metazoa > Chordata > Actinopteri > Perciformes > Nototheniidae > Notothenia > Notothenia rossii. The sequence goes on along the minus strand of NC_136905.1, from coordinate 55,371,337 downwards.
TGCATCTCATTCAGCATGCACTTCATGTCTGCTTAGAGCCGTGTTTTGAAATGCTGCTCCAGATGTGAGTCTGAGCGCCCCGCTGAGAGAGATGAATGGCTGGGGGGGGTTGCAGGCTACCTACAGGTTCACATCCTTAATGAGCAGAAGAGTCTGCTGAGAGCCAGATATGATTGATAGCGCCGCGACAGAACTGGAAGAGGGGTAAACGCAGCGAGGGCTTTTGATAAAGACGATGGGGCGGAGGGCTTTGGCACGAAGCAAAGAGAAGGAATCTGGCATTGGACTTGCCCGAGATCAATGCCAGCAAGCCTTCCTCTTGTTACAGCCCGGCTTCTTTGGTCTGTTAGTTAAATCTAAGCTGGATGTTTCTTCCTGTTGCGTGCCCAGCTATATTCCACGTAACACACTTTTCCCTCCAAGGGAAACAAATAGCAGAAGGTGGGATTCCTGGAAAAAGACTCGGATGTTGTTGCGAGTCGAAGGGAAGACATAGGAGATATTTATACATGTATTGCTCTTACTCCGTCACACTTAATATATTGGATTTTTTTTTATCCGCTTTTAATAGTCCACTGCGAGTGAGTCAAGGCTTTTGACACACTAAATCGAAGAAAGAACCGAAATGACATCGAGGAGAGAATTACAACAGAAGCTCTGCTAAATCGTCTCCATTCAGGCGGCAGCAGCTATACAGGCCACTTCAGGATTTGCAGCCAAAGGCAGTCCCCACGAAATAATGAAGTGAGGCTGGATGGATGCCAGGAGGGGGCTGCTTATATCAGCCTGCATAATGTGTTGGACCAGGGTCTCTGTCATGTCATATAGGGAAGTATTGACGGGCTAATTCTAAACAATCCAGCAGTATCACATCTAATCGTTCTACTGCAGGATTATTGGAAATAAGTACTCAGTTCAGTAACAGTTCGCATTGGACTTAAGCAATGTTGCTCACAATCATCTTAACAATAATGTGAAATGTAATACACTTTTGTTCTTAATTTTAAAAAAGTGTTTTTGTTTTGTTTATGACTTTTTTCACAGAATTCTGACTTTAACCTCCGAATTTTGAGTATTTTTTCTCATGTGGACCTAATACTCTGCCGTACAGAAATACTCAAAAATGATTTTATATACAATTATCAATTTAAAAACAGCCCATTTAACAATAGGCAATTGTTTATCTCTCAGTGTAACCCCTTTGGCTGATGGTAAGGGCGTCAACAAAATAAAAGCACTTGCCAAAATGTATAAATACATATAATATTATTATACTATATAATTTATCACAAAGAAACACAGTCATATAAACATCCCAGGCTGTGTGAGAGGAATAACTTATGGCGCCAAAATGCCCACTTTTACTTTTTACCAATTACTCAAGCTGATACTCACGCGACTTAAACATAAGTACACACGAGCTGAACGAATGTTATCTTACCTGTGTTGGTTACCTCGTCCTCGGCTCCACACTTGCTTTGTGTTAAAAAAAATCCAAAAGGTGTTTTGATGAAAAATCGAAAAAGTCCCGCTGAATAAACACCACCGTGTCCTCTGTGGCAGCGAGTTGTTCTAATTTTAGCTGCTAGCAAACACGCGAACCACACTGGCGGTTTAAACGCCACTTATGTAATTACTAGTTAATGAGCGAGTTGTCTAAATACTTATCATTACTCTCACAACACGCGCGCGAAGCATCCCCGCGCTTCCCTGGTCGTTTTTCTCTTGCTCTGTGCTGTGGAATTAAAAAGGTGTGTTAATGGTGTCTCGGTGCACTGGTAGTCCACTCAGGGCGGGAACCCGGGCTGCAGGTTCCGAGCAGCTCGTCGCTACGGACGGGTCGACAGTTAGATAAATGTGCGGCGGAGAAAACAACATCAGCGCCGCAGCTCCATCCCTCCCAGGCAACTACTGAGGAGGCGTTCAAGGACTGCTCGGAATTTACCCTACTCTACGAGTCCTACATTGTTGATAAACTCTGTGATTTATTGTAGCAGCTGTTAACCATTTCATTTAGTTAAGGGCAGCAGCCACTACTGTAAACTACCTAATTATATTTACTCAAGAACTGTACTAAAGTACAATTTTGAGGGATTATGTAATACCTCTAAATTGTATAGTATAATCAACATTTACATAAGACTTTAGTTCCACATGGATTAAATTCACAAGCTACCCTGCAGTCATTCAAACTAGCTGCACCTTTACCAGCTTTGAGAACACTTTCATGATCAATCATTATAAAACATATCATATATATTATTCTGAAATCGACCAACCTCCATAATGGGTACTTTAAGTAATTCTTCCACTTAATATTTTCATTATTGATTATGCTGGCAACCAACAATGCATTAACTCTATTTACCCTTTTTTTATTTTCTGACTTTATATTTCAAGCAAGTATCTGGTCTTCAGCATGAGCTTTATGTATACCAATAAAGTGTATACATTGAAATAAACAATTTTTTTGTTCTAATATTTATACACACATTTTATTTGATTTTATTTGTTTTTATTCTAAAATGTAGCAAAACCCAAGTCTTCTAAATCTTATTCTGATTAATTTAATATCAATATACATAACCAATATAGGTAACACGCCTCACAAACTTTGAACAGGGATCTTTTTTGTATTTTTGATTAAAAAGGCTCTTAACATAAAGCAACCACCATAAATATGAATCAAACATAATACATTCAGTCTCCTCAATGTCACATTGATATTATTATTGTTTACCTGGAATTCTTCATTATCATAATTCTGACAGCACTTTAAGGCAATCTAACACTTTTTTTAGATGGATTGTGTTGAAGGGAAGGTTGTGTGTTGGAGATCTGCTCTGTAGGGATGTGACCGACAAACAGAGGGGAGGGAGGGAGCAAAGCCCCTCTCATCTGTCATGCATTTCCCCTTTGATTCAGCAGCAGCCACTGAATCTTATTTTCCAGCATTTGTCCCCCTGGGTGCTTTGTTCTGCATTCAGCTGCGGAATGTGCTGGAGAACGCAGTTAATTCTTCAAATCTCTGATTTTGTTTTCTCTCCTTTTACCTTCGTTTTCCAAAAGCTAAAACTACCACTGAAAGATTCTGGTTTGAACCAAGATGGCAAAAAGCAGGGGTGTCAATTCAGCCGGACATACTAATATCTGTTCATGTGATATAACATAAAGCTCATATGATCAGTAGAGGAAACAACCCTATGAAGTGTTTCCATTTAACGTGCATTTTCGATTTCTATCGCTTTTTTAATAAAGACGAGAAAACATCAGTGTCCAACCTAGGGGAGGTATCAGTATTGGTTGGGTTATTATTGGGGGTTTGTGAAATACTATTACCTTTTCTGTATGAAAAGTGCTATATTAATAAAGTTTGATTTAAATGGAATTTGGGCTCAAATAAAAAAGGCACTATATATATATATATATATATATATATATATAACATATATATTTGTTTCAATTTCTACACATGAACTAATGCGACTTTCACAATTTCCCTTGTATCTTACAATTCTACAAAACACTTTTTTCCCCAAAAATATTTGTTATTTTTTACTTCCAAAAGTTACTAATTCTTTAATCTGTTATTAAATGAGACAGCACCGTTAGTCAAACTCGCCTCATAGAAGTTGAGAGTAATCTTCTTTCAAACAAGAAAAATCAAAAATGGATAATATAATTGAAGGTCACATTTTTTGTACATGCAATAATTGCTCCACCTGTTGGTTGTTTTGTGGCAATGTGAACATTTTAAAGGGTTGAATAACTGAATCAAGTGTATCAAAAGCCCAAAACCTTTAGAAAATACTGTATACAATATGGATGTTAGCTCATATCAACCCTACTGTAGTTGTTTTATGGTAAATGTAAGTATGTAAGCACACAAACATGTTATGAAATGTCGTAGGAAAAACCACTCCCAAACAAGTGTTTTTCTTTTTTCTTTAAACAATAATATCACATAAATTCTCTCTATCATACATCAATTTGTAAGACATTTTACAAATTAAACTTAGCCTGAAGTACAGAAGAAAAGTAAAAGCACATTAAGACACTGTGACAACTTTTGAAAACAGTAAGGCACCAATGCCGCCTGTGGCATAGGTAGGTTCCAAACTAAAAGACAAAAGAAAACACCATTTAAGAAAAGCTTAAAAGCAGAGGAATATAAAAAAAACTTGTCAAGGAAATAAAAAACCATAGTGGAAAGCATAAACATTTTCTTTTAAAAACATTATAAGTGTCAAACATCTTTTTTGAAAAGATTATCAGGACAAAGCGCTAAAATCATTTAGAACCAAGTATTTTAGTTTGTTTGTACTGAAACTAAAGGAAGGCCATAATAGTCTGAATTTGAAATGCAGCTGAATTACTAATTGTGAGAAAATAACCACTATTGATGAATTAAGCGAAACATTTAAATTCCACTGAATTTATAGTACTTTCAAACAGTATTTTAGCAGTATTTCTCAATTGTTTGTTTGTGGTTATACATTGGTTTGCTTGTTTGGTTTGAGTCTGTGAATTTCAAAACCCCAGACACCTTTTAGATGTCTCGGGTTATCCAACCGAATTCTTATCAGGTAAAAGATTGTATTTTGATTGTTGAATTTTGGTGTCTGAATTACATTTTTCTTTTTAAACTTGAATTGTAGTTGTTTTAATTTTGGAGGCAAATTTCCATAATTCCCATAAATAAAAAGATAATTGTGCACTTGCTTTTTTTAAAAGGGCAATTAGAAATACTACATTTTGTAAAGCTTTACAATCACTGGTAATGCAATTAACTAAGTTTCAGTTTTAGATTTTCAATTGCTTCAAGAAAAATAAAGCCATTTTGGCATATTTTAGCTTCCGTACATTTTATAGCAAGACCTAGTGTTAACGTCCAGAAATAGATGGCACGTTAACACCACTAATAAGATGATGTGTGTTCCTCTAAGGAAACTCTGAGCCTGAACATTTTCATTTTATCTACCCTAATTTATATATACGAAGAAAGAAATTCAACTTCTTCACTGATGATATTATCTTGACTGTGGAGACTGGCTGCCATCTGACAGTGTGAAAGATCACACTCTTTCCTGAACACCTTCTATTGACTCAACACCATCACTCCCCTTTTTTCGGCAGGCTGTTTTTAATTAATTGACGTAAGATCATATCAAATGATCTGATGATGTGATGTACAAGTGAGCTACTGCCATGCTATCTTTGAGACAGTGCTCTTCACTGTTGTGCTTCTGTTCCACACTGTTACAAATCATCAAAGGTTTAAACTTTGTAAGATTGTTTTGATTTGAGCTCTCGTTACATTGCTTCAGAGAAGGGAGTTAAAAGAGGACACTGTTAATTCTCCTCTACAGAAAATCAATTAACAGAATAGACAACAGCAAACCAGAATAGTATTGCTCACAGGGGGCTTACATCCACAAACACAATTCCCTCCCCATTATAGATACAAAAATAGATAAGAAAACATCTACTGTATATAAAGTATATGGCAGACAATAAAAATGTGGGTTACTTTGTGCCAAATCACGTTAATTAAATTCAGAAATAGTTACACCCAACGAGAAAATGCAGTAACTATCTATATCACAGCACCCCTTACTGAACCTTTCCTGTCAACACACACACACACACACACACACACACACACACACACACACACACACACACACACACACACACACACACACACACACACACACACACACACACACACACACACACACACACACACACACACACACACACACACACACACACACACACACACACACACACACACACACACACGGTAAACACTGCACAAAGCAAGCTTTCACCACAACCACAGGCACAGTTAAGAGTATATGTATTTTCTGTTGTCTGTAAATGAAATGAAGTGAGAAAGTAGCCACAGCTAAAAATACCTGTAGACATTCTGCCAGTCTGTCAATGCACACTATTCCCTTCAGTGAGTGTCTGCTTTCTGGAATTATGGATGCAGGTCTGTGTGCTCTCAGGGTGTGTCTGTGTCTGTTTTTGTAACGGGTCCACTTACAGAAATGTATGAACTGACTAAAACATAAGGCAAAGGAAATCTGTGCAAGCAGCCACAGTACTTATTAGCACCAGAACTGGCGAAACAGTAACAGGCACATGTTTTTCTCACATGTACTGCTGTGATATATCAGCAGCAAGTTATTTCTAATTCAAGAAAAATGTCATCAATGCCTTTGACATTCTCTGTGATGTTTGACTGGTGGATGGTAACTCAATATCGCACAACCACCAAAGTAAATACAATGATCAAATGTAGGCTAACATGTCTGCCCATGCTTTTACAAAAAAATTGTGAAATGCTTATTTCCGATAAATTACAGGTTTTCTTTTCTGATAAAGATATTGTTTGTTAAAGATCATTAGTGGAACACATCTTGTGAACACATATGCTTATTTCTTCTCAGAAATAGCTGCTATACGCCATCGAAGCAACCGTGTTATTTCCGATAACGTATTTTTTTCCCGATAGAAATATAGTTGTTCAAAGATCATTAGTGGAAAGCATTCTTAATACATTTTTTTTTTTTCTCTCAGAAATCAATGCTAAAAGCCAGCGCAGCACCAACCGTGAGTTGTTTTGCTGTATTGCTGAGAGCGATTCATGAAAGTGTGGTTGTTCATCTCAAATCTCTGAATTAGTTCCCTGAAAGCCTATCCAAAATGGCCAGCACTTCCTTGGCCTCTAAATTACTTAGATGATGTCTCTATCCCTAGAGAGCTCTGCTGGCTATATGTCTGAATTCAAAACATCATTTTGAAAAAATTGTAGTGGGCAATTGGGGTAATAGAAAGAAATAAAAAAGTATATCTACGATGCGATATACCATTCCCTACAAAGTATCATCCCTTGGTATTGTATTGTTACATTTACAACATAGTGATTTACCTGATTTGTATACATGTTCAATTCATGAAACTTCTCTCACTAATGTCTTCCCTGTATGGTAAAGGTGTTCCGTTTTTGTTTCTAGCCCAAGAACAACAAGTATAGTGCGATAAATCAACACGCTCCATTTCCCAACGCATCACGAGTTGAACCACTTTGCGTCAACATTTAACATAATTATTAGCACAACGCATCAAACTATGAAGCCTTACTATGCTCACAGTTTAAAGCAGGCGGATAATAATGTGAATTCTAACAAAATCTACCTGGTAAGTTTTAGTAAAACAGCGTGGTTTGGGCTAGACTAAGTTCATTTTGCAATAGACGCCTAATGTTGTCGCATATGGGAAAACATTTACAGTTAAAAGCCTGATTTGTTTCATAGAGTAATAAAAGGTGCCTTGTTTGCGTCCATATCAGGGTTAGGTCCAATTCAAAACCTTTTTTTTGACCGCATGAAAATGTGATTGGCCTGGATTGATACATCACGAAAAAGGTAGCTAGCAGCATTGATAGTAGCTTAAGGTCCACATCTCCTGCTTAAACAGAAGAAATTCACACTCAATAGAAATAGTGATGTTGTTTTCTCTGAGGCAAAGCATGGCACAGTTTACTGATGTAACAGGAAGTTGCTACAAACAGCTAGCCAGTCAGGGGGTAGGAAAAAGGTTTAAACTCCGTAAAACATGATAAAAAAGCACTTCCCTGAATCAATAAATATTAATTTATCACAAGGCAAAAGTCTCAGTTAAAGGGAAAGTGTTAAGATTTGGCTATATCCAGATTGCAATCAACTGAATACCATTCCGTTAACCAATGTCTTTATGAAACTGCGGTAAAAAGGACGGTAAGTGCAAATCGTAGAAATTCTCAGGTCCTTCACCTTGCTCCTTGCTCAACCTTGACATAACTGTACTATAGGAGCAACACAATTAATGTGGCGACTGGCAGAACAAAAGTTATACAAGTATGATGGCCTTTGTAGAGCCAGTCCGTTCTCGTACATGGCGATGCAAAATGGCGGACTCGAACGAAGAAGTCCCACTCTTAATGTAGATACACAGAGCTCATTCTAAACTCACGAAAAACTAAAATAATTCCTTGTTTCAGGTGATTTTACACTAAAACATAGATATGAATACTATACTTGATTTATGTAAGTATATCCCCTGAAAACTATACACTGGCCCAACATTTTTATATTTTTTGATATTATTTACTAAGAGTTAGCCACTGAAAAATGTGGACATGGTTTATTTGAGGTCCTGGTAACAAAAGCAAACAATCCCACAACTGTAATTGAATTATTGCCTGAAATCACCTTCTTCTAAGTAAGCCACGAACACTTTAAACCAATTAAGAAAAACTGGAAGCAAGAACACGTGAGTTTCATGGAAAATAGAAGTATAGTAAATCATATATTAAGTCCTCAAAGCCTTTAATAATGGTGGGGCAAAGTCTATTTCAAAAGGGAAAAACATTCTACTTTTAATTTGAAAAGTTCTGGATTGTAAACTTAGAAAAGATTTTCTTGGTGAACCTTTAAATTCATGACATAAAGTTGTAGTAAACGTGAAGAACAAAAAAACTGATGTTTTACATTGTAAACCTCTTTAGTAAAATGACAGATAATCCTGGTGTCAGTTGTGTGAGCTTGAGGTGTGTATACACAACATTATCCCTCTACTCAGAATCTGCTCTTTGAAAAAGAAGCTTAGGTCATCACTTGGCTGTCCATAAGAATAAATCACATTACTAGCCGTGCTACTAATCAATGGCTGTCAGCGATTTTTCAAACAGTGCCATGAAAATGCTTATATTGTGCAAAGTGCAGACACAAGTTGTTTTGTGTCTTTTCCTTCACCACCACTGACTGGTTCATTGGATATCTTTCACATTCATCGATTCCAGCTTAACACATCCATTTCTTACCCATCTGGGAAATAAAAATGCTCTGTCCAGTTACCCTCACTCTTCACTTGTTCTCTTGCCGTTAGGATTCCAACAAACTGTGCCAGCGGCAAACCTGCTGTCCTTTAGACTCTTTCATCAGAGTCCAGTGGGTGAGCTCCTCCTCTCCGGAGCTGTTGAGGCCGAGCGAAATCCATCCGATCATCTCCTTACGCTTCATGCTGCGCTTGTTGTAGACGGAGAGGATGAGCGTGACGTCCGATAGCTGGAAAAGAGCTACCTGGAAGACAAACGTCTCTTTGTACGTTGGGTTGGGCTGTCCTCGACAGATGGATGTCTTACACTTGGACATCTCGTGGCCCATGGAGTTCAGTAAGGTCAGCTTAACATATGTATCTGAGCAAGAAACAGAAGTAGATCATTAAAGAGGAAATTATGTAATCTCTAATGGCCTGTGTCCACATAGTGCCTTTTTGAAACGTTCTTGAGAAAAAGTTGTTTTCCTCCTTGCTCTACGGCTGTGTAGAACATTATATAGTAGCTAGGGCTGTCAATCATTTTAAATATGACATCGAGATTGATCACATGATTTCCACAGTTACCTCTCGTTTAATCTCAAATGAATCGCACATTTTAAATGTACCTTAGATATATAGTTTTTTATACTCTTATAAACATGGTAATGGACAAAGAGGATTGCTTTATACAACATGTATGTTCATTATAATTGCAATAATCCAAAACAAAAATAGCTGTAGCCATAGTATTTTCAATGTATGCTATTTTATTCTTCTACTATACTTTATACTTCTAACGCTGGTTATTAACGCAGCCCAAGGGGAGCGATGTTAGTTTGTCATACAACATTAAAGATACTTTGATGAGATATCGTTGTGAAAGAAACTATAACAAACATTTCTGCCAAGAATAGGCGCTATGTGGAAACAGGCCCTTAGACATGGTTTCAACTGATGGCACCTGACTTGAGTACTGGATCATTTGTGCAAGATCCCACTGTTTCCTCTTTGTATTCTCTTTGAAATTAAAGCATTACTGCACGCTGCAGCTGTGTTTCCTCTGCAGCAGAGTGTGACCCATTTTCACCCACAAAGCATTTGTACTTGTAATAATGTCACTGCAGTCGGTGTATACCATTATGACCACATAGGATGCTGCTTTTCTCCTGATCAAACACGAATCGCAGCTGTGAGTGTTCCTGATAACAGAGCGAGAACTCAAAGGGTGCGAACGGTGTTACTTCTGTCTTGTTGCTATGCAACTACTGTATGTCTAACCTGAAGTAGGGGGTCATGTTGAAGATAAAAATGGACTAGAAAAAGTTAGTAATGCCTGTGCTTAGAGGATAAGGAGCCTCTTCTAAAACAGATGATGTAGCTAAAATTAATGATCCTCATCAGGAAGCCCTCCAGGAGCTGCTATTATTTATCTGACTTTGACATAATGTCAGTGTCATGACATACATAGAGACTTTTAGAGCCCAGGGCAGTGTCCCAAAATGTGATGCATTTCTGCTGCAAACAAATGAGAATATTCAAATACAGTACATATACCAAGTCCCTGATGCAGAATTGTAATGCGTCACAGCAACGGTATTAACAGACATTGCTCGAAAACGGAAATCTAGCTTAAAATTCTTATAATCAAACAACAAAACATACATTTTGTACAGATTGTAATGTAACTGATATTCCCAAGCTGATTCCCTTCAATTTGAGTGTAAATCAGTGCCTATTCCGAAAAAAATCACTCCCAATAAATCTTTTTCATTTATCCGCGACAAGGAGAAAAGTAACCACAGGCATTATCAAGTGATTTAGCATTCACCGTTTCCTTTTTCCACTCCTCATTTCCATGCCCAAAATCATGATATAAACTGAGGCAAATCCAGCGGAAAGCAAACGAGGCGAGACTGGCAATCACAATGGCTCTTTGAGAGTGTTTCGCCCCTCGTCTACCGCCGCACTCCGTAATAATGCTGTGTATTATGTTCCTGTCTAAGAGGGAGTATAAGGAATGAATTGCCGAGGCTTTCATGCCGTCGAGTGCCAGCTGCCTTCCAACGCCGAGCTCACCGCCTCGAATCACACATTCAGTTGCTCTCTTTGACATAAAAGCACAGTGGAAAAAATAGCCTTGATTTCTTTTTTGACTGCTGCTGAATGGGCTCTGTAGAGCTGTGGATGTCTTAAGTGGTCAGTAGCGGTGATGCATGGCTCTTTGGTATTGTTGCTGAATGAGAGGGGGCTGCGACTGATGATTAACTTGACTTGTCGCCTCCGTACTGTTTTGAAATGATAGAAAAAGGAGCTCTGAAATTGCTCCGCATCTTTCACCACGCTCTTTCCACTTTGTAACAAAGTCAATCAAGGCCTTCATGAGGATTTTGCACAAAGATTTTTCCCTGTTAGCAGATGTGACTATTTTCTAAATGAAATGTGGATTCGGAATGTGGATATGCTATTCAGGAAAGCACAAACAATATCAAAATCTGGCAGATAGTTATTTAGTTACATGAATAAAAGGAACGCAGCAATTAATGGGAGGACCGGGCAGTGTGTCTTCCAGATGAATATGGATCTCTCTGTTCATTTTCTGTTTCAAATGCTGCAAGCAGAACTGTAAAATGTTAAATTATAACCAAAGCGTGCAGAAGTGTGCTGTTAGAATAAAACCAGCAGTGGATGATGCACAGCTTTTCCTTCTTGCTGGAATTAGCATCCTAAGTGTTACTTCTGAGGTAAAACATAAAAGACTTGCAGGCATCACGAACACGAGAGTAACACAACACCGGTAATGAGAGTGGGAGCAGGGTGCAATACATTCATTACACATTAAAAAACAAAGGGACAGGGGCTACAGCAAGCAGCTATCTCCATGGATACGTGTTTGAAGAGGGTGCGAATGTAAAGCATTTAATGCTATGGTTTTCTTTGAAAAGTAATTTTGATTTAGTACCATATTTTACTTTCAGAAACAAGCATTATGTATTTTTTGCCAAGAGTGTGATGAGAAGAATTGATACAACTCTTGTGTTTGTATGCTATGTACGCAGCAACAGCCAGGAGACCTTTAGCGTAGATTGGCATAAAGACTGGAAGCAGTGAAAAAAGCTAGCCTAACTCTGTAATTAATTACCCACCCACCAATAACTCAAAAGCTCTCAACTGAAATGATGGTATCCCTCATGAGTAATTCATCCCAAATGATGACGTTATTTTGTATTCCGACCCGGAAGTTAGCATCACAACACCATGATAATGTCCACTCAAAACAAAAATCGCGGTAAGATGGCTAGGTGTTACCACTGCTAAGCTAAAGGTGGCTAATGTTGGGCGTGAAGAAATTTGGAAGTCTAATTTATCCGCTTGTTAGCAACCGCTGTTTTTATGAAAAATACATTCACCAGTGGGGTGTTTACTGACATATTTTATTTTGTAGAAAAAAGTGTGAACATCTCTTAAGGCTCTGTTAACCACAAATCATATTTCACGCAATTACTAAAAACAGATTCAAGAAAATTACAGAAAGTGGTTGAATACTAACTGATTTTCAGGTTTTAAGACTCATTCCTGCACCATTCAATTGATCTTTTGATGTATAACTCTCTAAAACTGAAATGCTTATTTCTTATAATGTGGAACGGTTGCTTAAAATAAAACAATTATAATAAGTTGACAAGCTCTTGTGCTAAATGTCTATGTTTTCCTCGTAAATAATTTATTAACAAAAAATTGTTTTTTATATTTGAAGGGAAACCAGATAAGTAAATAAAATAGTTAGAAATGTACACTGGGTCTATTAAAATGGACAATTGTCAAAGTGTTCCATGAAGCATCCATGAAGATAGTATGAAATGGTCGACAGCGAAAGCATCTCACTATGCGGCAGGGACAGAGACTCACCTCTGATTATATAAACCTGTCCACCTATCAAGTGTTTTAGGCAACAGAACAGCCCGTCTGACAACAAGGGTTGGACAGCAGTAAGAAAAAACAACAGACCAAGATGTCAAAAAGGTAGTAGGGTTAGAAATATCAGGAGCAGACATGACAGAAGATGCACGGGAAGAGAAACAGGGTCATTAGGCCACAACATCATACAAAGTTCAACAAGAGGCGTTTGAACTTAGACCCCTGAAAACTGAGCAGGAAACAGGGATCAAACCGGAGGCAAGCTGAAAGCAGGTAGAGCAATGACATAGGAATAGGTTTTATACTTCTGTCTGGATCATTCTTAGTTGAATAAATTAACCTAAATAATATACATTTCTTATACATTTAACAAAGGTCTTTCACATTAGCTTGGAACACATTCAAGTTCCTTGTTTTTCTACACTGAAAAAGCTGAAACGTTGGCTTTAATTAAATGTATTTTGTAGATTTCACATAACTGTATTAGGTTAGTTTAAATCAATAATATTAAGTTTAAAAATACATAATATTAGAAAATCTATTGACATAAAACATTTAATTAAAGTAAACGTTTCAGTGTAGTGTGAGAGAGCCATTTACAATTATACCAATTCAAAAAGGTTTTTTACTGACAGTAAAGTCGATCACTTCAAGGGTTTTCCTAAAAAACACATTTATTAGTTTGGTTTGCTAATCTGTAAAAATATTTTGAATAAAGTTGGTGTAGAAAAAACATGATTAATTGTTCTTACATTTGCTGTATATACGATCCGTGGTGAAAAAACTAATTAAAACTAGCAATACTAACAATCACTGGTAAAATTTACGATTTTAGAATCATATTACATTCCTGGATTCTGATGATAACATTTTATGTCACTTTGTATACTTTTGCTGAATATTCCCCTAAGTACTGTATATGTCAAAGTGTATTTATTAGTTGATTTATATTTTGTATTCCCTAATAATCTGAATCTGTAAAGTTACTAAAGCTGTCAGATATTCAGAAACTATTTTAAAAAATGATTTACACTCCTCATCACTCTTTTGGCAGCGACTCAAATAAAAACGTTTTAGGGTACTTACTGGGTGGCTTGTTGGCTGCCAGGTTTTTAAAATGGATGCCTTTGATGATCTCTACGGAGAGACGTCCTGTTGTGGCGTTGTACACCAGGCCCACGAGGATCTCTGGTGTTGAGGTCTGACTGACAGACTGGAATGATGAGGCGCTCTCACTGCACGTCATATCGGAAAGGCTGACCTGGGAATCACCACCCTGGAGATGTTGGCAGGCATTTAGTTCATTATTTAGTTCACTGCTATATTTATAAGGAAGGTCAGGGTCAATATTCCCCTATTTAGTTCAATATTGAGAATGTTCATTTGTTTTAGCTTGTTCTGAAATCCTAAACAGGTCTTACCGTGAGAGCACAGCATGGGTCCAATATGACGGGCACAGACATTTTGCCCTGAAGGTTGAGCTTGGTAAGGTAGAACATCTTCTCCCCGAGCACCTTCTCCTTCTTCATCCGCTTCATACTGTAAAGGCGGAATCGGATGGCGTAGTTGCCGATCATCTCTGACTCCACGTGACTGAAGCAGAAGGTCTCGGTAAAGATTGGGCAAGGGCCTCTCTGGATTCCTGTCTTGGCTCTCTGCTTCTTGGTGGGCAGCAGCACCAGGTGAACCTGCCAGGAGATGTTGCCCGTGCGTTTCAAAGCGGGAAGATCCGACACTGCCATGATGGTAATGGCCAGCTGCTGGTCGTCTGAGTCAAAGTCAAACACAACGTCCAGAGTGCCATATTTGGCAACTGAATCTGGTTCATAACCTTTAGGGACCTGAGCTGCTGATCCACGGGCTGACATGTCCTGAAATAACCAATAAACATGTTCAATGTGCAATAAAAAACTCAATGTAAATGTTTGCTTTGTTTCAATTTGGATACTTCCCTTAGTATATTGCAATGTCGTACACTGTGAACACTTGTGCAGTTTATTTTTTGAACAAGGATGTATAAAGACAACTTGATACAAATTGGAGGCGGGGCCCTTTTCATCACTAGGAAAGTTTCCCTGTGGCACATGAACCCAAATGGCCTGACTCTCGAGAACTAATTTACTCATCCAGGGAACTGGGCCCATAGAGCATGTGCACTTGCAATTCCCTTAAGCCCCGCCTCCAATCAGCTGTCATAAGGACATAACGACTCGGAAAACAACTCTGGATTTAATTTTAGGATCTAATTATACAATTGATGGTTATTCAAGTGTTAGTATTCGGAAGTTGATTTAGCTTAAAATATATATATATATATATATATATATATATATATATATATATATATATATATATATATATATATAAACGCAGTAACAGTAACAGACTCTTTCCCTATGTAATTCAATGGGAAAATGTATTTTAAATATCTCCTATCATGCTATTTTTAGGCATATATTATGGGAATAAGATATATACAAATATATAAAAAACATATCTATGATGTGTTTTGCTCAAAATACCAAACAGATCATGGATTTTAGACATCTCTCGTCTCCCTCTGTTTCAGCCCTGTTATGGTACATTTCCACTGCAGGGCCTTGCACGGCTTAGTATGGTATAGTTAGGCCTTGGTAGGCCAGGCTCACTTTATGCTGTGTTTCCATTACAGTTTAGGAACTGGGGCAGTAACTATAGTAACGCAGTGTAGGCGGAGCCGTGACTTCATCTTCAATGCGAACCACAAAACCAACATCAGCCGTTAGTTAGCCCTCAGAGCTCACAGCCCCTCATATCTGTTCAGAAACTAGACAAAAGTTAAACAAGTACAAACCACAGACTGTCTGTGTCATGGCGAATACAGTCGCTGGTTTATTTATGTCTGTATAGGCCGTTGTTGTGAGTGTGGACGGTTGGAGCATATACTGTGTTAGCTTAGCCGATCTCCATTTAGAAAACTTTTAAAAGGTTTTTCGCATGCCGACTTGTCTGCAGCAATCGTCTCCAGCTAAATTTTACCATGCTTTGCATTGAGAAACACCTAAACACTTAAAAAACAGCAAATGTTAATAGAAGAAGTATGCAAATTAAGACTCTCAGGTACATCCTGCATCCCTGGTATTTACCTCTGGGCTGAGGACAGCTGTGCTGTCACTGGGTACGTCCTCTTCGTAGCCCTTATGGAAGTTACTCTCAGAGTCGTGGTCGTCGCTGCACTCACTGGGGCATTTGCCAAAGCACAGGTGGGGACTGCCGCTGGTGTAGGACAGATCACACTTTGCGTCTCCCAGGTCCGACAGCGTGCAGGACATCCTGGGGGAGCCGTTCTCATCCTGATAGGGCGGAGGCTGAAGCTCATCCAGCGGCGGAGTTCGGCGCATCCTCTGGATGCAGTTGGCTGCTTGGGAGAAAGTCAAGAAAGAGATGGAGGGTCACAATTATGAACATATTTTTGATGTATCGATGATGATATGATAGAACGTACAGAGATCTTATAGATGGTCACTTAAAAAAAAACTCTAATCAGGATATAAATGATCTTTGGATGGAAAGCCTCAAAATGTGGTATCCAGACATTCATGGTCCCTAGAGTATAAAGTCAATTGTAAAGCCCTTGCAAGTCACAGACTTCTATTATCCTGTGAAATATCCCAGCATTGCTTTGATTTTAATGTATAATCATTACAATAATTGGCATTTCTGAAATCTTTGTGACGGCCGCACATTGATTTAACCAGTTTAGCCCTGACCCTGTTTTTCAGGTCTCCGGCTCGAAAATGACATTCCCAGAACAAATGACCATATCTTCCCTTCTAAATGGGTTAAATTAATAATCTTTTTTCTCAAAGTAATGATAAACCTGTGAGTTGGACGCAGAAAAGTCAGAATCAATAGATATTTTTTATTTTAAAGAAAATTCAGATTGAACATAGTAAAAAACGATAGTAAATGATAGTGTCCGTCAAAAAAAATATTTTTTACTTATAGTGAAAACTACCCTTGGATGATGGTAAGGTAGACTAAAAGCTTTAGGAATCCAAAGTACAACATATAATAAGTACCCTATATCAACATTGATGCAAAACAAGTGACATTTGACCTTTTTAGAGAGGTTTAGCAAAAAGAAAACTTCACCTCTGAGGTGATTTGGGTTGAAATGGGGGTTTTACCGTTTCTCTGGAACCCATTGGTCGATTTTGGTGATTGACATCTCTTTCTGACCGTTAGAGCCAATATAATCGAAGGGGATCACCCCACTCACACACATGGTAAAACAAAAAGGTGGGGGCTTCGCGGACGCAGTTTTGCATGAGAGTGAAGCTATAGAGCTATAGCTCTAGCACTGACATCTGGAAACCGAAAAGCAGGTTTATTGCTCATGGATTATCAGAAATCATTTCAAAGGGACACAGACACATTGGAATAACCTATGGATCAGACCTGGGCATTGTACGGCCCCCGGGCCACATACGGCCCTTTGGTTGATTCTGACCGGCCCGTGTAAGGTTAATTGGAAATTACAAAATAAACATATTTTCTAATTTTACCTCTTGCATGGACTAAAGCTGCAATGCTTTTATTTTGAAGTTGTTTTTTATTCACGTACATAATGACGCAATACGTAAAATCAAGACGTGCGCGTTATTGGATCATTGTCACAAGACGACTTTAGCGCTCAAAAATGTCAGCTCATGCTAAAAAAAGAAAGGTAGATGCCGGACGTAGGGTTTTCAACAAAAATTGGACTGCTAAGTATTTATTTACTGAAGTCGGAGGTAAAGCCGTGTGTTTAGTTTGCGGGGAGTGGATCGCCGTGTTCAAGGACTACAATTTGAGTCGGCATTACGAGACGTAACACGCGGAGAAATACAAAAACTTGACTGATGCTGAAAAAGGGAAAGGGAGCGCACATCGAACGCTTTGCTAGCTAAGCTGCAAAAGCAGCAAGGCTTTTTTACCAAGCTTCACACATCCAAGGATGCAGCAACCAAGACCAGCTTTGTGATATCCCACAAAATAGCTAAACACAATAAGCCATTCTCAGAGGGGGAGTTTGTCAAAGAGTGCTTAGTGGACTCTGCAGCACTAATATGCCCTGAAAAAAAAGAAGCTTTTGAGCAAGTCCCGCTGTCCAGGCGAACCGTGACGAGAAGGATCGAAGACATTGCGGGGAATCTGGAGCTTCAGCTGCAACATGAAGTGGCAAGTTTTGACTTTATCTCCTTGGCTTTGGACGAGAGCTGTGTATTTGTCCGTGGGATAACGCCGGACTTCAAGATTACGGAGAAGCTTGCAGCAATGCGGCCGATGAAAGGGACGACGAGAGGGAGCGATCTGTTCACGGAGGTAAATGCGTGCATGGACACGCTGGGACTGAAAT
This sequence comes from Notothenia rossii, assembly GCF_949606895.1. Lineage (NCBI taxonomy): Eukaryota > Metazoa > Chordata > Actinopteri > Perciformes > Nototheniidae > Notothenia > Notothenia rossii. Next base: position 55,353,174 of record NC_136905.1, on the reverse strand, counting down.
GGGACAGACTGGCAGGTGTCACAACAGACGGTTTTCCAAATCTTACAGGTAAAAATGTTGGACTTTTGAAACGTATGCAAGATAAAGTGACTGAAATCGACGCAGATCAGAAATTGGTATTTTTGCATTGTATTATACACCAACATGTGTTGTGCAAGTCAGTGCTAAAAATTCACCATGTTATTGATGTTGTTACTAAAATAGTAAACTTCATCAGGGCACGGGCATTGAATCACAGACAGTTTGTTGCACTTTTGGAGGAGCATGAGACTGAGCATAGTGACATCGGCTACTACACAGCTGTCAGATGGCTCAGCCTGGGCAAAGTACTAAAAAGAGTTTGGGACCTGAAAGCAGAGATTCAAGAGTTTTGTGAGAAGATAGGCAAAGACATCCCAGAGCTCTCAGATGAGGACTGGATGGCAGATTTTGCATTTACTGTTAATGTGACTGCACTGATGAATGAACTGAACACCAAACTGCAAGGCAAGGACCTTTTTGTTCATGAAATGCCCAGCCTGGTGAAGGCTTTCATGAGAAAGATGCACTTTCTTTCAAGCCAACTGGAGAGCAACACTCTCACTCACATGCAAACCCTGAAAGAAGTCACACCATCAGCTGATCACCTCCGCAGGTACTCATCCATGTTAGGAGCATTGCATGGTGAGTTTTCAAGGCGATTTGAAGATATCCGAACAATCGAGGATGAAATGCTCATGATTTCCTCTCCCTTTACCTGCAGTATGGATAATGCACCCAGTGATGTTCAGCTGGAACTCATTGACCTGCAGTCTGATGCAGTACTGGTAGAGCGCTTTAACTCAGGATCTCTGCTGGATTTCTACTCTTCTCTCGAGAAGGAGACCTTTCCAAACATGAGGAGACATGCTCAGAAGATGTTGGTTCTCTTTGGCTCTACCTACATATGTGAACAAACATTTTCAAAGATGAAGTTTATGAAATACAGGTATAGATCCTCTCTCACTGATGATCATCTGTCAGCTGTGCTTCGCATCTCCACCTCAGACATTCAACCTGACTTCGATGCACTCGTTAAAGCCCAGCAGAGACTAGATTTCTCTCACTGAACAAGAAAAAAGAACTTAAAAACACCAAATGAGGTGGTTAGACTATGTAGGCATGTAAAGGTACCAACTAGCAGTGAACTGGGACACTTTCTTTGGAAGCCTTTTTCTCAAAATCACAGTTCAGTGATGTTCAGTGACAGTTCAATATGATGTATCTTGCTGAATGTTTGGAGCACAAAGACAATGTTGTGATGTCTTAAGAATGCTAAGAACCTTTACACAACTTTCCAACAGTATATGAAACTCAAAATGTGTTTTGTAGTGAATGCGACTGAAAATGTTCACTAATATGAGTCAGAAATGGTGAAAAACGTTCACATTTTGTTTACCATTGTTTTGGGATATTTGATTGAATAAATTAAATTTTTTGTAAGGCAACCTCACTTTTTCATTGTTTAATCATAATATGATGTATCTTGCTTAATATTTGTAGCACAAAGACAATATTGTGATGTCTTAAGAATGCTAAGAACCTTTACACAATTGTCCAACAGTATATCAAACTCAAAATGTATTTTGTAGTGAATGGGACTGAAAATGTTCACTAATATGAGTCAGAAATGGTGAAAAACCTTCACATTTTGTTTACCATTGTTTTGGGAAATGTTATTGAATAAATTACATTTTTTTGAAGGCAACCTCACTTTTTCATTGCTCAACTATAACATATACTCTTACCTGCTTGTCAAAACAATGCTATTTACTGCTTTTTATAAAGAAATACAATTAATATTAAGCAGAATTGAGTTCAGCCTTTTGGCCCGGCCCTCCACAATATTTTTTATTTCTCATGTGGCCCCATGAAAACAAAAATTGCCCAGCCCTGCTATGGATTAACTTCAGCAGCGTTGTTATCGTTTTAATTTCATTGAAGACCACTTTTGACCAGACTACAACACAGGTGAGCCATGTTAGCGTTTTTAGCTACCTAGCGCCATATGTTTTGATGTCTTTTCTTGTTATTATCTCCAAGAGTTCGTATAATTGAGTGATAATGAGGGTACCCCTCGATTCTGTGTCACCTCACGATGTGAAACGATGATGATAAGGTTTTGTGATTGAATTTCGGTGCAGTCATCTGTTAGCATTTTTCGCTCGTTGCTAATTCAGAGACTCAGCGTTAGCATTGTGGGGTTTTTAACATTTAAAAAAAAAAAAAGATCAGTTAGATGAGTTTCTTCCCGTTACATGAATATAAAACATTCATAGTTTATTAAATGAACATGCCCTCAGACACTGTTTCCTGCAAGATGTTGCAGGAGGGCCCCAGTACCGGGGTCTCTCGGGCTTAACAGGTTAAGGTGTTTCTTCTAAACTGTAGTGGCAGTGGAAAAGGTTTAAGACATGTTGTTTATAATGAACTATGATACATGTATATTATCCTCGCAACTGCAGTTGTTAATGTCCACTGTTATGTACGATTTAAGGGTGTAGGTCAGGGCTATTCAATTGGTGGCCTGCGGGCCAAATCCGGCCCCCGGGTGATATTTACTGGCCCTTTGAGTATAATGTTAAAAAAAATAATGAAAGTTTAATTAAAAAAGAAAATTCATTTAAAAAAGATTTTTTTTGGGCCAGAGTGCCTTTATTCCTGAGAGGGTGTTACATTGAGAGATAGACGGAAAGACATTCCCTGAAAACTTTGGCGGGCTCGGGTTTCGAACCCACCTACTAGCAACTCCTGTCATTTATTGCGTCTCTGCGCGCGTCTCTGCGCGCGTCTCTGCGCGCGTCTCTGCGCGCGTCTCTGCGCGCGTCTCTGCGCGCGTCCTCGCGGCTCGCGCCCTTCACTACAAGCTCGCGCACCTTCGCCGGTTACGCGCCAATTGTACGATTAATCAAACCTGGTCAGCATAGTTGGATATCAAAATGTCTCTTTCTACGTTAATTAAACAAAAGGTTGACACCCAAAACCGGCAATTCAACAGCGAGTGGAAAGAGAAGTACTTGTGTGCAGGGGCGTCAGCTGACCCAATACTATACAGGGGCACAACAGGGGCACAGAAAAAAAAAATGTTTTGCAGTTATTTCTTTGAAAAAAGCATGGGCACAGATAATTAATGCAAGCACGCGAGCAAACATTTTTTTGCAGTTATTTATTATAATAAAGTGTCATAAATAAATAGTACAATCAGATTGTTATTTTCTGCATCATTAAATATCTAGCCTACCTGAACCAAACTGAATTGAATTGGCCTACTTGTGAACTTAACTGTATACAGTATCTCGAAATCACTAACTGATGAAGGCAAAAGAGGCACAATGAATCTTCATGAAATATCTGTCAGCAAACATGGACTTGAAAACTGAAAACTGAAAGAGAACCCCCCATCCTATGATGGTGTGATGGTGACTATCCTATGAGGTGTGTACATGGTCAGAGAGATGGGAGAGGTCTATGTTCATTTTTTTTTAAAGTAAACTGTAACGTCTCGGTTTCAGTTTTGCAAAGCTATCAATCAATTGACAGTGGCTTAACTTGGAGAGTGCTCCTCTCTCAACAGACATGATGGCAAGATGGTGGAGTCTGTCTTGCCCCATTGTGCTTCTTAACCACGTGTGGAGGCGTCTCAGCACGCTGAATGTACGTTCACAAGTGCAGCTGGACACTGGAATGGTCAGAGATATCTGAATGACCTGTGTCAATGTTGGGAACATGACATGATCCAGCAAACTGAAAAGACATTGCATGTCAGTGATTGGAAGGCTTTCCTGCTTTCTGGCCAGATAGTTTTTAGCCACCAGCACTTCCTCTTGCTTTAGATCCACATTATAATGATCTGCCAGACCTCTGAGGTCCTCCTCACAGAGAAAGTTGCTAGATCCTGGATTACAGGCCTGAACACCTTTTAGAACTGTGCTGTTGAGAGATGAAAAACGCTGCTCCATCTCAGCAACCATCCTGTCAAGGCAAGGTAGATACACTGCGGTTCTCAACTTCTCGGCATTCCCTAGGTCACTCGCTGCCCCACAACTAGACTCGACTACATACTCCTCCATGCGTCTCTGCTTCTGCCTTTGTCTTGGTACAGCACATGACTCAGGGATTTGGTGTGTTTCGCACAAGGCCTTTGCGCGGTCATAAACCTCAGCTGCTTTGTCATCAGTGCGCATTTCTTGTAGAGTGGCGCACACAGCGCATTTGAACTCCTCAGCTTTTGCCAGGTCCACAGTTTCACTTTGTAGGTATTTGTGTAGACTTTCTTTCACAGACAAAAAAGTCTTGAACATCATCAATATATAAACTGTGGAGAACCTTGCAAGGTTGGCATGCAGACCCACAGCCGTAGGGTTGCTGATATTGGACAGGCACGTGAGAACTGCTGGGAAATTCTCTATCATAGCGTTGATAGACCTCAGCTGGCAAGACCATCGGGTCTTGGACAGCTGTACAAGCTCAGAAGCTTGTAAGCCAAGCTGTTTCTGAGTCTCCTTAAACTTGTCATGGTTCACAAGGGAGCCAGAAAAGAATGTATAGACATTCTGCAGGAGGTCAAATAACTTCCTGGCCTCTGGTATGGCCAGACATGTGGAACAGAGCACTAAATTCAATTGATGTGCATAGCAGTGCACATAAATGGCCATGGGATGGTTCTCTCGGAACTTTGCTTGGACCCCTCCAACAGCCCCACTCATGACTGAGGCGCCATCATAAGCCTGTGCAACCACCTTCACATGGTCTATGCCATTCAACCTTAGCTGTTGTTCAATGGCAGTTGTAATGGACTCCGCGTCAAAACCCTTCAAATCTACCATAGCTAGTAAATGTTCTTGCACACTCCCCCCAGCAACATATCGGACACACACAGCTAGCTGCTCAGTGCTGCCATCTCTTGCTTCGTCAGCCATCACTGAAAACATTCCAGCCTCCTTAATGTCTTTACTGATAGCTTTTGTTATCTCCTGGGCACAGCACTGAATTACTTCATTTTGTGATGAAGGTGACAAGTATGTAGTGTGTGATGGTGCTGAATATGTCTGAAGGAAAGGGTCGAACTCTTTCAAGAGGTTCATGCATTCCAGAAAGTTCCCCTGGTTGTCGCTGGACATGCCCTCATCATGGCCACGGAATGGGATATTTTGTTTTCCCAAAGACTTGGTAACAGCCACAACCCGGCTGAGGTACTCCCGTCTCTCTTTTATTTCATGCTCACTGGCAGAATCCAAATGGTCGACAACACTGCCATGAGCCTCACTGGCTTTATAACTACACCAAGACTGCATGCTTGCCTTATGTGCTGGTGATTTCTCATGCTCTCTATAGACATCCAGAGCTTTTTTCCAATTTTGAAAGCCAGTGTTTACAAAGGTGTCATTCTTCAAATGTTTCCCAAATATTCTACAGGGAAAACAAAACGCTGCATCTTTAGCCTTGGAATATTCCAGCCATGTAAAGCTTTCAAACCAGTTGGCGTTAAATGATCGATTCTTTGCACCAAAGTTGTGCTGGGGATATTTTGACAAATTAACTTGGTTTGGGCCAGACTCCTTTCCCCCAAGATCACTTGTATGTCCCTCAAGATTGTGGACACTGCTTTTTTCTCTTGCCCCCAGTCTAATGTTCTCTGCCACTGTGGCAACTGTTTTCTCAGTCTCATCTCTGGGGTGTGATCTCTCCGGCCTGTCTGTCTCTTGTTGTCCTTCCTTCTCTCTCTGCCTTTCCCCTGCCTCAACCAGCTCAATCTCTTCTGCCCTCTGACTCTCCTGTCTGGTGCAACATACAAAAAAATCATATGCTCAATAGTTACCTCAGATAACCATTAAAAGTTCAAATAACATTCATCACATCTATAAGTAGGGACATTTACAGTAGCTAACTACATTGTCAGCTGAGTCTCACTCTCACCTGTCAGTGTCATCTCTCAGTGTCATCCCTTCCTGTGTCCCTTCAATCTCCTCCTCTCCTCCTCTGCACTCTGCTGCACTGAGTCTTGAAACAACATGAACATATTACAGTCTAATGTCTGCATTTTTATTATCTACATTTTTACATATGCAGATGTAAGGTTACTTGTGTATAACCTGTTTGCAGTTATTCCTAATTAATATTAAATTAATAGCCATATCACCTCTGCTCGTGCTCATCAACATCCCTCTCTCCTTCACCTCCTCCGACACTCTGCTGCTCCTCTTTGTCTGGACAGATATGTAACTGTTAGGCTAGTGACCAGTGGTGAACTCAACTTGTGGGTTGTTACCTAAAAGTGGTTTGGGTTGCCTTGTTACCTAGCTTACCTCTCTCATTTCTCCTTGCTGCTTTATCCCTGCTCCGAGCGAATAACTTTCTGATGTCCATTTACAAGATACTAAATACTAAAATACAGAATACTATCAAATCAATCAAATCGTGAAGTGATAAATAATGGGAAACCAACGCCGGAGCTAAAAGGTATGTTTCAAAAGACGGTTAGGATAACTCCATCGACTACTCACGTTCAAAGCCACATTTCTTTGAAAATGTTTCACCTCAATAATAGATTTCGTGATTTAAGATACTTGGGTTTATATATTTCTAAATCTGACACTGAAACTGTCAGTGCCTCACCAGCCACGAACCTCAGCGCATGTCACTGCTATTCACATCTCCATCCATTTAGCCTAGTCTATTATGTTTTATAAATTATTAAAAAGTGCTATTTATACAAATCACATAACATTTAACAGTGTAGCCTATACGATTAGCTTCCAGGCAAACTCATTAAAATATATAGCCTACTCCTGTCTGACCTTCACTTCTAAAACTAAGATTATGTTCATCGTAAAATTACGTTGCTTACCAGATTGACCGCAAGCTTTATTTCATGGTATCCTGAACTACCAAGGCAAAACACGCATCAACACTACGGGTTATCAGAAGGGACAAAAAACATTCGAATAAACAAATGAAAGCAGCGTGTGCTGAATAGGACTAGTCTTATGCTGTGCAAGAGAGGTTTACAGTAGCAAAATTGAGTTCGCATTGACGGCCACAATGCTTGTAAAAGACGCTCCGTGCAAAGGGGTTATAAAGTTACCAGACACACGGGCAGGCAAGTGCATAGAGTTACTAGTCCGATAGGAAAGTTACTAGACCCGGGCGTGCGGGCGTGTCGCCATTTCGAACCCTGAATAAATTAATAAATAAATAAAAAAATCAGTGACCCAGGCATACCGGGGCACCTCAGATCTACAGGGGGGCACGTGCCCCCGTGAAAAGGGTCTCGCGACGCCGATGCTTGTGTGTAAATGTCAGTGGGAGGCCCGTGTGTTTCATCTGCAATGAGTGTTTATCGGTGTGTAAAGAGTACAACTTGAGAAGGCATTTTAAGACAGCTCACGCCAACTTTGACGCCACTTTTCCAGTGGGCTCTGATGCTCGCCGCCAGAAGATTTTGGGGCTAACTTCGTGCTATGACCAAAGACGTAGCTCCCTGTTTCGGGCTTGCACTGACCAAAAGAGAGCTACCGCAGCGTCCCTACGAGTGGCCTGGATATTAGGCAAAAAGAAAAGGCCTTTTACGGACGCAGAGACAGTCAAAGAGTGTATGCTTGCATCAATTGAGGAAGTGGTTGCAGATGAAAAAATCAGAAAAAGCGTTAAAACTGAGTGGTGAGTTAAAAAACACAATGGACTCTGTCATGGCGATTATTACCTTTATTCGTTGTAACTCCAGTTCACAGCACCGCCTTTTCCGCCAGATGTTGTCAGACATGTCAGCTCAATATAATGATTTGCTCATGCACAGTTACATTAGATGGCTAAGCAAAGGAAACGTCTTGAAACGATTTTGTGAACTTAAGGAGTAGGTCATGGCGTTTCTCCGCAATTCAAAACATAAAAAAGCCAACGCCTTTCTGTGTCTGATAGAGAATGATGAGTTTTACGCTGCCGACATTTTCCAACATCTGAACCAACTCAATTTGGAGCTGCAGGGCAGAGATAAAATGGTTACACAACTTGTGGAGAGACTCCATGTGTTTCAAAAAAAGCTCACACTTTTTTTTGCGGATTAATGTCCAGGCAAAATGCTCCATTTTCCGACACTGCGCACTGCAGGTTTACAAATCACAGAGGTGATGACTGGATTTATGGACGCATTGAAAACCAACTTTGCGGCGAGGTTTGAACATTTCAGTCTCCCGACTGAAGTGATGAGATTTGTGAAGGACCCTTTCTCTGTGAATGTAGAGGGGGAGTTTGCACTGAAAGCAAAGGAGCTGATTGTGACATTAAATGAGGCGTCTTTACAACTCGAACTCATTGACATTCAGTCATCAGATGACCTGCGACAGTCATTTCAGCTGGCAGGTTCTGAAAAGTTCTGGACTCATGAAGTCAGCCACGAGAAATTCCCTCATTCAAGGGGTCTTGCACTTTTTGTCCTCACAATGTTTGGCTCGACTTACATGTGCGAATCTGAATTCTCACACATGAATGCCATAAAAACTAATAGAGCATCCCTCACTGACCAGCATCTGCATCACTGTATGCGTATTGCCATGACAACGTATACTCCCGACTTCCCTGCTCTTGCTAAATCGAATAAATGCCATTTCTCTCATTAGATGGCACATATCTGCCAAGTTGGTTGCATACTGTATGTCAGTTATCACTATGTTAATCAAAAAAGGTTTGAGTTTTAAAAGGCTGTGTGTTGTGGTTTGGTAATTAATACAAGTCTTTTGATAATTGTTTTTTGCTTTTAATTAAGCAATTGATGGTGTATGGCTCACTCGTCTTTATTGTTATTATACCATAATATGCACTGTTGTTTGTGTATGGCCCTAAATTGCTATTTTGTGTGAATGATTAGATCATTTAATCTAAATCTAATGATGTTGATGGTTATATTAGCTTCACATGTACTGAGTTCTGAACTTGCCATTTATAAAGGCCTTGGGGCTATGTTTGATTTAATTAAACAAAATATATGCACTCCACTATGCTGTTGTAGTCATTTCATTTCATTTCAAACCTTTATTTATGCAGGTGAATCCCATTGAGATCATTGATCTCTTTTTCAAGGGTGACTTGCTGTAGTATTTACTGTATCTGAAGCTCTTAATATGATTGCTCATATTTCAAGCCATTTTTTTCCCGGTCCCTTGCTTTGGATCATTTTCATCAACCGGCCCCCATTCCAAACTAATTGAATAGCCCTGGTGTAGGTGTTAGGCTTCCCGAGAAGTGACTGGAGATGAGAACCCGCTATGCAAGCACTAAAACTGAGACAGTGGTGAAGTGTCAAAAAAAGGCTTTATTTTGTCCACGACACTGGCAAGGAGTTGACGATGAGCACATAGAGGGGAGACGTGGAGCTGAGCTGACCAGGAGGGAGGGCTGGACGTGGCAGGCAGAGCGGCTGGAGTATGTGGATCACTGAAGAATAAACGAAGAACGGGCGAAGTCTGAGGATGGGAACCAGGGTTTTAAGCAGGTGCAGGTGAGCCATGGCAATCAGTGAGATGAACAACAGCAGCGGAGGTGAGTTGGCGGGAATCAGAATGTAGGTCAGCCACGCCCAGCCAGGAAGACAGACACACAGATAAACAGACAAAACAAACACAGAAAGGGGAAAAGAAAGAGGAAGTACTGTAGATCCTCACAGTACCCCCCCGCGACCACCAGGCTTGTCTGGATGAGACCTGTGAAAAGGCCCTCATCATCACAGGGTCCAGGACCCAGCATCGCTCCTGGACCCTCCCAGTCCACCAGATATTGTAAGCCCCTGCCCCGACGCCTGACGTCCATGAGACGGTGCACCGTGTAGGCAGGATGGTCCTCAATGATACGGGGGGAGGACGGGGAACGGTTGGAGGGCTCAGGTCACTGGTGTGAACAGGCTTAATCTGGGAGACATGAAAGGTGGGATGGATTCTCAATGTTCTGGGAAGCTTCAGCCGGACTGCAGAGGGGTTAATAATCCTTTGAATGGAGAAGGGACCAATAAAGCGTGGGGACAGCTTCTTAGACTCAGAGAGGAGAGGAATGTTCCTGGAAGATAACCAGACAGACTGACCTGGGACGTAAGGAGGGGCAGCTTGTCTGTGGCGGTTGGCTGACCGTTGGTTCCGAGCTGAAGTCAGGAGGAGAGCAGAGCGAGTGTCTCTCTTTCCTTTTTAGGGAACAGGGGCGGCTGGTACACTAAAGAGGCCTCAAACTGGGAGAGACCAGTAGCAGAACAGGTTAGGGCATTATTAGAGTACTCAACCCAGGGAAGATGGGTGCTCCAGGTCGAGGGGTTACGGTCAACGATGCAGCGGAGGGCTGATTCCAGGTCCTGGTTGGTTCTCTCAGTTTGACCGTTCGACTGGGGATGGTATCCGGATGTTAAACTGACAGAAAGTCCCAGGGATTGAAAGAACTCCTTCCACACTCGAGAGGTGAATTGAGGGCCGCGGTCAGAGGCTATGTCGGAACGGATTCCATGTAGCCGGAAAACGTGTACGGAGAGGAGTTGGGAGGTCTCCAGGGCTGAAGGAAGCTTAGGAAGAGCTACAAAGTGGGCAGACTTAGAGAACCTGTCAACAATGGGGAGAATTGTGGTGTTACCCTGGGAGGGAGGCAGGCCGGTAACAAAGTCCAAGGCGATGTGTGACCAGAGACGACTAGGGATGGGTAGAGGCTGGAGCAATCCTGCAGATGTTTGGTGTGAGGACTTACTCCTAGCACATGTGGGACAGGAAGAAACAAACTCCTGAGTGTCCTTGTTGACAGTTGGTCACCAGAAGTGTCTCTTAAGAAAGGAACGTGTGCGGTTTACTATGGGATGGATGGAGAACTAGGAACTGTGGACCCACTGTAGGACCTTGGAGCGAGCAGCATCGGGAACGAACTGACGGTTTTGGAGGACTGTTACCCGGGTCTAGTTGCTCTCTCAACGCCTCCTGGATGGCGTTATCAATCTCCCAAGAGAGGGCGCCTACAACACAACTCTTGGGATTGAAACAGCAGAGGACCCGGGAGAGTCAGGCGAGTACAGTCTGGATAGAGCATCAGGCTTTACATTCCTGGAACCTGGACGGTATGTGAGACTAAAGTTGAAACGACTAAAGAAGAGAGCCCACCTGGCCTGTCGGGAGTTCAGCCATTTCGCTGACTGGATGTAGGCGAGATTCTTGTGGTCTGTCCAGACCAGGAATGACTGCTTGCTGCCCTCGAGCCAGTGTCTCCAATCCTCTAACGCAAACTTTACTCCCAGAAGCTCCATGTTTCCAACATCATAATGGTGCTCAGCAGGACAGAGGCGGCGTGAAAAGAAGGCACAAGGATGGAGGATGTTATCAGAACCAGCTGTTTGCGACTAGACAGCTCCCACCCCAGTGTCTGACACATCAACCTCCACAACAAACTGCTTCTCAGGGTCTGGCTGGATGAGGATGGGAGCAGAGGTGAACAGGGACTTGAGTTTGCGAAAAGCCTAATTTGCCTCTGGGGTCCAGAAGAACTTAATGTTGACAGAGGTGAGTCTTGAGAGAGGTGCAGCAACCTTACTGAAGTTTCTGATGAAGCGTCGGTAAAAGTTGGCGAAGCCCAGAAACCTCTGAAGCTCCCTCCTCGTAGTTGGGGTTGGCCACTCCACCACAGCCTCGATCTGCCTCCACTCTGCCTTGCCTGATGATATAGCCCAGGAAGCTGATCCGGTTCTGGTGGAACTCAAACTTCTCAGCCTTGACATAGAGCTTGTTCTCCAGCAGTCTCTGAAGCACCAGGCGGACATGGTTCTTGTGTTCCTCCTGGTTCTTGGAGAAAATCAGGATGTCGTCTATGTACACAAAGACAAAGCGGTTAAGGAAATCACGCAGGACGTCGTTGGCCAGAGCCTGAAATACTGCTGGAGTGTTAGTGAGACCAAAAGGCATGACTAGGTACTCAAAATGACCTAAGGCAGTGTTGAAAGCCGTCTTCCATTCATCCCCTTGATGGATACGGATCAGGTGATAGCGAAGGTGGATACGGATCAGGTGATAGCGAAGGTCAAGCTTGGTGAACAGGGGTTGCCTCTTGGAGAGGTTCAAAAGCAGAGGTGAGAAGGGGTAATGGGTACTTGTTCTTAACAGTGATGTTGTTTAACCCATGAAAGTCAATGCAAGGTCGCAGTGACTTATCCTTCTTGCCAATAGCACCCACGGGGGAGGAGGAAGGACGAATAATCCCAGCAGCCACTGAGTCAGTGATATATAGCTCCATAGCCTCTTTCTCAGGACGGGACAGGTTGTAGAGGCGGCTGGTGGGTAGAGGAGCCCCAGGAAACAGATCTATGGAGCAGTCGTAGGGCCGGTGAGGAGGAAGGGAGAGAGCCCTCTCCTTGCTGAAGACCAATCTCATGTCGTGGTAAGTCGTACGGACTCCAGTTAAGTCTACAGAAGTAGCAGAGCAGAAGGCAGGGTTTGGGGAGACAGAGACAGGAGGAACGGCAGATAACAGGCAGTTAGCGAGACAGTCCTGATCCCATTCAATGATTTTTCCCTTAGCCCAATTAATGTGTGAGTTGTGGGTGCGAAGCCACGGATAACCCAATACCAGAGGTGTGGAAGGTGCAGAGATTACCTTTAACTGGATGAGCTCTCTGTGGTTGCCGGAGGTGATCAATGTCAAAGGGGCTGACTGTGCTGTTACAGAGGAGATTATTTATTTTTGGATGGTAGAGCGAGAATGAGCAAGCGTGTCTATGTTTGTGAAAGTGAAACGAGGCAGCAGAAAAACAGATGTCTGTGATGTATTTTTGTGAAAAAGAAGAACAACTAAATAAATGCAACGGCCTCCCAAGAAGAGCTCGCCTTTCTCCAGTCATTTAAGCTAAAGTGGGTTATTGAACCTGAAGCTTGTTTCTTCTGCCCTGGGAGAGTCATCCCCCCTGTTTCCTCGACTACGGTCAGGGAGCCGACAGGAAAGTTCAACACACAGATGGCAAGTCCGCCCCTTTGTAGCATATTATTTCGATGAGCAGATCGCCACTGGGCTTTCAACTAAAGACACAGCCACGCAAAAACGGCGGCATTTGTACAGCTCCTTATGGGTACTGCAATTTTAGAAGTGCTTTCCTCTGTGATGAAACGATCAGCACTGCACAGCGGAGGAAAGCGGCAGAAAGTCGCTTGGAGTTAAAGAGAGCGGGGCTGCGTTGCGTGCATGGCTTCCTTCTGCAGGTAACAGGGAGACGCGCTCTGGCGGCGGTCTCGTTCAGGATCCGAAAATACAATTGAAATATTTGGCACACTTATTCCACTTATTCCTAGTGTGCCACTGGTTACGGTGGCACGCGTGCCAGGGGTTGCCGACCCCTGATCTAAAGGCTCCAGGCAGAGTCCCAGCTGTTCAGCTAGCTCACGGTCCAAAAAACGATCCTCAGCACCAGAATCAATGAGGGCTTGGAGAGGCAAAGTCATAGTGTTAACACAGATCTTGGCGGGTATTATAAAACGACTCAAGGAAGGGGGTAAAGATGATGGCTGTGGACTCGTCAGGACCCCCAATCTCACTGACGAGCTCCCACGTTTGGGCGTACTCGACAGTTGGCAATTAAATGCCCGGCGTTGCCACAATACATGCATTGGCCAGCACACATCCGGCGCTGATGCTCCTCCGGAGAGAGTCTAGCACGCCCCAGTTGCATAGCCTCCTCGTGAGAAGAGGTGCGCACGCTGGGCGGCGAGAAAACGGAGGGAGACTTAAACACTGAGGGGACAGGGTAGGTGGAAAAACTGGGCTTACTGTGTGACAGAGGTGGGAGTAAGTCCTACATGTGCAAGTCATGAGCAAGTCTCAAGTCTTGACCTACAATTATCAAGCAAGTCCCAAGTCACTGTGGTGAGAGTCAAGCAAGTCAAGTCAAGTCATTGCTCAGGTCAAGCAAGTCAAGTCAAGTCATACGAAATTCTGATGAATAAGCCCAGTTTCCGCATTTCAATCAGTTAAAAGACAGTGGTTATGAAAATGGATTCAACCCACACTAAGACCTTCATTACATACACAGTTAATCATTTGAAATCTAATTTAGACCGATGACAATCATATTAGATTCATATTAACCCCAGAACTGTAGACAATATAGCTAGGACTCAAAAAGTCTGTTCAAAAAGGCAGAATTCCAGGTAAGAAAATCATATATGGCATTTGCCATATATTTAATTAAAATGTCTGTTAACACTAGAACCGCCAACAGCGTCAGCACCTACATAGATATCATTTTCAAATCGTTTAATTTGTTACTTTTCATCATTTCCTTATAAACTAAGCAGGACGATTTAAAACTCACTTAATTGGGTTAATTTAGAAATGGCTTCAGTTTATCATCATAATAGATCAAAAAGTTCAGATTCATTTTACAATAAATCAAGGAATGATGCACTTCTACAAACAAAAACAACATAATTAAAACATTTAAACAAACTACTAAAAGTAAATGAACTACATTATTCAAAAGTTTCCAGTAACTTCTGATAATAAAACAGGGGAAATAAACGAGGCATCTCTTTTCCTCTCTCTCTCTCCTCACAGCCCGTCAGTATCAGGGTTAGTCAAAATGAATCCCTTGGCGGTGCTAGTGTAAATTTACCCCGTTTTGTCTTCTCTTTGCTTAATCGATTTGAAACCAAGTCTAACGTAGCTTAAACTTAACGTTAGCTTTCTAGCTAAAACAACACAGTCACGTAGCCTACCTTTCTCTGTGGGTTTTTTTTGTAGTGACGAATGAAGTTGGATGTTGTGGTGGTCCTGTCACTGATCCTTATGCTGCAGACACTGCATACCGCTGTTCTCTTCTTATTACCGTCATCAACAAAATAATCCTTGAATCCAAACTTAACTATTTTTGGAGTAAAGCTAGCCGCTGCCATGTTAACTGACACTCCTGCCGTCTAGTGGGTTGCCAGGTTTGCGCGCATGGCGTTATAATCACGTTTTTCGAAAAAACTAAACGTAATATCCCACTACAAAAACAAACGCAAATATTTAATTTCAAACAGTCAAGTCCTTTCAAGTCATCTGTCTCAAGCTTAAGACAAGTCTCAAGTCATGAATACCAAGTCAAAGTCAAGTCAAGTCTTTTATCAATGTTAGTCACGCAAGTCTCAAGTCAAAAAATATGCGACTCGAGTCTGACTCGAGTCAAGTCATGTGACTCGAGTCCCCACCTCTGCTGTGTGAGACTGGTGGGTTCCGCTGTGTCCGCTCAGCTCGGCGCTCCCGCAAACGACAGTCCAGACCAAAGTCCACCAAGGAAATCAGATCTGGGATATCCGCTGGAACGACTCGTGCTGCCAATTCATCCCGAAGCTGATCCTTTAATCCTCTCAAAAACACCGCCTTGAGAGCCGCCTCGTCCCATCGAGGCTCTGCAGCGAGTGTGTGAAACTCAATGGAATGCTCAGCCACAGTCCGGTTTCCTTGTTGTAAACTAAGCAGCTGATTCTCGGGGGAGCCAGAATAATTGGGATGATAAAAAAAAACGATCTGAGAGGCATTCAAAATGCAGAGTCATAATCCACTGAAGAACTCAAAGCCTCTGCCCAGGTTAAAGCCTTGCCACGGAGCAAACTCAGAACGTAATTAATCCTGGTAACATCAGCGGCAAACGAAACAGGACGCTGGCAAAAAACCTTATTGCACTGAAAAATAAATTCTCTGCATTTCTCCACCTCTCCGTGGAATGGCTCAGGGTCGGTGATGGGGAAATCCTGGCGTGGAGTAGGAAAAATAGCTGGATTGGGAGTGGCATGAGAAGCTGCAGCCAAGGTAGTTAGAGCTGAGATCTGGCAAGCTAACTCAGAGACATGATGAGCCATGAATTCATTGCTCTCTACTAACGCCCGAATGAGTGGGTCGTGTTGACCCAGAAGGGAACCCTGACTAGACAGGGCATGATGGACTGTGGCGGGATCCGCTTCAGTGCCTGCGCGGTTCATTGTTGGCGAGTTCTTCTGTTAGGCTTCCCGAGAAGTGACTGGAGATGAGAACCCGCTATGCAAGCACTAAAACTGAGACAGTGGTGAAGTGTCAGAAAAAGGCTTTATTTTGTCCACGACACTGGCAAGGAGTTGACGATGAGCACATAGAGGGGAGACGTGGAGCTGGGCTGACCAGGAGGGAAGGCTGGACGTGGCAAGCAGAGCGGCTGGAGTATGTGGATCACTGAAGAATAAACGAAGAACTGGCGAAGTCTGAGGATGGCAACCAGGGTTTTAAGCAGGTGCAGGTGAGTAGTGGCAATCAGTGAGATGAACAACAGCAGCGGAGGTGAGTTGGCGGGAATCAGAATGTAGGTCAGCCACGCCCAGCCAGGAAGACAGACACAGACAAACAGACAAAACAAACACAGAAGTGGAAAAAGAAGGAGGAAGTACTGTAGATCCTCACAGTAGGTCTGCAAGCCTCATCTGCATATTCACCTGTCGCGGCGCGCCAGAGGCTTTTTTGTGGGCGCGTCAATGGGACGCCAGGGGTTGGTTCTCACGGGAGGAGGAAGTGAGTGTTTGTGGCGAAGGCGGGTATTCAGCAGAATATTTAAGTTTCCTCAGCATGTATACATATGTTAAAATACAACGGGAAGTAACTGAATGTGGATATTGCATCGACTGATCTGGAAGCACGTCTCCGTGGAGAGGACGCGCACAGATAGAGAGATGCTCCTTTGTGCCACGCCGATCATCGGGTTTTCCTTTTTTGTGGATTATAGCCAAAATAGGGCTACAAACATTTCCGTTTTTTGCTGCTGACGGGCGCAGGAGCAACAGCTTTTTTTCAATGAACTATAGTAGCCTGTATAACCCGCAGGCGTAGGGAGGCAACCCTCTCGTCCACTGGGGTAAACTCCAACAACAAAGCACCCAACCGGGGACTTGTGAGTATCCCCTCACCCGCCCGGCGCCTCACACCTTGAGCAACTCCGGAGAAGAATAGAGTCCAACCCCTATCCAGAAGTAAGGTTCCAGAGCCGACGCTGTGCGTAGAGGTGAGCCCCACCAGATCCAACTGGTAACGCTCCACCTCCCGCACAAGCTCCGGCTCCTTCCCCCCCAGAGAGGTGACGTTCCACATCCCCAAAGCCAGCTTCTGTCGCCCGGGTCTGGTCCGTCCAGACCCCCTGCTTTCACTGCCACCCTTCTGGCAGCGCACCCGACCCCATCGCTGTTTCCCACAGGTAGTGGGCCTGCGGGACGGAGAAGCGGAGGTGTTGCCCACGTTGCCTTGTCGGGCTGTGCCCGGCCGGGCTGCGTGACAAGCTCGGCCACCAGACTCTAACCGACGAATCCTCCTTCTGGGCCTGGCTCCAGATGAGGACCCCGGGCTTCCTCCGGGCTTCCTCCGGGCCAGGTATCCTCACTTCTTGGTTTTTCCTTCATGAGGTCTTTTGAACCAATCTTAGTCTGGCCCCTTGCCTGAGACCAATTTGCCATGGGGGACCCTACCAGGAACACAAGGTTCCAGACAACAAAGCCCCCAGGTTCATCAGGGCACACAAACCTCTCTACCACGGTAAGGTGCTGGTTCTTCAGAGAGAAATATTTTGAATGCACAACCTAAATAAAACATCAGATATGCACCATTAAAGGACCAAACTGAATGCTTCTTAATCTGCCACATATGTCATGCCTATCACCTTTCTAAATGATTTTTAGGCAGAGAGAATAGGACTATATTGAGACTCTCTGTGGGACTTATAAAGAAACCTTGAATATTGTTGTCAGCTGCCTTCTCAAATCTGCCTCCTTGTCCAATTTGGATTCCCCAAAAACTGAGCAGCCGATGCAAATACTCCCATAGGGACACTGGCGAAGAGTGCTTTAAACCTCCGTCTCTGTCAAAAAAAAGAAGGAAAACAAAAGATGAAAAAGAAAATAACTCCGGGGGAAAAATATATTCTTTTTCTGTCTGAAGAACTTTTTGAAAAAACTCACTGTGATGATGTAATCCTCCAGCTTTCTCCCAAGTTTTTTCAGACTTTCACTCTTAATAATGTCAGTTAGACATCACCTCAAAGTGGCACATAACAGTGGTAGGGAAGAGGCAAAGAAGTCTAAAACTAAGTGTCATGGAGGGCTTGATAAAAGGAGCAAATACATTTTGAGCAGCTTTTTTCCCCGCTGAGCCGGGGGGGGGTTGATTTGATGGAAGCTGCTGTGTAAAAGCACTGCTCTTTTCTCCAGCCTGCTAATTGGGATGGTTACCATTCCTCGTCTCGTCTAACCCACCCTTCCTTCACACACATTCATCCCCTCTGTGCTGGCAGTCACCTTGTTTTGCCTTCTTGTACCTCTGTGAGAGGGAAAACAGTTTGTGCTTTGTGAATCTTGGCTCAATCTCAGGTATAAATATCGGATGACAAATGAGCTAAGGGAGAACTTAATTGTTATTTTTTACGACTACAAGGACCCCCTTGTTTAGTGGCACTTTCTAGAAAGAGAGTCAAGATTTGCAAAAGTACACACTGTGGCCCTAACACAGTTATTGGACATTGGTCAAGATGAAGAACTCTGATTGGCTGTTCAGCTAAAATGAATAAATGCACAAAAGAAAAACTTGAGCAATCAATCAATCAATAAATCAATCAATCAATCAATCAATGTTTATTTATATAGCCCAATATCACAAATTTTACATTTGTCTCAGTGGACTTCACAGTTTGTACAGAATATCAGTATGACAATACGACATCCTCTGTCCTTAGACCCTCACATCGTACAAGGAAAAACTTCCGGAGAAAACCCACAGTTTAAAGGGGAAAATGGGAGAAACCTCAGGGAGAGCAACAGAGGAGGGATCCCTCTCCCAGGACGGACAGACGTGCAATAGAT
Organism: Notothenia rossii; assembly: GCF_949606895.1. Classification (NCBI taxonomy): domain Eukaryota; kingdom Metazoa; phylum Chordata; class Actinopteri; order Perciformes; family Nototheniidae; genus Notothenia; species Notothenia rossii. The sequence continues at coordinate 55,334,311 of NC_136905.1, read as the reverse complement.
GCCGTGTGTAAATTGAAAAGATAATACATTTGCAACATAGGTAGTCCAAATGTTTGGAAATGCATGTGTGTATAATAGGAAGATGAATCCACGAGGTTATCCATCCAGGACTTATGATCCAGGACCACATCCACGACTCAAGATCCAGGACTCGCGATCCATGACACAGGAACGCAGGATCATCCATGACTCCGGATCCCGGCGTACATAGACACCAAAAAGAAAGACATTTGGGGAAGCTGGGTTAATCGGAACATGAGAGTACACAGGTATAGACAGAGAGAAGGAAGAAGTACGATGTCCCCCGACAAACTAAGCCTATATCAGCAAAACTAGGGGCTGAATCTAATCGGCCCTAACTATAAGCTTTATCAAAAAGGAAGGTCTTAAGCGCACTCTTAAAAACGGATAGGGTGTCTGCCGTCCGAACACAAACTGGAAGCTGATTCCACAAAAGAGGAGCTTGATAAGAAAAGGCTCTGGCTCCCATTGTACTTTTAGAGACTCTAGGAAAAACCAACAACCCTGCATTCTTGGAACGCAATGCCCTAGTAGGACAGTAGGGTATAATGAGTTCTTTAAGGTAAGATGGCGCCTGCCCATTAAGGGCTTTGTAGGCGAGAAGAAGAATTTTAAATTCTATCCTGTGTTCTATAGGGAGCCAGTGTAAGGCAGCCAGAACAGGAGTAATGTGGTCCCTTTTCCTAACTCTGGTTTGTACACGAGCTGCAGCATTTTTGAATCAGCTGAAGCGACTTGACTGACTTCTTTGTACACCCTGATAATAAGGAGTTACAATAATCCAGCCTTGAAGTAACAAATGCATGGACTAGTTTCTCTGCATCGTTTTGAGGCAAGATATGCCTGATTTTTGCAATGTTACGTAGATGGAAGTAGCCGGTCCTTGAAATTGATTTTATGTGGGTGTTAAAGGATAAATCCTGATCAAATATAACACCAAGATTCCTTACAGTCTCACTGGAGGCCAAATTAATGCCATCCATAGTTAGTATATCTTTAGATAATTTGTTTCGTAGATTCTTTGGGCCAAGTACAATAACTTCAGTTTTGGTCGTGTTTAACATAAAAAAATGTAAGGTCATCCACGTTTTTAAGTCCTTGAGGCAGTCTTGAATTTTAGCAAGGAAAATTAACAAACAAAGACAAAATGACACGAAGAGGACTCTTCTTATGTTTTATCTTTTCAAAACACTAAAGCCTACCTGTATATTATAAACCACAATGGCCATCTGGAACGAAGCTAAGTGGTAAGTGAGAGTTGTTTGGAAAAAAGTCGTCAAAAACCGCTTTGATTAAATGTTTGTATCGTAACAACTGCGAACAACGCAGGGTCAAACCCCATTAGGCAGAAGACCATTATCAGTTTATATTGCATGTTACTGTCAAATGAATGTTTGTGACACAAGTATAATTTCCCTGATTAAAACACAGAAACGTGTTTTCAAACAGTTATTACGTTGTAAAACTGTAAGGATTATATTGGTTTTATAAATCTGTGGCTGGCTACAGTCGTCTGTGACAGTAAAAAATGATTTACAATGCATTTTACGCTTGTTTGTGAAAATGATTTCAGCTATATGAATGCCTTCATTGATGAACTGGCTTCCATTTCCATTTCCAAATATAAAAACGTATTTTAATGGTATTTGATGGCACCTTAAAAAAATGCATTCATTCAAAATCTAATGTACATCATGACAAGTCGTGATTTTACCACTACTGTATGTGCAGGAATAAACCAAAAGTCATGCTGTTTTACTCTTCTTTCATCATGTTGCTATGTCAGGCTCACTCTCGTTGCTTAAGCTAAGTATTAATGTTGTATGACTTTCTCATTTACTCTTGGAAAGAAAGCAATTAGGTGCATTCCAAGATGTCCAAATCTATTCCACAAAAACTTGAACATAACTGACATCTTGGTTCATATATTTTTTAGGTATTGAGATAAAGTAGAATTGATATTTTAACATAAATATTTTTTTTAAATGTTTCTCTTAATGGATAAATATATTTTAATTATTATTCTGAACCCTTTTTGAATGTGTTTAAGATGGAATGTACTTATTACAATGCCTGGCTCAGCCACTTTACAAAATCACTGATTAATACCCTTGAAGTCCCAAAAATGAAGAATGACTGATTGAGATACATATACAGATATTGTGTTCTTGTTTCTATTAGATGATTTACCCTTTAACAGAAAACTTGTTTGTGTTGCAATATCAATTCAACTTCAGGAATATCCGTGTGCGCCCAAGATGACCGACAAATCTCTCGCTGGTGCCCATATCTGGGCTCAGGCTGAGGGACCATCAAGTGGCAATGAGGAGACAAACAGCTTGTGCAGGCAGCACTTGTTCATAGTCGACCTTGTTCAAAGCGTTGCATCTTCACTAATGGAGTCAGAAGCATGTCATGCGCTGTTTATCCCTCAGCTCAATTCAAACATTGCTTTAAATAGATCTTGCCAGACACTCTGCATTGGAACCCACTGTCTTATATAACACAACACAAATCTGCTCCAGAGATGATTCACCCATCCAGGATCCTGGCAAACTATGGATAGATGTTTTTGTTTTATTAAAACAATGTCAGATAGATAGACATTAAACACGGCTGAAATATGTCCGTCTGGGTCTAAAATAACCTTTAATGTTAGAATGATGCAGTTAAACAGGGAATAGACCTTCACCTCTCAAGGGATAAGGTGCATGTTGTATACAAATCCAAAACATCCCAATTAAAAAAATTGTTTTAAAATGTTTAATGACCCATTTTCCTAATTTAAATTTGTACCACTTTTGAGCCTTTTATTTGAACATTTACTAATAAAAATGAAAGGATTTTTTTTGTATTCACACACGAAGAAAAGTTTCAAAATCCGGGGGTATTTCTTTTTTGTGCTCCCCCATACAAAATTATAAGATTTATGCCACCCTCATGTCTCTCTGGTGGTCTTAATATACATTTCAGCCAACAGTGATTAGCTTAGCTTAGCATGAGTATTTATTCAGTTTGCTTAATATGCATCAAAGGCTTTAGGAATTCAAAGCCATTGGCCAGACAGTTTCTGGCACATAACTCCCTTAAAAAGTAATCAAACAATTTAGATACAAAAGATACGACAAGTTATCTAGTAAGCTTTAGAGCAGGGGTGGGGAACTTCCGGCCCCCGGGCCGTATACGGCCCGCGAGACAATTTGATACGGCCCTCGAGGTAATTTATAAATACACGCAAAAAAGAAATCTAGACCGCAAAAGAATTAAACAATCGAGAGCCTGTTTTTCCTGGGCAAGATCAGGGTCCTTGAACACAACACAAGCCTAACGTGTCATCACGTGGTATATGTCTCGTCCATGGTCTCGTCTGACAGGGGTGCAGTTCTGTCGGAGAGCACGGCTCCGGCACTTCAGATAAGGAGCATGCCACATGCCGCAGTTTTTGCGTGGCTGTGTCTAATTGTGAGCCCAATGGCGATTTGTCCATCTGTCACACTGATCATACAGTCAATAACTTTGTTGTTATTAGCATCTAGTTAGCTAGCTATGCTAACGAATATAAGAAGCTTTTTCTACAACCATTGAGGTAAAGGCAAATCTTTATATGATCATTATAGTTATAAAAAAATAAGAGAACAAAGTAAATGGGTATAAAATACTTTATGACAGTAAAATAAAGTTGTTATTAATAAACAAGTATACAGTTTGAAAGGGGAGTGATTTGTAAAATATCCATAAAGAAAAATAAATCTCCTTACAGTTCTGTTTCATATGGGTGTTGAGAGATGTATCCATAGATCTCTTAATGTTGCTCTCAAAGTGCACCAGATTGATGATTTTAACTTCAACATTTAAAAAAAAATCTTCCCGGGGGTGCATGCCCCCATACCCCCCTAGAGGAGGTTAGGTCCCCCCCCCCCCCACACACTTTAAATCATGTTCACATGGATAGGAAACTAAATTGCACACATCTTGTGTCCATGTATATCTGTTTTGGTGGTCATGCCACAACCGTGCACGCATACGCGAGTCATGGCAAGATATCTGGATTAAGAGGTTGCTTTTTCTTTGCACAGCATGAAAGGAAGGCCAAATGAATGGGCTGTGATTTTAGTATTTTTAAGCAGCGGTAAATAATTTGTATGGCCCTCGGAGGATGTTGAAAAAATTTAAATGGCCCTTGAGAGGAAAAAGGTTCCCCACCCCTGCTTTAGAGGTTCTGCTAGGGCAATTATGTTACCTTAAAGATTGAACTGATCTGATGTAGTATATGTATCGGCCTTGATACTTACATAATTCACTAATTGGATATCAAACTGACAATCTACATACTGATTGATATTAATATGTAATTAAAGCTGGGAGCAGCGATGAGCGGGTTTTCGACGATCCGTGCATTTTCAAGAGTCCTGATGTCCGTGCAAAATATTTTAAAAATCCCTCCGGAGGAAGGCCCTGAAGACACGATTTCGCAGCAGAAGAATAATAATAATCTGCAGGAAAACAATAGGTTCCTCGCACTACGTGATAGGACACTGTTGGGGTCCCAGCACTCTGGTGCTCGGGCCCTAATAATGAATTAGTGTAACACATCACATGTTGTGATGTGTGTTTCTGTGCTTTTGCCCGTCGTTTTCCCTGGTTGTTAAACTGAGCGTATGGATATCAATCCTGCGAGTCACAGGCTCGCACGTGCTACCTACTGTCATGATTTCTGAACCTTTTTCGGCACTTTGCTGGTCGTTTCCTCTGTTTTGTGTTTGTTCTGCAGGGTCGTCGCTCGCCTTTGCGAGCGATTACAATAGGGTCTTCACCGACCTCTAGACTCAGACCCTAATAATCCTATCAATATCAATAACGATATCAATAACATAGCGATACAATTATCCTATGGATATCAATCATATCAATATTACAATTAATTGGACTATTATATTGTATTTGATTTTATTTACTTGCAATATCTGTTGTATTGTGTTGCACTGTTGGAGGAGCCTGTGACCTAAGGATTTCATTGTCATAACTACACTGGAGCTATGTACATAGGCAACACACTCTCACTCCATAATCGTCCAGGAGCGAAGTTTGGTCAGGGTCCCGTGGCGTGCAGTTGTGACGCTCCTAGGCTCCTTCAGCTTCATAAAGGGACGCAAATAGCTTTCAACTGATTGCAATGTATTCCCATCTGCGGCGGGATTTGACGCTCATGAAAGCACGGCATTCGTTTGTGTCGGCTGCCCTTAAAGGCAATCTGAGCGTCCATTCCCATTGGATAACAGATAATTGTACACCCGGAAGTAAGTATTCCTCTTACTGTCGATTGATTTTACAGTGATATCTGAACTACTCATCGACTAAAAAACACCAGATTATCCTTGTTAATTACACAACATTGATTGGTTTAAATTGTGTGCAATGCTTTTGTATTTTTCCAATTCGATTCGGAGAAACAAATATTTTTTCGGAGTAAAGGATGGCAGAAGACACTACACTACCCAGAATCCCCAGCTATCGTTTAGGACTACACCATGTGCTCTGTTTGACAAACCCCGTGATTAGTTCTCAAGCTCTGTGATTGGTTGACCTCCAACTGCATTCCATATGAAAAAAAACGTTTCGTAAAAGATAAAATCATACTTTATTCAGCAGTGCTTGCTTTACTCTTTGAAAGTCATCAAATGAATGCATTGTAATAAATGGTTCGGCTGCAGTAAATATATTACACATCTGTCGTAGTTCTTTATTTTTTATTTATCTACAGAGATCGGGCTCACAATAGACTGGAAACTATTCTTTTACCGTTCAGTTTGAATTTCACAATAAAGTTAGGGTCATGTTAAGACCATCATTTCTGTGTTGCTGTGGGTTTTTTCCATCGCTTTTGCGTTACAAATATCAAAACAATAACTAAATATATCCGTCGTAAACTAAACCAGAAACAGCATTATATTTTTAATTTAGTTAACACTGTAAACTTGACAGCTTTTTAACCCAAACCACCTACTGGTTAAAGCACGTTATTACACGTTTAGAGTAATGCAATGCAGGTAGATTGTGTTGCTTTTTAATGACTGTTTAAAATGCCTTTTTCTTAATGTCTTTTATTATTATTAACTACTTGTTACTTGTTGCTAGGGACGCTGCTATCGATATTGTGTTTCGCAACATGTTCTCTATCTATGGGACGTCTCTACTGGGAGTTGTAGTTTTAAAATACATTTTCGTATTTCCCATAATAAGAAGTTGCCAGTATACTGTGTACACTCAAATTTAAAACATAATTAATAAATGGGTGAAAATTGCTTGTGCCCATAATGGGCAGCATTAATATATATACCCACATGCAAGCTAAGGTCAGAAGAGCTTTATTTAACAGCTGGTCTTATGTTTGTGACCCCTCCTGTTGTTAATTGATAACATTACATTAATTGATAAGCCTAAAACATGCACTTGTCAAGGTTCAGAGGCACATTTTGCAAATATGGCAGTAGCCATCGATCATCTTAAGATAAGATATACTTTATTGATCCCAAGTTGGAAACATTTGCGTTACATCAGCATGTGTAACAGTTGTAAATATGCAGTGGTGTTTATTTGTAAATCATTTAGTATAATCACACAAATTCTGTGTTTTATATTTAATAATTCTGTGTTCTTTATTTATTGATTGTTCAATACCTGACAAGGCCGGAGATGAAATATCTATATACATTCTATAAGAGTATAATACATATGTTTAATATCAGTTAAAATAAGTACTTCAACATAGTTAACATTACTGGAGGTATGCACAAATATTGATAGATGTCTTGTAATACACTATTGAGGAACCTGTGACCCAAGTTTTTCATTCATTGCATAACTACACCGTTTCAATAAACCTTAGAAAATCTTGAAATCTTGAAAGGGATGTGCAAAATAGTCATTATATACAGTCTTTAATTAACTATTAGTAGGGAATAACGAGTAATGAATATACTTTATAGGGATCCTATTAATATCTAATAATAAAAATAATGAAATTCAATAACATGCTTTAACCACCAGGTGTCCCTTTATATCAGGAGTGGACCTTTATGGTGTAAATACAGCCTATCTACCAATTGGATCAAATATAAAAGTCAGCCGAATTAGTGTTGATCCTGCAAAGAGACGTATCGTGTGAAAAAAAAATGTAAGATGTTGTTTAATTACTGATATATTTATGATCCACGTCACGTTTTCAGTGTTGGCGGCAGTTCCTCATGTTTGTCTAGAAGTCTTCTCATCAGGGCTCTATAAATAGAGAACTACGGCAGATTCGGTCTATTTGTTAATGACGATGTGATATGAGATTTGAGAATGGAATTGCACAGGGGAAAATAACGTATCTTTAGATAAACTAATACGTTTGCGCTGTGGACCAACACTATACATTGACGGGGAAGGGGGTAGTAATAAAGATAACAAAATTAGACAGTTACATAACATAACAGAAATAATATCGATAGCAGCGTCCCTAGCAACCACCTTGGTAACAATGAAAACGTTCTATGGACGCAAGTAATCTTCGTAATAAATAGCAATCTAAAGATCATGTACATCCACTGCACACATAATCTGAAATAACAACTCATATTTCTCGCATCAAATGACATCAAAGCGCATTTTAATGGCCAAACTAACTTTAAAATAGGCATTTTCCACCGAGAATAAAACGAAGTTCGGCCATGTTTTTTTTTTCTGCAGGGAGAAATTTTAAGATCACGTGACATAGACGCCAGCCGTTGGAATGAATGGTGAAAAAAAACGGGGTTTGTCAAACAGAGCACAAGGTGTAGTCCTAAACAATAGCTGGGGATTCTGGGTAGTGTAGTGTCTTCTGCCATCCTTTACTCCGAAAAGATATTTGTTTCTCCGAATCGAAGGAAAAAAAAACAAAAGCATTGCACACAATTTAAACCAATCAATGTTGTGTAATTAACAAGGATAACCTGGTGTTTTTTAGTCAATGAGTAGTGCAGATATCACTGTAAAATCAATCGACAGTAAGGGGAATACTTACTTCCGGGTGTACAATTCTCCGTTATCCAATGGGAATGGACGCTCACATTGCCTTTAAGGGCAGCCGACACAAACGAATGCCGTGCTTCCATGAGCGTCAAATCCCGCCGCAGATGGGAATACATTGCAATCAGTTGAAAGCTATTTGCGTCCCTTTATGAAGCTGAAGGAGCCTAGGAGCGTCACAACTGCACGCCACGGGACGCTGACCAAACTTCGCTCCTGGACGATTATGGAGTGAGAGTGTGTTGACTTATGACAATATGTTGTCTGCCTTCATGATTTCGGAACTTTTTTTGATGCTTTTGCCGGACGTTTTCCCTGTTTTGTGTGTGTTTGGCAGGGTTGTCACTCACTGATTAGTTCTATGCCAAAAGAGCTGTGGTATGGATATACTGTATTGGTATTGTGATATTTTTAAATGCAGGTAGCGGTATTGGATCAGAACTAAAAAAGTGAATTTGTGCAAGTGTAAATGGAACCGAGCCAGGCTAGCTGTTATGCTAAGCTAGGATAACAAGCTGGAGGTTGTCGCTTCGTACAGACATGAGTGGAATTGACAGTGGTATCAAGCTTTCAGCAATCAATAGCTGAAAGCTTGTCCTTAAAACACTTAATCACCAAAATTTGAAAATGAATGTATCCTTTATTATTTAGCCTCTCTTTGTTTGTTGTTCCATTCCACTTGGAGGAATCCAATGTTGACAGCAGTATAATATATCAGGTCAAGTGTGTTACACACCTCAAATAATGGATTCACGTTCAGGGTGCAAATTGTCAAATAAAAGACTGATCCAAATAGGTCAGTGCGTTGAAATGAAATAAGAACCTGCCTTCTGTCCTCCATGATAAATGCCTTCTGATGTGGAGCCAGGCAGATGCTGAGATGCATCAAATAAATAAATAAAAAACTGAAGAAAGAGAAGCGTGAGGCTGGGGCTGTGCAGATTATGCAGACAGTTGACTGTTTCACAACCCTCCCACGGAGACTCTGCTGAACAGAAGCTTCGCTTTGATCACCTCTCCGGATTAACTGTCAGTGTGCGTTAGTGTGTACCCTGTGTGTGTGTGGTGCATTCGTGTTTGTTATTTTAGAGGTGAAGGAGTGTCTGTGTGTCTGGATCAAGCTTACAGCAGCAATCAGGGGAAAGTTAATGAATTCAACTATTACATGAGTTCATTGATGGGGTATCCTTCGCGGATGTTTTTGTGAGAATAAAATAAAAAGAAAGGTTATTTGGAGTATGGATAGCAATAACCCTAAAACTCTTGAATACTAGCAAAATGTCATCTCGTTTAGTCTCTATTAGAGAGATAGATTTGAAAGAGGGAGATAGAGGCAACTGTGGTGCAGTGGTTGAATCAGCGTCCACCAATCAGAGGGTCAGTTCTTTGATCCCTCTGCAGTCAACATTTCATTACATTACATTGCATTTAGCTGACGCTTTTATCCAAAGCAACTTACAATAAGTGCATTCGACCAGGAAGATACAACCTTGAAGAAAACAGAATCATATAAGTACATCAGGTTTCATAGAGCCAAACATTTCAAGTGCTACTCAACTGGCTATAGTAACAAGTCCTCCAACTCATACGACCAAATATGCCAATTGTTCATGCCCAATTATTCCGACCAAATATGTCGTTTGTTCAAGTGCTTAATGTCCTATAATTACTATTTTAAAGTGTTCGCCCTCTAGTGCTCCCGTTGAACGCAAACGTTACAGATGGTCTTTTATTAACAAATAACCCTCTCTGTAAAATTCTAAATTTTAGGATAGTTTGGCCATTAAAACGCTTTTTGATTAGATTTCTAGCGAGAAGCATATATTGTACTTTTAGAATCCACGTCCAGTCGATATGTAGGATCTATAGTTTGATAGATATTACGAAGATGATTTGAGGTATGCGGCAGCCTCCGTTTAAAGTTACGGGTTGAAAACAGTATTTCCGGTCTCAACGTTTTCATAATAAAACCAATGATCAATTGATTTAACAGTGATATCTGCACAGGGTTGGGTTGTAACGGAATACATGTAATGGCGTTATGTAATCAGAATACACAAATCAAGCAACATTATTCAGCTTGCGTTACATTTGAAAAACGAGTAATCTGATTGCAGTTACTTTCGTAAACCTGAAGTGAATACATTTTGGATTACTTATTGGAATTATTGGTGAAAAGATTTCCCCACAACATTTAATATTCATTACTAAAGGTACAACCGAATCGTCACAGCGCACAAAACCTATTACCGCCGCAGATGGACCAAAAAAGGGAGCGTTTGAAAAAAAAAAGGGGCGGGTCCGCTCGGCGAAACGATAACAACGATACATGGAGGAACAGAATTGTGCGTTTAAATCGTGTGTGTGTATGTGTGTGTGTGTGTGTGTGTGTGTGTGTGTGTGTGTGTGTGTGTGTGTGTGTGTGTGTGTGTGTGTGTGTGTGTGTGTGTGTGTGTGTGTGTGTGTGTGTGTAGAGGTGTGTGTGGTTAAAACACATCAGCCTGCGGTCGCTCTTAGCCTTTCTAATGATTCTGAAGGTAAACACAGTGAAGGCGGTCCGTGAAAGGCGGTGCGTGAAAGGCACTGCGCGCTCCTCTTCTCAGAGGCTGAGTTAACCCTCCCGCTGCCTCCTGGTGCTGCAGAGATTTCATGAAGGTTTTCCTTCTATAAAACAGCTGTGGGCAGCAGATACAGACATGAATACATAGATCAAGGCAGACTGGTGCACACACTCTCCTGTTTTGCCAATCTGGTGGATAAACAAATATAGCTCTAAACCCCTTGCCGAAATGTCCTTAAAATGAAGTACGAGTTCGACATTTTAATTAATGTCCTGCCAACACTGGCAAGACAGAATGCGAAACGCCCGTTCTAAGCCGTGTCCCTCACTCCTCACATCTTAAGCTGCATCCCCAAAAAGTGTATTATGTTGTTACATCGTTTCAGATGTTATGTTTCAGTTGTGCTCTTGATGAGCCATTAAAACGGTAAAAACACGTTTCCTTTTGCTTTTTATGTCTCCTGTACACCAAAACATACCCATATGTGATGGAAAAAGAAAGTAATCCAAAAGTAATCTAAAAGTAATCTGAATACTTTTGACAAACTGTAAGAAATGCGGCCAAAACTGAATACGTGACGTGGATCATAAATATATTAACAATTAAACAACATCTTCCATTTCTTTTCACACAATACGTCTCCTTGCAATATCAACACTAATTCGGCTGACTTTTATATTTGATCCAATTGGTATATAGCAGGGCTATTCAATTGGCGGCCCGCGGGCCAAATCCAGCCCCCGGGTGATATTTACTGGCCCTTTGTGGATAATGTTAAAAAGTTAAAAAAAATAATTAAAGTTTAATAAAAAAAAAAGATCATTTAACATTTTTCTTTTTTTGGGCCAGAGTGCCTTTATTCCTGAGAGGGTGTTACATTGAGAGATAGAGGGGAAGACATTGCCTGAAAACTTTGGCGGGCTCGGGTTTCGAACCCACCTACTAGCAACTCCTTTCATTTATTGCGTCTCTGCGCGCGTCCTCGCGGCTCGCGCTGCCCTTCACTACAAGCTCGCGCACCTTCGACAGTTTCGCGCCAATGGTACGATTAATCAAACCTGGTCAGCATAGTTGGATATCAAAATGTCTCTTTCTACGTTAAAAAAACGAAAGGTTGACACCGAAAACCGGCAATTCAACAACGAGTGGAAAGAGAAGTACTTGTGTGTAAATGTCAGTGGGAGGCCCGTGTGTTTAATCAGCAATGAGTGTTTATCGGTGTGTAAAGAGTACAACTTGAGAAGGCATTTTAAGACAGCTCACGCCAACTTTGACGCCACTTTTCCAGCGGGCTCTGATGCTCGCCGCCAGAAGATTTTGGGGCTAACTTCGTGCTATGAACAAAGACGTAGCTCCCTGTTTCGGGCTTGCACTGACCAAGAGAGAGCTACCGCAGCGTACCTACGAGTGGCCTGGATATTAGGCAAAAAGAAAAGGCCTTTTACGGACGCAGAGACAGTCAAAGAGTGTAGGTTTTCATCAATTGAGGAAGTGGTTGCAGATGAGAAAATCAGAAAAAGCGTTAAAACTGAGTGGTGAGTTAAAAAACACAATGGACTCTGTCATGGCGATTATTACCTTTATTCGTTGTAACTCCAGTTCACAGCACCGCCTTTTCCGCCAGATGTTGCCAGACATGTCAGCTCAATATAATGATTTGCTCATGCACAGTGACATGAGATGGCTAAGCAAAGGAAACGTCTTGAAACGATTTTGTGAACTTAAGGAGGAGGTCATGGCGTTTCTCCGCAATTCAAAACATAAAAAAGCCAATGCCTTTCTGTGTCTGATAGAGAATGATGAGTTTTACGCTGCTGTTTGCTTTTTGAGCGACATTTTCCAACATCTGAACCAACTCAATTTGGAGCTGCAGGGCAGAGATAAAATGGTTACACAACTTGTGGAGAGACTCCATGCGTTTACAAAAAAGCTCACACTTTTTTTTGCGGATTTATTTTCCAACACTGCGCACTGCAGGTTCACAAATCACAGAGGTGATGACTGGATTTATGGACGCATTGAAAACCAACTTTGCCGCGAGGTTTGAACATTTCAGTCTCCCTACTGAAGTGATGAGATTTTTGAAGGACCCTTTCTCTGTGGATGTAGATGGGGAGTTTGCACTGAAAGCAAAGGAGCTGATTGTGACATTAAATGAGGCGTCTTTACAACTCGAACTCATTGACATTCAGTCATCAGATGACCTGCGACAGTCATTTCAGCTGGCAGGTTCTGAAAAGTTCTGGACTCATGAAGTCAGCCACGAGAAATTCCCACATTCAAGGGGTCTTGCACTTTTTGTCCTCACAATGTTTGGCTCGACTTACACGTGCGAATCGGCATTCTCACACATGAATGCCATAAAAACTAATAATCGAGCATCCCTCACTGACCAGCATCTACATCACTGTATGCGTATTGCCATGACAACGTATACTCCCGACTTCCCTGCTCTTGCTAAATCGAAAAAATGCCATTTCTCTCATTAGATGGCACATATCTGCCAAGTTGGTTGCATACTGTATGTCAGTTATCACTATGTTAATCAAAAAAGGTTTGAGTTTTAAAAGGCTGTGTGTTGTGGTTTGGTAATTAATACAAGTCTTTTGATAATTGTTTTTTGCTTTTAATCAAGCAATTGATGTGGTATGGCTCACTTGTCTTTATTGTTATTATACCATAATATGCACTGTTGTTTGTGTATGGCCCTAAATTGCTGTTTTGTGTGAATGATTAGATCATTCAATCTAATGATGTTGATGGTTATATTAGCTTCACATGTACTGAGTTCTGAACTTGCCATTTATAAAGGCCTTGGGGCTATGTTTGATTTAATTAAACAAAATATATGCACTCCACTATGCTGTTGTAGTCATTTCATTTCATTTCAAACCTTTATTTATGCAGGTGAATCCCATTGAGATCATTGATCTCTTTTTCAAGGGTGACTTGCTGTAGTATTTACTGTATCTGAAGCTCTTAATATGATTGCTCATATTTCAAGCCATTTTTTTCCCGGTCCCTCGCTTTGGATCATTTTCATCAACCGGCCCCCATTCCAAACTAATTGAATAGCCCTGGTATATAGGTTAAATTTACACCATAACGGTGAACACAGGGACGTGCACAGACATTTGGAGGGGCTATTGCTCTAAACTGGAAAAAGGGCCTCCCCCCGAAAAAAAACATAACACCTTTTGAAAATTGTAACTTGTCTTTAATGTGAAAGATTTTTACATCAACTAAATTGAACAGTAATTCACATCTCATAACAAAATAAGCTAAGGTGACTACTTGCATTCGGTGACTTGATTTTAAAAATGTTTTGCGGTCCATATCTCATTAAAATATATAATGTTAGTAACTATTAAAAATAAAATGGGGACAATTCTGTTCTAATGTAGTTTGACCATTGTAACTGCTGTGCAGGACATACTGATAAAATAGGGCCTCTAACTAATTAGGCTACCTTAAATAAACTCACTAATTAATGAAACCAGTTCAATTCACATTATTCTTATTCTTATCATTCTTTATGAGCGCAGTGACGGTAAGGTATGTAATTACTTATTTATTTAATATTCCATAACTTAATAACAGAGATGGTCAAACTAAAGTGGTAGAGACATGGCAGAAATCCTACAATGAAGCGGGACATTGAACTGTTCACCCGTGAGAGGGCGATCAAGAAAAGAGAGCGAGCGGCCCCGTTGAGGGAGTTTACAGATGAAAAGACACACAATAACAACAAGTAGGCTATATTTAGGTATCAAGAGGAAGTAAAGTCCCCTGGTTTGTCCCTTATACCCTAACTGCAATGAGAGAACTCAAAATTAAGTTTCCAAAATCCGACACTGAGGTGGTCTTAACGCACCAGCAGATGACAGCGCTGACAAAGTGTGTTTCCCGCAGCGAGACACTACAATACTAATTGTGGGCTTATCATGTTGATTCGGCCACAAAAGAAACAATATAAACAAACTCTCGCTCTCTCTAGAGGGGCAGGTCAGCCTAAAAATGCCAAACGGGCCGTTGCCCGGGCCATATTAGCCCGTACCTGTGCACGTCCCTGGGTGCACAGCTGATAGAAAGGTATTTTTTTTGGAGTTTCTAAAGATATTATTTACTACCTTTCCAACTCCTCATGCAGTTGACTGCTACAGGTCTATAGGTTCATGGTACAATGCATAAGCTTCAAATCGAGAGACTGAAACTGTATTTTCCTTTACCGTTCTGTTTTAATTTCACAATAAAGTTAATAGTCATATTATGTTTGATATTATTATGTTTTATTAACTACACGACTGGTTTTTTAACCCGCACCGCCTAGTGGTTAAAGCACGTTATTGAATTTTGTTGTTGAATAAGTTTTATTTGATGAAAACATTTAAATATTAAGAGTAGCCTACATACAAAATAGAAGTGGAGTAAAAATACCAGGTTAACCTCTGAATTGTAGTGGAGTAGAACAAAGTAGTATGCTGCTGTAACAAAAACATTTCCCAACTTGGGGTCAATAAAGTATATCTTATCTTATCTTAAGATGATCGATGGCTACTGCCATATTTGCAAAATGTGCCTCTGAACCTTGACAAGTGCATGTTTCAGGCTTATCAATTAACAACAAGAAAGTTTCTAGTTTCCCACAAAAACTGAAGGTCAGTGATTATTTTATTTCAGATTCAGATGGTATGTCTAATGCTTTCAATGCTCACTTCAAAAAGGCTGGTCACATTTTTGATGAGCAAAGTCATGACTCTCTAAATCAGGGGTTGCCAACACGTCGATCGCGAGCTACCAGTAGCTCGCGGAGGTTTTCCGAGTAGCTCACCAGAGGGCGCTAAAGTGCAGTTGACATGTTGAGACATATTTATTTATGTAGTATATTTTGAGAGTAAGAAAGATAGAGAAAAAGAGATGTAAGATGCAGTCATGACAACTGAGGAAGGTCCGTCAAAGAAGAAATCTAAAATATACTACTTTCATGACGAGTGGGAACATGAATTTTTATTTACGAGCATCAAAGACAAGTGTGTGTGTTTAATTTGTGGCTCGAGTGTTGCGGTGGGGAAGAAGGGAAATGTCGAGCGGCACTTCACAAAACTTCACGAAAACTTTTCAAAGGAGTATCCCGCCGGCAGTTGCCTTCGCGTTGAGAAGGTACAACAATTAAAAGCTACGCTACAAAGGCAGCAGTCATTGTTCACGAAGCCTGCCAAGAAAGCTAGCCTAGCTACAGAAGCATCGTTCCGAGTCGCTCAGTATTTGGCAAAGAACAAAAAAGCTTTCACTGATGGCGGTGTTCTTAAGGGAGCGATGTCTGTTATGGCAGAGACTTTGTTCAGAGACCACAAGAGCAAGTCGGAGATAATGTCTGCCATTGACGATGTGCAACTGGGAAACAACACTGTGGCGAGGAGAGTGTCGGCGCTGTCAGTGGATGCCATGGGACAGTTGGAGCGGGACATGGTCAGGTGCAAGTGGTTCTCCATACAGTGCGACGAGTCGGTGGATGCGAGCGACACAGCTCAGCTGTCTGTGTTCATCCGGATGGTGTTTGAGGATTTTACGGCGAAAGAGGAATTTCTGACACTGCTTCCACTCAAAACAACAACAAGAGGTGTGGACGTGTATAATTCTATTAAGAATTATTTCATAAATAAAGGCGTGCAAATGGAGAAGCTTGTATCCATAACAACTGATGGAGCCCCGGCTATGAGAGGTCGCCACAACGGTTTTATCGCAAATTGTAAGTCAGATCCATATTTCCCACGTTTCCTGAGTTACCATTGCATCATTCACCAAGAAGCACTTTGTGCCAAAGTTATGGACTTCAATCACGTCATGAAACCTGTGATACAAATAATAAACTCTATCCGAGCGAAGGCAAAGCAACACAGGAGCTTCAAAGTTTTTCTTGAGGAACTGTCAGCTGAATATGGAGATCTCCTTCTCCATGCTGAGGTGAGGTGGTTGAGTAGAGGGAAAATCCTACAGCGCTTCCTCTCCTTGCTGAATGAGGTAAAGCTCTTCATGGAAGAGAGGGGGGAGGACACCTCCATCTTATCTGATGCTGGTTGGGTACTTGACCTGGCCTTTTTGACTGATCTGACAGGAAAATTAAACCAGCTTAACCTCCAGCTACAAGGCAATGGCAAAACAGTATGTGACATGATTAGTGCTGTAAAGGCCTTTAAAGCAAATCTGTTTCTATATCTCCAGCAAGTAAAGGGAAATAAATTGCATCATTTCCCCTCTGTTCAAAAAGTACTTCAGGAGAATAAAGCTGCTGCTGGCTTTCTTGACTTATCAAAGTACTGTGACTGCTTAACTAAGCTTGGGCAGGAATTTGAGGACAGGTTTCTTGACTTTAAACAGCTTGAGCCCTGTGCAAGTTTCCTTGCTAACCCATTCAACATCGTGGATGTTACTGACATGTCTGAGCAACTGGCCAGCCTTTTCAGTCTCAGTGCTTCAGAGTTGGAGCTGGAGATAATCAATCTCCAGAATGACATTCAGCTGAAAGCACATCAGATGGACAAAGATTTCTGGAAGCTATTGGACCCAGAGAAATTCAAAAACATTCAAACTGCTGCACTGAAACTGTCCTGCTTATTTGGGTCAACATATCGCTGTGAATCAGCATTCTCTGATATGAACTTTATCAAATCCAAATTCAGGACAAGACTTACTGATGAACACCTCAATGACTCAATCAGAGTGAATTTGTCAGGATACACACCCCAGTACAGTGCTCTGGTGGATGCTATGCAGTGCCAGGTGTCACATTAGCTGAGTCAGGAGAAAGACAACAATGCAGTGACAGACTGAATGTTTGAAGACATATGTTTGCTTGATGCAAGTTGAGAAAAGCACAAGCCATATTCCCCTTTTACATGTGAAACAAATTTGTGAAATGCTTGAAATCATTTAAATTATAGAGCTAGAAATGTTATTATTACAAT
Organism: Notothenia rossii; assembly: GCF_949606895.1. Classification (NCBI taxonomy): domain Eukaryota; kingdom Metazoa; phylum Chordata; class Actinopteri; order Perciformes; family Nototheniidae; genus Notothenia; species Notothenia rossii. The sequence goes on along the minus strand of NC_136905.1, from coordinate 55,316,715 downwards.
TAGGAACTTTGCACTCTTATCTGTAAAACTGTTTACTGTAGTTATTGATGTTAAAGCAGAACTCAGTATTGCATGGTGATTATTTGTCTTTTTTTCTCTTCATGAGAAAGTCAAGTTTATTCATGTTAATGTTAATGTTTCTGCTCTTGAGTCACGAATGTGATATGTGCACTGAAATCTATATAAAATAACATGAGTAGCTCTTGGCCACTTTCTTTTTTCAAAAGTAGCTCCCGGTTAGAAAAAGGTTGGAGACCCCTGCTCTAAATGGTCGTACTCACAGCCCTAGTCAAGAGATGAGCTCCCCTGTTTTTGATTTTGCTTCTTTCTCGGTCTCTGAAGTCTTACAGGGTTTGCACTCAATTGATCCTAAAAAGTCTGCCGGGCCTGACGGCCTCGACCCATTCTTTTTAAAAATTGCAGCTCAGATTATAGCACAACCAGTAACTGATATTTTTAATCTCTCCCTGTCCACTCACACACTGCCAGCTCTGTGGAAGCAAGCTCTGGTATCGCCCCTCTTGAAAGCTGGTGATCCCACTGAGTTAAATAATTATCGTCCTATCTCAAATCTTTCTGTGTTATCAAAGATTCTTGAGTCCCTAGTTTCTACTCAGCTAAAACTTTTTTTAAATTCACACAACATCCTTAACCCTATGCAATCTGGATTCAGATCAAAGCACAGTACTGTGACTGCCAGTCTGAAAGTCTTAGATGATATCAAGGCTGCTTTGGATAACAAATCTGTTTGTGTTGCATTGTTTATTGACCTAGCCAAAGCATTTGATACTGTAGATCACCACATTATGTCTAATGTTATGTTGGTGTCTCGTTTCGGTCATAATGCCATTTGTTGGTTTCAGAGTTATCTAACCGACCGTACTCAATGCGTCAGGTTGGGTAGCACTGTCTCTGACCCTGTCACCTTGGAGAAGGGCGTTCCACAGGGCTCTATTTTGGGGCCTTTGCTCTTTTTATTATATGTAAACAATATTTGTAATCAGATGCAATTTTCTACCTATCATATGTATGCTGATGACACTATTGTATATTCATGTGCTCCTTCTCTGGACATGGCCGTTTCCAATTTAAAATCTGATTTTATCACGCTGCAGCATGCACTTCTTGATTCCAAACTGCTTTTGAACAGTAAGAAAACCAAAGCAATGCTTTTTGGTCCCAAGTCAGCGTCCTCTTGCCTCTCCATTGACACCCTTGATGGCGTCTCTGTGGAGTTTGTTGATATCTACAAATATCTTGGCTTTTGGTTGGACAGTAATCTGAACTTCAAACACCATATCGAAGTTCTAACAAAGAAATTGAAATTCAGTCTTGGCTTCCTTTACAGACTTAAATGTTGTTTTTCAACTTCATCCCGTAAAAGGTTGGTCTCTGGCTTATTCCTGTCCCAGCTGGACTACGGTGACACCATTTATAGATTTGCCTTTCCCACTGTCTTGGCCAAACTTGACCCACTCTACCATGCTGCACTGCGTTATATATCAAATGCACCCTATAGGACTCATCATTGCACACTGTATAGCCTAACTGGATGGTCCTCACTCACTATGCGTAGGATGCAGCATTGGTTTTTATTAATGTATAAAGCCATTTTAGGAAATCTTCCACTCTACATATGTGCCAGATTTGCTCCAGTTTGTGACTTTTACAACCTCAGATCCAGTGCCTTGATACGGTTCCAGGTTCCTGCTGTGCGGACTGAGGCTGGAAAAAGGAGTCTCTTTTATTATGGTCCTTGGTCTTGGAATGACCTTCAATCACGCCTCAAACTGACGGCACTTGTTTCTATAGCCTGTTTTAAATTGAAGTTGTCAGAAGTCCTTACCACCAGCTGCTCTTGCAGTAATAAGTAGTGCCTTTCTTACTGTCCTAATGTGCACAATGTAGTAACTGCTTTTTTTCGTCTTTTGTTTTCTTAGTTATGTTCTCTGTATTTTATATGTTTGTGTTATGTGTTATGTGTAACGTTGCTGCCTTCTTGGCCAGGTCAGCATTGTAAATGAGATTTTATCTCAATGCTTTTTATCTGTTTAAATAAAGGTTAAATAAAAAATAAAAAATAAAAACAACAGGAGGGGTCACACACATAAGACCAGCTGTTAAATAAAGCTCTTCTGACCTTAGCTGTCATGTGGGTATATTAATTCACCCATTTATTAATTATATGTTTTACATTTGATAACACCACAGTGTTTCATATCCCCTAAACCTCCAGGGTGTACACAGTTTAATACTGGCAACTTCTAATTGTGGGAAATACTAAAACGTGTTTTAAAGAGACGTGCCATATAATGTTGCGAAACACACAATAGCCAGCATGTGTAGTTCTGGGGGGGGGGGCTGGACCCTTCCAATTCCAGTTTTGGAAAGTCTGCCGTGGTTCCATTCCATTTCAAAGAGCTGTTGACGCTCAGCGTAACCTTGTCGCACTGCCACTCCAACATCCAATCACAGGGCTTGATGACTAATCACAGGTTTTGTAAAGCAAGGTGGATGTTGTAGTCCCAAACAATAGCTGGGGATTCTGGGTAGTGTAGTGTCTTCGGAAACTGTAGCGCCTAAACTCCTAAAAAACTATTTGTTTCTCTGAATCAAAGGTTCAAAACACAAAAGCATTGTACACAATTTAAACCAATCAATATTGTGTAATTAACAAGGATAAACTTATGTTTTTTAGTGGATGAGTAATGCAGATATCACCGTGTAATCGTTTCACAGTGAGGGGAATATTTCCGGTTTTATTATGAAAGCTTAGAGACCGGAAAAACTGTTTTCACCCACGCTAACTTTATATGGAAGCTGCGTACACGTTATCCTGACGAGACCTCAGATCATCTTCGTAAATATCTATCAAACTATAGATCCTACACCTCCACTGGACGTGGATTCTAAAAGTACAATATACACTTCTCGCTAGAAATCTAATCAAAAAGCATTTTAATGGCCAAACTATTCTACAATTTAGGATTTTCCAGAGAGGGTTATTTGTGAATAAACGAATAAACGGGAGCATGTTGTTTCTTACACGACCACTAGAGGTGCTACACTTTAAAACGTGGCTATGGGTCGTAATCTAAACTGCTTAAACAATCGACCTATTTGGTCGTTTTTTGAAGGAGGACAGGCTGGGCTATAGATAAGCCAGTCCTTTATTAGTTTATAAGTGCTCTTTTAGCAGTACTTTGTTAGTAATTTTATCGCTCAAAGTGGAGTCGAAAGAGATGAGTTTTCAGTCTGCGCCGGAAGATGTGTAAGCTTTCTGCTGTCTATGAGAGGATCTCAAGTCATTCGGAGAAATCTACTGGATTCAGGTCTGTTCTGCCGCCCGCAGTGGGCATCCCCTGCAAAGGTTCGGATGTGATACTCAAACAATTACCGGTTGCCTTGTCACAAACAATCTGCTCGACAAAATATGTTTGTCTTTTTTGTTTCCCTGCGATGATGGTTCTTCAGGACTGCTTGTTAAGCTCAAATCACACTTTCACAGACTTTGCTGGTGTTTTCTAAATTAGATGACAATGTATGTGTGTCGTTTAAAAGGAAAAGATGTCTGGTTTTCTTGTTATTATTGCTATCAGGAAATGTGCAACCAAACCCTGGTCCGCCCAGTAGTAGTAGTCAGATCGCTACTCCTGCTGATTTTAAAGCTAGGTCTGGGTTGGGTTTCATCCACTTGAATGTGCGCAGTCTGTTAGGTAAAATAGACTTTGTCCGCATTTGGGCAAGCTCAACTGACGCTGACGTCATTGTTTTATCAGAAACATGGCTAAACAAATCAATTTTGGCCTCTGACATTGCCTTAAATGGTTATAATGTGTATCGTACCGACCGGCCTAATAAAGGTGGTGGCGTTGCTATTTATGTTAAAAATAAGTTCAGTGTAACCACTGTAGTTTCCAAATCTATCATTAAGCAATTTGAATTTTTAGCCATAAATATAGAAGTGGCAAAGGGTCAACAGGTCATGGTAGTGAGTTGTTACAGACCCCCCTCAGCTGTCAAAGACTCCTTGTCTTCACTAGCAAAACTTTTATCGCAACTAGACTACAAGGAAATAGTGCTACTTGGAGATTTTAACTGGGACTGGTTAACTGCAGTGTCAGAGGAATTTAAAAACCTTTGTATCTCTTTAAATGTTACTCAGATTGTTGACAGTCCTACTCGTCCTAACACTAAGTCCCCTAATAAATCCTCCCTAATTGATCTCATTTTAACTAATGTTCCCTATAAATACTCATCTGTGAGAGTATTTGCAAATGATTTGAGTGATCACTGTGTTGTTGCCACAATTAGGGACACTAAGGTCCAAAAGGTTAAACCTCGCATTATCATTAAGAGAGACAAAAAACATTTTGTGGAGCAAGGTTTTGTTCATGATCTGTTTGGGTTTGATTGGGGAAAAATCGATTTGTGTGCAGATGTAGAAACTGCATGGTCTTATTTTTATCTTGGTTTTATGGAGATCATTGATAGACATGCACCCCTGCGTAAATTTAGAGTAAAGGGACGAGACAATCCTTGGTTTTCTGCTGAACTGTCCAGTCTCCTGCATGAGAGAAACGAGGCCTGGGCAAAGGCTAGGAAATCAGGCTCAGAGGTAGAATGGCTGCGTTTTAGGCAGCTAAGAAATAGCTTCACTTCACATATCAAAAGTGCTAAATAAAAGTACTATCTGTCAGTAACCACAAAGAATCTGAATAATACTAGAAAATGTTGGAAAGCCATTAAATCGTTATCCACCGGTGATATCCGTACCTCCGTGCATTACCACAGCATCTGGCTCCATATCGGACAGGGCTACTATGCTAAATTGCTTTAATGAGCATTTTGTGTCCTGTGGCTCTGTTTGATTCTGTCACTAACTCTGCTTCTGTGAACACCACAGTCTGTGACTCTGAAAAACGTGTTTTGGAAAACCCTTTTAGTTTTACTCCTTTTACTGTTGATGTTGTTCGTGAATCTTTAACCAAGTTAGATCCTAAGAAACCGGCTGGCCCGGACAACTTAGAACCTTTCTTTTTAAAGATAGCTGCAGATTTTATTGCTCCACCTCTCACTACTCTTTTTAACCTCTCCCTCAACACAATTCCAAACTTGTGGAAGTCAGCGTATGTCCTGCCTTTACCAAAAGGAGGGGAGGCCCCCTTATTAAATAATTATAGGCCAATCTCTAAGTTGTCAGTTCTGGCGAAGGTGCTCGAACGCCTAGTGAGTGAACAGGTAAAGGAGTTTTTATGTAAAAATGACATCCTGTCTAAATATCAGTCAGGCTTCAGAAAGCAACATAGCACCATCACTGCCACAATGAAAGTGGTGATTAATGTGGCGAGTATTTTAGATAATAAGCAGAGTTGTGCAGCTCTATTTATTGACCTGTCCAAAGCGTTTGACACCGTTGATCATCGCATCTTAAAGCAGAGGCTAGCCAGTATAGGCATGTCCAGTCATGCAGTGGGGTGGTTTGTGAACTACCTCTCTGAAAGGTCTCAATGTGTTCATTTTGATGGGCTGTCTTCTGAGTGGTTGAACATTGCAAATGGTGTTCCCCAAGATTCTGTTTTAGGTCCACTTTTATTCTCCATCTACATCAACAGTTTAGGTGAAAATGTCGATGAAGCTACTTTACATTTTTATGCGGATGATACCGTGATATACTGTGCAGGTCCCTCCATTAAGGAGGCTGGTGTTAAATTCTGGCTGTTTTTAACATTATTCAGACTCAGCTCTCTGAACTAAAGCTTCTTTTAAATGTTGATAAAACCAAGGTAATGCTCTTTTCTAAAGCTATAAAGACACCAGAGCCTGTTTTAGATATTGTAACTACGCAAGGAATAAAACTTGAAGTGATTACCTGTTACAAATACCTTGGTATCTGGCTTGATGATTGTCTCACTTTTAAACTTCATGTCAATAACCTGCTTAAAAAGCTGAGGGAAAGGCTAGGTTTCTTCTACTGGAACAAGTCCTGTTTCTCGCTTGAGGCCAGGAAAAGGCTAGTCACTGTGACCTTTTTACCTGTGCTGGACTATGGTGATCTGATGTATATGAATGCACCTGCCAATTGCCTGGTCAAGTTAGATGCTGCGTATCACAGTGCTCTAAGATTTGTGACAAATTGTAAAGCATTAACACATCACTGTACCCTGTATGCAAGGGCTGGTTTGCTTTCATTAACTGTACGGAGGCTCAGTCACTGGTACATTTTTTTATACAAAGCCATGTTAGGGAAACTTCCATCTTATATCTGCTCCCTGATCTCACGGAAAATTGTAAGTGGCTACTGCCTGAGATCAAATGCTGTGGTTTTATTAAATGTGCCAACTGCTAGGACTGTCTTAGGGAAGACAGCTTTTAGATGCGCAGCTCCTCTGTCTTGGAATAGTCTGCAAAAGGAATGAAAGCTGAGCAATCTGGTGCCACTAAATATTTGTAAGGCTCGGTTGGATGCTACTCAATCGGAAACTATTGGTACCTGTTTCTGTGGATAATTATGTAAATTATGCTGTGCTGATGTCCTTGTTGTTCTGTCTGTGTTTCTATGTTTCATGTGGAACTACTTGAGCAGGTCTCCCTTGAAAAAGAGATCAATGATCTCAATGGGATTCATCTGATTAAATAAAGGCTTGAAATGTCCTGATTTCAATGGGGAGCTCATTCCACCATTTTGGAGCCAGGATAGCAAACCCACGTGTTTTTGCTGATGGGAACTTGGGTCCCCCTCACAGCGAGGGTGCAGCGAGCTGTTTGGCTGATGCAGAGCAAAGTGCACGCACTTTGGTGTACAGTTTAACCATGTCCTGGATGAAGGAAGGGCCAGATCCATTCGCAGCATGGTACGCAAGTACCATTGTCTTGAAGTGGATTCTAGCAGTTACCGGAAGCCAGTGAAGTGAGCGGAGGAGCGAAGTGGTGTGGGAGAATTTAGGAAGGTTGAAGACCAGACGAGCCGCTGCACTCTGGATGAGCTGCAGAGGTCGGATGGCACATGCAGGTAGACCAACATTTTTACAGTAGGCCTGCCTATGGTTGTGAGTTGTATGCATGTCCCTTTGGATAAAAGGGTCAGCCTGAATAACATAACATGTGATAAAAGGAATGATACTGTATGCATCATTGGAGCCATAATGAGTTTTATATCAATTTCATTTTTGAAAAATGTAACAAAAATTGTGGGAATTCATTCATTCAAAATGTTGGAGATATGTTAATTAATTGTTCTCGACATATCCAGTTTAGATACCACTTCCCTTTTGACAATCAGCTGATTGAGACAGTTATTGTCTCAGATTGTGAATAAATCATGTTTTCAAAGGGGCCCTATTTCTGCTCATGTTCAGGTTCATATTAGTATTCTTGCCTCTACTGGGACATGTCTCCCTGCTTTAATGTTCAGAGGTCTTTATTCTTCTCATACTGCCTGTGCTGCAGCACCTCTTTTCACCCTCTGTCTGCTCTGATTGGTAAGTTTGTTCATCCCTGCTGATATTGGTCAACCGCCCACACTCCGAGTGTGTGGGAGAAAAACTCACTCTGGAGGGACTTTAGGATTTTAACCTTTGCAGACCGTTGACATGCACAAAAACCTATAGAACATCTGGTAACAATTATTTATTTGTATGCAAAAATAAGAAAAATGTAACAAGATAGAGTCTTAAGGATAAAAGAAAATAGGAGAAACAAAACAAAGAAAATCTTCGAGATGCGTGAGTGCGGCCACCCAGACAATTAGTTTCCGAAGTTTGGAAAAAAACAATTGCGCTGGAAAATTTGCTCTCATACCCATAAAAGTTAACGGGGCGCATTCAAATCTGAGGCCACCTTGATAGGGACAGAGCCCAAGTACATACGCCGAGAAAAGTTAAAGGTCGGAATTATTTTTGAGAACGTACCGTTATCAGCCGAGGCTTCGCTGCTGTACCCGTCATAGTCCGCCGTGAGCGCGCTGTACTTGTGCCGGCTCTCCCAGGTGAACCCTCCGCTGTGTTTGGTGTTGGCGGCCTTGGCTCCTCCCCGCAGGCCCTTGGAGCGGCTGACGGCCTCCTGGTACTGACCCATCACTTCATCCTCGCTGTCTGATGACGAGCCCTGCAGGTTGGCATCAGTGTAGGCCTTGTCTGTTTAGGGTAAAGGCAGACGTCCCTGTTACTGTGGGACATGTTAAGACCAGAGAAGACCACTGGCAGCCTCTGCTGGCCTCCAGCCTGTACTTCACCGGGACCCTGATCAACTGCTTAGTAAACCATGGACAGAAAAAGTACTTTTCCAGTGTCAGAATAGAGTTCTCTAGAATCAACAGTGTATAATCCACATGAAAGGGCCCTGTATTAAATGCTGTTAAGTGTTTTTAAATACCTGTATATATTTTCCTAAAGATAAATAGAGCCAAGGACGGATATTTTCTGTTGACTCGTGCTCACACTCGCTCTCAACACTCGCTCTCGCACTCAAAAATAAAACTTTATAATAACTTAATAATAAACATATTATTGTCATCTCAATCTGAAGCCCCAGGCTCCTCCAACAGTGCAACATACACATATGTATACATTAAATAGAAATAGTGCAAGAAGAAACAGAAATAAATTAGTACAAGATAATGGTGAAAGTGACACAATGGTGTGGATGATGTTGAAATAAGTAAACAATTTGCATGTAAAATAGAGTAAGATTAAATTAAAAAAGAATGTTGAACATTGAAATAAAGAAAATGCTGAGTATTGTAATTATATATGAATATATTGTAGACAGACTTTTCTCGATTTGTCTTTGATTTGAGCTTTTTGTTATATTTAAATTTCATTAACTTTTTATAGTTTTGTTGTTGTTTGTAACTCAATTCATCTAAAGTATATATACACTACATAAAATGGTCTCCATATTTAAGATATACATCAACAACACTTGTGTTTATATGTTTTTCTTAACTATATTGTATAAATATTTCTTGGTGAAACTAAAAGGAAATCCAAACGAGCTACAGAGTTGATTGATAGGATTAAAGTGATTGACCGATTACATTCAATATCGCCTTCGGAGAATATTTACAAGGAGAGAATTTCGCTTCAGACAGAATTTGATTCTCTGTCCAATGGGGACGCTGTAGATCTTCACTTAAAATCACGCTTTCATTTCTACGAACATGCATGGGAGCGTGCCAGCAAGCTTTTGTGCCATCAACTTAAACAGTCACCAACAGCAGCTTTTATATCTGCAATAAAAGATGAGGAAGGTAATATTGTTACAGACCAAAAAAACGACTATAAAATTCTAACCAAGGTCCTAGCAGGGAGGCTTGAGAAAAGTATGCCTACCGTAAATTGATACATCCAGATCAGACTGGTTTCATTATGGGTAGACAACTATTAAGCAACCTCCGCCGTGTGTTCAATGTTATACCAGCCCAACAATGCCGAACCAGAGCTTACTGTATTAAATCCTTGGATGCACAAAAGGCGTTTGAAAGGATTGAATACAATTACCTGTTCACTGCGCTCGAGAAGTTCGGCTTCGGCCCTACTTTTTGTTGGTTGATCAAGATCCTTTATACAGCGCCTAAAGCTTAAATTCAAACTAATAAGATAATATCTCATTATTTCCCACTTTTTCGTGGGACACACACGACAGGGTTGTCCACTGAGCCTCCAGATATTCGATATTGCTATAAAGCCCCTGGTAACACTGTTAAGAGAGACCGCTAGTCTAATTGGAGTGCAAAGGGGGGGGGGGGAGAATTGCATAAATTGTCGCTCTATGCGAATGATCTTCTTCTTTTTCTTTTGGATCCCCTTGCTACTATAGACAAGTTTACGCGCCAAAACACGGGTAGCGCCATGACACTACACAAATGCACTTCATTTCCGCCGGAAGTCTTTTGCACAGCGTCTGTCGGTGTAAACCGATGTAAACAGTCAGACGGGCACTGGTGTAAACACAGCGATTTCGATGCTAACAGTGATGCTAGCTTGGGAACACGATTCTACTTCTTTGACTGGAGATGGCGTTACTCTCCCCCACCCGAATTCAGTGCAAAACTGGGAGGATAACATGACGACGTGGCCCAGCATAAAACCAAAATAAACTGCCTTATTTAGGTCATGCCCACAGGAGCCAACAGTTGTCTGTTGTTTACATAATGCACAATTTACATGATCTCTTTATGCTGTGCAATATATCATATGTGCCTGTACTGTTTGAGTGAAAATAAAGTTTGATGTAATTTAATGTCATTATTGCACTGTTATTGCATTATTGCATTTCATATGTTCCTTAGAGTGCTACAATTTCTTTTAACACAGTTCATCATTCATATTAAGCTCATACTGTACATAAATAACACTGAATGAATTAATTGTTGAGAGGAAACTAAAGAAATGGCTTCAACAAGAAAGATCACATGTTTAATCCTAACAGGTATTACAAATTAAAATATAAAAGCAGCCCACACAATTACATCACTATGAAAATATTCATATATAATATTAAAAAATACAATGCATGCAGTATTTGTTGTGTTTATCTGTATTTAATGAACAACATGGCTGGGTGCTGGGTGCTGGTTTGTGGTCGTAGCACTCTCTATCTAACCACTCGTTCAGGTGCTTTCTCGAGTGATTGCAACCAACTACCGCACACGTAGTTCCCGAACCACTTTTCTTCATGTTGTAATTGTTATATCCTCTTTGTCTCTGCGATATCAGTGCTTTGTCGGCACAACGGAGCTAGCTAGCAAAACAAACCCAGTCCGCCAAAACGGAAGTGCATTGCATCGAAGGGAGGAGTTCAGGATGTAGAGCGGAAACGGCTCAATAACTTGTGTATACCTATTGCCTTGGAACTTATCGCCGAGTTTGGCCGGGTGACGGGCTATAAATTAAACCTGAGTAAAAGTGTTCTATTCCCCATAAATGATAAAGCATGTCAAATGTCATTTCAGAACTTCCCTTTCTCTGTTTGTAAGGACAGCTTTACATACCTAGGTGTATGTGTCACTTACAAATACAAAGATCTGACGGACAATCTTTTGAAAACAGTGCTTGGTAAGGCTAAACTGGACATGGAGAGATGGTCGACCCTCCCCCTGTCACTAGCTGGCAGGGTTAATTCTGTTAAAATGACGATCATGCCCAGGGCCCAGGAGTTCAAAACTTTTAATCTCAATCAGATCCGATCAGATTTTGAAATCCCATTTTTTGTGATCCAGGATCAGACAAGTCGGACAGATTTTGTCCCTGGAGTTTAAAGCAATTCAGGATAGGATCAGCCTGATCCAGATTACGATTTTTCAAGATGACTAGATCCTGAATATCAGTGCTTTAATCCTACCGATCGCCATCTAGTGGACATGAAAAATAATACAGGGAAGAAAAGAGACCACATTGCAGACATCTATTGTCCGCAATTACTTTTAGTGGACATGAAAAATAATAAAAGGAAGACAAGAGACCACATTGCAGACATCTATTGTCTGCAATTACTTTTGAAAGGTGATGACAGATTGACTTTTTTTTTGTTGAAGGTATTTTTTCTTTAATCTAAATTACATTTGTGATTGACAATCTTTGTTGTGATACTTTCATGAGCATAAACATTTATGTCATCAACATTTGGTTGAAAACAAAATAGGCCACCACAAACGTGACCAAAAAATAAAAAATAAAATTGATTTGCCATGAAGGCTAAAAATTATGTATTATTTCAGTTAACAAACTTTGCCATCTTATTTATATTGAAACATGTTTTTAAATAAATGGTACATTACATTTTGCTCTGGTAATCCACTGGAAATCCACCCCTCTGATAGGGATTAAAAGTTTTGAATCAAAACTTTAAAAGTTTGTTAACTGAAATAATACACCGTTTTTAGCCTTCATGGTAAATCAATTTTATTTTTATTTTTTTGGTCACGTTTGTGGTGGCGTATTTTGTTTTCAACCAAATGTTGATGACATAAATGTTTATGCTCATAAAAGTATCACAACAAAGATTGTCAATCACAAATGTAATTTAGATTAAAGAAAAAATATCTTCAACAAAAAAAAAGTCCATCTGTCATCAGCTTTCAAAAGTAATTGCGGACAATAGATGTCTGCAATGTGGTCTCTTGTCTTCCTTGTATTATTTGTCATGTCCACTAGATGGCGATCGGTAGGATTAAAGCACTGATATTCAGGATCTAGTCATCTTGAAAAATCGTAATCTGGATCAGGCTGATCCTATCCTGAATTGCTTTGAACTCCAGGGACAAAATCTGGCCGATTTGTCTGATCCTGGATCACAAAAAATGGGATTTCAAAATCTGATCGGATCTGATTGAGATTAAAAGTTTTGAACTCCTGGGCCCTGGTTCTTATTTCTGTTTCAGGCAATCCCAATCTTCATCCCTAAATTCTTCTTTAGGGAATTAAATAAATGCACTTCCACTTTCATTTGGAATAAAGCTGTACCTCAAATTAGGAAAGAGTATTTGGAAAGGCCAAAGGGGGAGGGTGGTTTGTCCTTACTCAATTATTTGTATTATTATTGGGCTGCTAACATCCACAAGCTGATGTTTTGGGTTGATGTGACGGACGAATCCCCAGTTTGGTCTGCAATGGAGCAGCATTCAAGTAATCCAGTGTCACTTTGCTCTTTAATTTGCACTCCACTACTGGACGAATAACCTAGTCATCCAAGGCTCTCTAAAGATATGGACTCAGATTAGAATTCATTTCAAACACAAACAGGCACTTGTTGCTTCCCCAATACTGGCAAATGTACATTTTTCTCCATCTCTCACTGATCCATCTTTTCGGTTATGGCATGGGAGAGGGATTAGGTGTTGTAACAGGACTGGGCAGATAAAGAGGAAAGTGGTAGTGCAGCTATCACGACAGAGTTCAAATCCAAAAAAAGGCTTTATGCTATCAAACTCAAAAATACCTTCCATTAAACAAAGGCTAACGTAGCCGGGCCGCTAACCGATTTACCAGTTTACAAAAACGTTTCCTTACACTGGCAGCTTCCTGCTCCCGCCATGTGGCACCCGCAACTGAGCAACTCTTTGTGCTTTGTCTCCCTTGAGGGAGTGATTAGCACCAGGTGTGAGGTCTCCACCCCTGCTCCCAATACTGCTAATTGGATGAGGGTGGAGCCACCTGTTGGGAATGTAGGTGCCTCCCACTACCCTGCCTCTCAGCTCCTTACACCCCCCCCCCCCCCCCCCCTTCAGTACTAGCCTAGGAGAGGTGACAATAGCCGCTTTCACACCGCAGGATTTACCACACTTTAGTGCCGGCACTAAAGTACCACGGCACTGAATCCGCCAGGGGGCTAGTGCCAATTGACCTTTCGCAAAGCCACGCCCCTAAATGCCCGTTGTCCAATCATATTCGATCACGTGCGCGGCTCCCTGTGGAAGTCCGACAAGCTTAGCGTTCAAATTCATTGCGAAAATGGTGAAGCGTTGTGCTTATGGTCTTTGCAAATCGGATAGCAGATATCCCATAAGCTTAGAGGGGGGGGGGGGTGATATTTTACCCGTTTCCTCAACCCAAAACCCGAGAGGAGAGATGCCGCCAGTGGATAAAGAAATGCGGCAGGCCCCATGCCCAGCTCAATATGGCGAATATCAACAAACACAAATACGTTTGCTCCAAGGTAAATACGTGCTAACGTAGCTAGCTAGCTAGCAAAGATTACATTCACAAATTAACTAATTTAATTAAATAATTTCACTAACTAACGTTAGCTAAAGTCACACGATTACAGCTGTAAGCTGTGTGCTTCTAGGTCGTTTTGACCATGTATATCACTTGATGCATAATAATGTCTGAACAGCTGTGCTCCGTTATTAGTCTACCTGGGGTCAAAGTACAAACAAGAAAGCCAACAGGCAATCATTCATTTATATTTTGCTTTAATCTTTGTAGCATTTTGTTAATGGAAAGCCTACTGCCGACTTCCCTAATCCTGCTGCACAAGTGGGCATCCCGACCCCCACAAAGGAACAACAAGGTGGATGCAGAAAGCCACCAAGGAAACGGTAGTTAACGACAAACTACAACATTTAATGCCTCTTGTGATTGTATTGTTTTATTCCAAAATAATAATAATAATTCCGTCGAATTTGACATACAGCTCATGTGGTTTTTCACTCTTGCACTGCGACCTGTATGCAAGTGCCTCTATTGATGTTGTGCCTCCCTCTTTTCTAATGTTTTTATGTGGATATAACCCTCCATAGCGTATTGTAGCCCCTTTTGTCGGGACCTGGAGGATATTGCTGCGTTATTGCTCCAAAATGAGTCTGTTAAGGCGACTCCGACGTTACGGAGACCCTCCATTATGGCTTTGTTTAACGCATCTGGCTCTCAGCTTGTCGGACTAGCAACAGTAACCAAGGGGGGGCGTGGCTTTGCGAAAGTTCAATTTCATTCACACCGCAGTACTTTCCCTGAGGCAAGATTACGCTGACGTCACTTCGTCTTCTTCTTCTCTGGGTTTACTGGCAGGCCGCAAAACCACTTCACGGCGACTACAAAAAAAAACGAGAGAAGAAGAACTACACTGTAAAACCCAATGTTGCTCTTTAGTTATCATGACTCATTTTTACTTGTCAATACAACACAGATTTGTGCAAAAAGTCATTTTAACTTAAAATAATTAATTGATAACGTCTCAACCACATGGAAGTTGACTCAATTAAGACCCTTTGTTATGTTAACAAGATAAATCAAGTTGAGTCTAGTTGAGTTGACAAATGCACAAAAGTTATAGACTTGTGCGTCATCACGCTGTACGCTGTGTAGCACGTTTTGCGTCCTTCCCTGCTAAGCGCGCGCATTGTTCGGTGGATGGAACAACGCCAGAGACTGAATATACATCGTATTTTAACAAGGTGAGTGTAAATGTTATATTGATAGCTTACAAGTAATATTTAAGACATGTTTTACGTTTTTTAATTGGTTACATTATCGTCCGTGTTGCCCGTTTATTGAAAACGGAACAGCAAAACTTTTGGTGAAATTCACAGTGGGAATAGCTAACAGCAGCTTAGCAGCCCGAGTTAGCTAGCTGCTAGCAAACAGCGCAGCCATTCCCTCCTGTTTGACTTGTTGATTAGTTTGTCGTCCGTGTTGCCCGTTTATTGAAAACGGAACAGCAAAACTTTTGGTGAAATTCACAGTGGGAATAGCTAACAGCAGCTTAGCAGCCCGAGTTAGCTAGCTGCTAGCAAACAGCGCAGCCATTCCCTCCTGTTTGACTTGTTGATTAGTTTGTTTCCCAGACTTTTTAATTTAAATTACCCCCTGCCCAGTTTGGTGTGCGTATTGAGAATGTCTTTTTTATTTCATTAAAAAATTGTGTTCTTCAAACTTTTAATTGCTATAGTTAAAATGAGTTGCACGTGCACTAAATAGGCTATGAGTAAACCATGGTGGAGAATTTTTCGGACAACAGTTAATAGGATGCGTTTAATTTTTACTTATTATACACATATATATATACACATATATTTGTGTGTGTAGTTTTTTTCACATGCTGTTGCAATTGGTTGCAACAACTAGTAACGTTAGAAAAACTACAACACCACACCGGATCTAGCTAGACTGGAAACAAGACAATAGGCACGCCGTTTGGCAGCCGGCCAATAGTAGTAGGCTAACGTTACGGTTCGAGTGAGTGGCGAGCGCTATACGACGAAATGGATGATAAAAAGATTCAGAGAAATGGCCCGCCTTGCACGCAAGTACTTAGCAGCACCGGCAACATCACTACCTTCTGAGAGGTTGTTTTCAGTGTCTGGGCATGTTGTGCAAAAGAAGCGAGCTTCACTGTTGTCTGAAAATGTCAACAGGCTTGTCTGTTTGAGTAGCTGGCTGAAAGCAAAGAAGTTGTAGGCTTACCTGTAAAGGTAAGCCTACAACTTCTTTGCTTTCAGCTTTCAGTTTTATTGGTTACCTAACTGTTACTGTTCATTGTTTCTGAAATACGTTTTCTGACTGCTATGTTCACAGCAAACTTTAGAAAAAGGAAATATTAAGCCATGGTTTAACTTTATAATTGTATTTTGTACTGCCCTGTTTGCATGTTGCTTCTAATAAAAGAAACATGTGCATAAAGCAAGCCAATCCACTTTTCCATGTTCATAAGAGCATTAAAATGAAAAAAAATAATGGGACAAAAATAAATCAAGGGACATTTAGAATAGATAAAATTGTGTGATTAATTGCGATTAATTGTGAGTTAACTATGACATTCATGCGATTAATCGCGATTAAATATTTTAATCGTTTGACAGCACTAATATATATAGCTTTGAGGAAAATATAACATGCTTATTAAACTACCATGTAATATCTCTGTCCTAATTCTTTCTTACTTTTCTTTTTCCAGGTGTACATGATCAAGATCCAAACGTGAATGCGGTGGATTTGTAAGTTTTGTACCTATTACTCAGGAAATCGCAAAAGAATAATTTAACATTATAGAGCCATTCATGGACATCTTGGAAGAAATTGCCCTTTGCCCTGTATCTACAGTGACTGTCCGCTAGTTTTCCGATCACAGGAATCCCTTAATAAGCATTTAAGAGAACATGGACTTTCACATCATGGACCTGTTGGAGGGTTAAACCTTAAAATTAACTGTCAATTGTGTGACTTCAATTATCCAGTGACTATAAAACAGTACTTTGGTCATCTTGGGAAACATCTTAGAAACAAAGAGACAGTTACCTGCCCTTTTAATCACTGTTCTCACGAAACAAGAAATTACACTACCTTTACTTCGCATAAAAGTCGTTTTCACAACAATGCCACACTACAAGACTTGAAATCTGAGCTTATTACTCAAACACATTTAGGCGTGGAACTTGTGGCTGATCAAGTGGTTTCAGATGTCAGTGATGCAGAATGTTCTGAGGATGAGATTGTAAATGAGCAGGAGGATACCTCTGATAAAGTTCAAGCAAGACTTGCGTCTTTACTTCTGCGATTGGAAACTGTTTTACATGTCTCAAAGACTGCAGTTCAGCAAATAGTTACAGAATTTAGGGATATTGGTGTTTTATTGAGTGAGGTAAACAAAAATACTCTTGATAAAGCATTAAGGCAGAATGGATGTACCATTGATGAAAACACTATCAATTTAGTAAAGGATACCTTGTGCCAGGCAAATCATTTTAGCTGTCTTTCAGAGGGTGGGTCTTTGTCAACTGACAAAAGGAGGTCATCTTTTTTCAAAGAAAACTTCAGTTTAATCAACCCAGTTGAATATGTTTTAGATTTTTCATCAAAAAAAACATTTGTTTATGTGCCAATCTTGCGTGTTCTTCAAGCGTTATTGAATAGGGGTGATGTAATTGACAGAGTTTTGGAAGAAAACCGAAAATCACCATCTGGCCAGTATAAGTCTTTTTTTGATGCATCGTACTGTAAAGAAAATCCACTTGTTAATGGTGAAGATCTAAGTATTTCTTTGGGCTTGTATATTGATGACTTTGAGATCTGTAACCCTTTAGGCACCTCAAGAAAGAAACATAAGCTGTGTGCAATCTATTGGATAATTGGCAATTTGCCTGTAAGAGACAGATCATCATTGTCTACTATATATCTGGCTGCCCTATGCAAAAGTCAAGATATTAAAACATTTGGTTATGGTCCAATTGTTCAACCACTGCTGAGAGACCTACAGTTGCTTGAAAAGGAAGGAATTTACATCGACAGGTTAGGAACCAGTGTCAGAGGCACAGTGCTATACATTTCATCAGATAATTTGGGGGCACATTCATTTGCTGGCTTTCAGGAGTCCTTTAATGTGGACAAGTTTTGCAGATTTTGCCTTGCAAGTCGAAAAGATATTCAAACTTGTTCTGTAAGAAGTGGGTCATTTGTATTGAGAACGATAGAGTCACATAACCTGAACCTGTCTGAGCTTAAAGAAAACACAAATTTGAAAAGTGTAAATGGTGTAAAACGTGAATGTGTTCTAAATGAACTACAATACTTTCATTGTATAACAGGGTTTCCACCTGACTTTTTGCACGACCTATTTGAAGGCATTGTACCCTTTGAGCTGTGTTTGTGTTTGAAAAAATTAATTGACAGGAAATATTTCACATTAGATAATTTAAATACTGCCATACAGTACTTCCCTTATAAGTACTCTGACAAAACCAATTGTCCTCAAAAAATTTCTGTACATTTTCATTTGTCTGGAACCATAGGAGGAAATGGCCACGAGAATTGGACTCTGTTAAGGTTGTTGCCATTAATTATTGGTGATGATGTCCCTGAAAATGATGATGCATGGTCTCTGATTCTGGAACTGAAAGACATTGTTGAAATCTTGGCATCGTCCGCTTTTACAGATGAAAGCATCTGTTACCTAGAAGCAAAGATCTTTGAACATAGGAAACTTTTAACAGATGTATTTCCTGATGTGAAACTCAAACCCAAACATCATTTTCTAGAGCATTATCCCCATCTGATTCGTTGCTTTGGACCTGTGGTTGACTTCTGGACATTTCGCTTCGAAGCAAAACACAGTTTTTTCAAGAAAGCTGTTCGTGATATTAATAACTTCAAGAACATTGTGTTGTCTCTGGCCAACAGACACCAGCTTATGTTGGCATACCATTTTGACATGCCTTGCCTGTTCAAGCCAGCAGTAGAAGTAGAGAGGATAACACACAATTCCCTTGAAAATGTGCCCCTCCCAGTCAAACTAGCTATTCAGCACAAATTCAGTCATCTGACCACTATATCACTTGCCACAACAGCCTTAATACATGGAACAAAATATGTAAAGGGGATGTTTGTATCATTTGGAAGCACAAGTGGACTCCCTGATTTCTGCCAAGTCCTGTACATTGTGATAGTGGACAACAAGGCATTCGTTGTTCTTCAACCTTTCTCTGGTTGTTACCTGGACCACTATAGATGTTATGAAGTTTGCAGTGCTGAGGATTCTCAACTGGTTGTGGTCGACCCTGCAGAGCTGAACCACTACGTCCCCCTGACAGCCTACGTGGTGCAAGGCAGACTCCTGATTTCTCCCAAGGCATTCCTGCTACACTGAGGTAATCCTTTTGCTTATTTTCAGGATAATTTAAGTAATAATAATTGTCGTATAGGCCTTAGTTTCATTAACAACTCTACCTTATGTTCTATACTTTTATATAGTTCATTATTTTACTACCATTGTTTTTAAATAATAAAAAATAACCTTCTTTACATCTTAACAGGGTTTAAACAAAATCTTAAATTGATAGTCTACGGCAAGGCCACAACGCCTTGCATTGCACTCTCCTACAGCAAAACCCCATACTTAGTTGACTGAAGCCCCGTCCTTTTCCCATCTACACTAAATCTCTTCACCGAAAATAGCAGATCTACAAGCTCACAACATGTCAGACATAGTGAGCTTGTAGATCTGTAATTTACACAGAATGTTCCCAATATTGGGATATAGGCCTCATGTGGTTAAATTACTTACTAGGTCGGGGTTCTACTATGACATGTGATCATTACTTTGCCTTGTTTATAAGAAAATGTATATTTGTTTTGTTCTTTTTAGATTCACCATGTTGCTGCGTGTCATCCTAACCGAAGAGGACATTCGGAGGGTCACCATTGAGAACATGCCCGACACGGTTGATGACCTGCACTTGATCCTCAAAAACAAGCTTGGATTGGAAGGAGTTTTGAGGGTACAATTTCAAGATCCAATGTTCAATAACGAGCTTTGCAACTTGAGTAACATGTCAGATCTCCCTAAAGATAAAGTGACTTTAAAAGTGTACAGTCATCCTCTTGAAGAACTCCAAGTTCATACAGAAGAACTTTATTATCATACAGACTCAACGTTGGACACTGCAAGCTTAACCACAACCCCTGAGTCGAGCCCCAGTCGAGTCCAGTCCACCTGCAGTCGTCACCTGCCTCAGTCATTTCAGATCCCTACTTTTGCGTTTGATACAGAGCTAAGGTTAAGGGAAGGAAATGAAGCCTTCCAGAAGGATGGAACCCTTCTTGATATCTCCAAATGCATGAAATCAGACATTTTGGAAAAAATAGCAGAAGCGGTTTATGCCTATAGCCCATACCCACAACATGAGGAATATGCTTTGGTGGCGCAAGCGCTAATCAAAAAACATCCATGTCTGAGGGAACCAGGGTCTGTCGCTGGATGGCACTGTTGGACGTTTAGTTTAAAGTTTAAAATGGGTAACTTCAGACAAAAGCTCCGAGAGGCTGGATGCCCAGAGCTCAAGATCAACTCACTCAACTCACGGTCATCCAGCACATCTGGGAAAAGAACTCTTAAGAGGGCTAGAAAATCAGAAGTCAACTTCTTGCCAGACATCCCGGAAGGAAAAACAAAACACTCCCTTGACGAAGAAAGGACAGCAATGCTCACAGAAATGAAGAAGAGGATGGTTGATTGGAAGCAAATTCAAGCGATGATGACCAGCACCTTCTCTTTGCGGAGAAAGGAAATCTTAGAGGATGAGCCACCTGTGGCTGACATCAAAGATAAATGGCCAGCACTGTTCTCTGAACGTCAGGTAAAGTACTTCTCTATTTCAAATGTGATTGAGGAAGATCAGATTGGAGGCTGATTAAGAATAGAAAGATATGTTGTACACAATGGCTAATGTCTGCTGTCATGAAGATTATACAGTTATATACATACAGTATATCAGTGATATTGAATTTACAGCCAATCCCTCGGCTTGTTCTTTGCTTCTTTTATGCCTACTAGATTGAAGCAGAGTTTGCTCGCCTCACCACTGTTGACCTGAAAGGCTGCCTCTTCGCTGGTCTTGACAAGTATCTGCAGAGGTTCATTGATATCTACAAAGCCAAGCCTGGTGTGGTGGAGCTGAAGAAGCTGTTGACAACACTGGATAGTGATGTAAGTATGCTTACGTGATATTTTACACTGTTTTTCTGTTAAAAAAAGTTCTTATAGTAAATGTTACTATAGCGTTGGTTCAGTAACAGGCTTCTCCCAGTCCCTGTCTCTCCAGCTCTTTATAAACAGCAAATGTACTTTCACACGGGTCAATGGTGTCATCCAATTAGGAGAAAGAACCGCTTTATCAGCTTCAATTTTATAGTTTTCCAATTTTGTCTGCAGCTCTCACTCACACACACACTTATCATTTATTTACTGTTAAATACTCTATTCTGATGTTATCTGACTGAAGCTGTTCCATTGGTTGTGTATTGTCTATTATTTTTAGTGTTCCAACCAATGGAAAAGGACCGTTGTGTTGATGGGGATCCCCCACTACCTCAAAGAGGTTTCGTCCAACTTTTACAAGAAAGTTCAGGTATATTTTATATTTATATTTTCCGTCAGTGCAGATCAGGCCCCCATTCTTACCCTTACTTGTACGTATCCTGTATTTTAGGACCTAAACAGTGGGTTGGGACCAATCATGAGTAAAAGGCCCTTTCTTTGTTTCCAATTTTCCTCAAAATATTTACTTCATTTTTGAGCGCTAACCGCTCCAACATGTGGCTTTGTGTGTATGTCCGTACCAGCATGGCCTCGATGGCAGTGTCCAAGCTTAGGAGTATAAATGAACTCATCGAAAGCACCGCTCATTTCACACTGGGTGGGATTTTTTTTTTTTTTTTTTAATAAAGCCCTTAAAAAATTAGGTTTTTAAGTACTCAACAGCTCATACTCTTTTTTTTTTTTTTTTTTGTGAAGTGTTGTGAGATTGTAGGTCAGCTATTTTCATTAGTTTGGGTCCCCGGGAGTGTGTCTTAAGATAAAAAGTTTAGGAACCACTGGTGTGTTTCATGCTTAATGCTGTTGTGGCCACAACAACAGAATCAATAAAGGTTTATTTTATCACGTTTTCCACTTTGTTTAGGCCACAGATGCTGAGGAGGACATGACAAGAGGAATGATGCTGGGCATCCTCATAGTGGCAGACGGGGATGATACTGTCAGTTTCGCAGTGGTCATCGAGGAAGAAATCATCTTTCCATCAGTCAGTGATTTTCCAACAGCTGTGTCACTGCTGATGGGTCTGCTCTACGCACTCAACATCGACTATCCCAAAGGCATAAGGTACACATTTGAAGTCATTCAGAAGGTGCTCATGGACATTGGTGGAGGCCATTGCACTGCTTTGGTTCATGGCTTGAGAAACAAACTCTTGAGGAAGACCATGTAAGCTTAAAGCAGAGTTTAAGCATTGACCCTGAACTTGATGGACATTGGAGGAGTCATGGACTGAGAAATGGACTCCCATTTAAGTTTGATTGTTGGAGAACTGCACACAGCAATATTCTGTATTGTTACATCGCTTGAGATACAGACTCTTGAGGAAGCCCTTGTAAGCTTAAGGCAGAGTGTAAATATTGATACTCAAGTAGAAAATGCAAGTTCAACTGAACAAACAAAATGTGAACTTGGTATGAGAAATGGACTCTATATTTTGTTATTTTGGTTAGATATCCTGTAGATTGTGTACTGCATTTGACAATTTAATGACTTGTGCAGGTTTACATGCCACTTTGGAAGGGCACACACTGTGGATTTGTTGGGATATTTACACTGTGGATTTTGGGTATAGCGACACAGTGTATTTGGAACACAGTAACACACAGTGTATTTGGGACACATAACACACGGTGTGTATTTATTTGGGGGACACAGTAACACACACGGTGTGTATTTATTTGGGGGGGACAGTAACACACACGGTGTGGATTTGTTGCACTGAGGTTTTATCCACACTGTGTGAAACTTCAGTGTTTACTTAATCTTATTTGCGATGCATTATTTAGAATTGCACATGTTTTGATGCATTTTTTTTATTCTTTAGTTAATTGCTCTATTTGTAACTGGCTGCACATTGTTGAATGCCAACACGTTTGTTTAAGATGTCATCAAAATGAAAACTTAAATGTCGACTTAAATTTCTATAACTTGCAATGCAAAATATATTTGAGTATTGATGATTGCCTAAATAGGATGCATTAAATAATAGATAACACATCAAGTATTATGGTAGTATGATTAACTGCCCACAGTGAGATGGTAAGAAAGAACAAGGCAAGGCTATTAAAAAAAGCTTTCTGGTACAAATGTTCCATTTTGATGACATCATGTGTTGGTACTGTCTTAAAGGAGTAGTTCACCCAAAAAAGGGACTTATTTTCTATCAGTTACACACCCCATGAAGCCTTGAATTCATGGAGATTTATTTTTACTTTTGTTGGATTGGATCGTTGGATGGTTGGATTGTTGGATGATTGTCTTCTGATGCATTATTTTTGTTCCCAAAATTGTTTTTATTGAGACTCATCTGTTTTTATTAAAGATGCTTGAGTTGGATCTCAGTGTTTTTGGTTCATAAAGTTGTATCTTCAATAAAACAAGAAACATATTGGGCAGTATTTGTTGTTAAATTGTATTAGATGTCTGGGGTGAAAACTGCATTACATTTAAGCAGATAAACTCATTAGCATTGCAGTTAAATCAACCAAAAACTAAAGTAGTATTGACTTAAGGTTAAGTTATATCAACTGAAGTTATCAAGTTATATCAACTAAAGGTATCAAGTTATATCAACTGAAGTTATCAAGTTATATCAACTAAAGCTATCAATTAGTGAAGTTATATCAACTTAAGTTATCAAGTTATATCAACTAAAGGTATCAAGTGCTGAAGTTAAATTAACTAAAGTTATCAAGTTATATCAACTAAAGCTATCAAGTTAGACAAACTAAAGTTGGAGTTGAGTCCAATAGCAATATTTATTTGAGTTAACTCAATTGTCTTTGTTGTCTTGACGTAAAATTCTTTCGCAGCATGGATACGCAAATATTTAAGTTGAAACAACAAGTTGGGTCTTACAGTGTACACGGGGGAGGGGGTATAAAGCCCACCCGCTGTACATGTTATATATATATATATATAATAGGTAAGCTCAGCAGATGGACCATAGTGCAAAGATAAAGATAAAAGATAAAGTGTCACATGATTATCTACTAAATAGTGAATTCAGCATCAACTTCACCAAGATGAAGTTCATATCTTCCTAAGATACGTGTTACTTTATGTCCCTACTAGAATCCGAGCTCAAATGGCTCAAACCAACAAAATGTCCAAGCAAAGAATCATGTGCACCATGAGGCTGGGTTATAAGGGTAATTTATAAATAAAATACCCCATTATAACAATGGATTTTATCTTTATGTATTTATTATATATTACCCCCTCAGGCTGATTTTGGAAAAGGACATTAACCGTTGTTTGGTGTTTTTCCCTTATTTATCTAAAACAAATGACATGATAAATTACTTGTGTTTATGTGTGTAAGACTTGTGTTTCTGCCCCTGCCATTGCTGCAAGGGCACCGGAAGCGGGGGGGCCAGGGGGCCATTGGCCCCCCCACTTTTCAGCCCTGCCCCACATTTTAGCAGCAGCAGCTGCCGCGGAAAACTGTACAAATCCCGTTTCAATAATTCCCCTCAGCTCTAAAGTCGCATCTAAAACGCGATCTGATCTAGCTGTGTATATTTTGTTATTTTTGATTGTTATATTCAATCTCACTAGCTCCAGGCATGTTTGAATCTTGTAAAGGGAAGATGACAGCTCTCACTCGCCACTCTACTGTCCCTCAGCGCCGCTCCCCCTCCCTCCCGCTGAAATTATGAATGTAAGGTGTTTAGTAATCATAGGTAACACGGCAGGGTCCGTTACAGTTTGTTTTTATCTGATTTCAAATAAGCAAAGTCTTGGCTTTCAGAATATTAAACTTCTTTCGGCAAATTCAGATGATAAATAGGCCTGCAACTTTGAAGCTTGCAACGGAATAATTACAAGCGGAGAACGGAGTAATTTAACGTCACTGCAGGCATAACAGCCGGTGTTTCTCGTGAGTGTTTTCCCCGGGAAACAAACACAATACACACAAACGCAAAAATACACAAACAAACACGTATACACACGCGGTGCGGAACACTGTACAAATGCCGTTTCAATAATTCCCCTCTACTCTAAAGTCGCATCTGAAATGCGATGTGATCTACCTGTGTATATTTTGTCTTTTTTTATTGT
Source organism: Notothenia rossii (assembly GCF_949606895.1). Lineage (NCBI taxonomy): Eukaryota > Metazoa > Chordata > Actinopteri > Perciformes > Nototheniidae > Notothenia > Notothenia rossii. Next base: position 55,291,623 of record NC_136905.1, on the reverse strand, counting down.
TATATATATTCAATGTCATTCCACGCATTTTTTAAGCTTGCAAAGGGAAGACCACAGCTCGTCTCTCACTGGCCACTCTGCTCTTCCGCAGCGCCGCTCCCCCTCCCTACCGCTGAAATTATGAAGTAAAGGCATATAATCATAGATGACACGGCAGGGTTCATTACAGTTTCTTTTCATCTGATTTCAAAGAAACAAAGTCTTGGCTTTCAGAATATTAAACTTGTTTCGGCAAATTCAGATGATAAATACAGGTTTGAAGCTTGTAACGGCATAATTACAACTTCAAGCGGAGAACGGAGTAACTTAATGTCACAACAGGCATAACAACAGCCGGTGTTTCCCGTGAGTGCAGTAATCCAAACGAAAATATATTCCCTCCGTAGTATTTTGATCATTTGCTCCGCTAATAATCAATCAGATCGATGGATTCCAGAGAAGAGGAAACTTTAAAGGCCGTTTTCTCAAAATGATGACTCTGTAACAGTCATTAATGTGACATATTTTGCTTAATATTTGGAGTACAAAAACAATCCTGATATCATTAGAAAGCTAGGAATCAAAATGTGTCTTCGGGTCAATGCGACTGATTTCAATGGAGCAGGTCACTCATTAGCCTAGGTAAAATAAAGCAGGCACACATAACAGGAAAAATATGTACATTTTAACCCAATCAAATAGGGCATTGTCACACCATTCACCATTCAAATGTATCCATGTTGAACCGAAACAGGCTGGTTCCGACTGCATGGAGGTTTGTTGTCGGGACATTGAGGCGGGTAAAGCTGTACAGCTAACTGTCGAAAAAAAGGAGACCGCTAGTAGATTATTTGGGCAAAGAGAAGGTACAAAAACAGAGAGTGGTTAATTCTTTGCAAAACCACTAAACGATACCGATAAATTGCGATGTTAACAACCTCATGATAACCTCTTATTTTTTTTTAACTTAGGATCATACCTGTGTTTAGTCTAGAAAACATTTTATTATAAAGTTGTGTATATTTACAGACTGTTGCAAAAACTAAGAAGCTTATAAACATCAGGTTTAAAACTAAAAGACCTTTACAAAAAAGTAACACAATTAAAGATGTTTGGAGTTTTATTTGAGTTATTCATTTACATTTTTTGTCAAAGAGATGCTGATTTGAAATCGTTGTTACACACAGTTACGGCATTTCCTGTTTCTGCCGGAGAGAGGAGAGTTTGTCCCAAAGCTTGTCGCTGTATTTACTCCCTCCATCTGACAGGAGGGATCCTCATGTGTCACTCCACGGAGTTCACTCCGTCACGGAGGGGGAGTGTGTAGGGGTAGAGTGTAGGGCGTGGTTTGGGATTGGGCCATACACACACAATTTTTTTGGCCCCCCCACTTCTAAAATGAATACGGCGCCCCTGCATTGCTGCACAAGGTTGCAACATTGTAGATAAATTCAACCACTGACACCTGTCTGCTCTCACATTCTTCTATTCTGCAAATTTGGGATGGGACACAATAAATAAAGTTTCGCCAGTTTGTTTGTTTTATTGCACAGTCAAGACATAACAATAACGGCATCACGCCGCTCAAGTAGCTTTTGCGAACATCGCTCAAAACATTTGGAGTTGGGAACTGCTTTCTGTAGAAGCTGCTGCATCCCGTCCTCAGAGTAAATTGCCAGAAGCGCTGACACTTCCTCATCATTCCACCGCTCCGGTGTTGTAGTACGTGTGGTCATAAATGCCTTAAAGTACAAAAAAACTACTTGCTCAGGTGTGGATGTGGTTTTTTAGCGAGGAAAAAAAAGGCTGCCTAACAAAAAAAATCCAGAGTCTAACGGAGCGTGGTTTGCAATTCGCCCAGCCAATAGAAATAGAATAGAAATTGGCACTCTTTTATCACCAGGTTCGTACCACCTCTCTAGCAGGGACTGAAAATGGCCAAAAGAGTTCCCGGCACTGAGTAGTCACGGCGGTGTGAACGCGACATTATTGGTACTAACGGAACTAAAGAACCAAAGTACCATGGAAGGTCCTGCGGTGTGAATGCGGCTCATGGTCCACAGGGCATCTCTACGGGACAGGGCATCTGCATTCCCATGCTTGGCTCCGGCTCCTTGTTCCCTTGTGTTCAGCTTCCGGCTGATGTACGTGACGGGATGTTCCTCACCGTGAACCTCCTGGGATAGCACTGCTCCTATGCCCACCTCTGACGCATCCGTCTGCACAATCATCCCCCGGCTGAAGTCTGGGGTCACCAACACCGGCCGTGCACAGAGAGCCCTCTTCAGTCCCTCAAAGGCGTGTTCAGCCTCTCCTGTCCACTTGACCATTAGCGGCTGTGAGTCTCTGGTCAGGTCTGTAAGGGGAGAGGCTACTGTGGAGAAGTTTGGGATGAAACGGCAATAGTAGGACGTCAGACCAAAGAATGTTTTCACCAGTTTCTTTATTGAAGGCCGGGGCCAGTCCTGGATCGCCTGGACCTTCCTTTCTTGTGGTCTGACGTTGCCGCGCCCAATGGTGAAGCCCAGGTATTCAGCTTCCTCCAGTCCATGCTTGCATCTTCTTGGATTGGCTGTCAAACCCGCCATGCGGAGAGATTCCAGCACTGCTGCAAGCCTTATGAGATGGCTATCCCATGAGTCACTGTGGATAACAACGTCATCTAAATAGGCAGCTGCCTACTCACGATGTGGCCTCAGGACCTTGTCCATCAGTCTCTGGAACGTGGCTGGTGCTCCATGAAGCCCGAAGGGAAGTACAGTATACTGGTACAGCCCTATGGGGGTGGTGAAGGCCATCTTCTCTTTTGAGGTTGCTTCAAGCGAGACCTGCCAATACCCTTTCATCAAGTCCAGAGTGCTGATATACCTGGCTTCCAAAAGCCGATCAATTAGCTCATCTATCCTGGGCATAGGATACGCAGCAAACTTGGAGATTTCATTCAATTTTCTGAAATCATTACAGAACCTGTTGGTTTTGTCTGGCTTAGGAACCAGAACGACAGGGCTGGTCCACTCACTGTGAGATTCTTCAATCACACCCATAGCCAGCATTTTCTGCACTTCTTGCTCAATGGCCGCCCGTCTTGCCCCCGGCACCCGGTAGGGCCGCATCTTTACCTTTTGGCCCGGCTCTGTGTGGATTTGATGTTCCACCATCGTTGTGCGTCCAGGTCGTAGTGAGAACACATCCAAACTCTGCTGAACCGGTGCCGCAGGCGCTTGTATAGTGGGCAGTCTCGCCCCACCAAGACTGGGACTGGTAGGGAAGGAACCACCCCCACTTTCAGCTTACAGCTGCCTTTAACCGTGGTAAGGTGGATGAAGCATGTGGGGTATAATTTAGTGTCCCCATGGACACAGGAGGCGGGCACAGTCTCTTCGGATGGCAAATGGTTGAGGAGGTGGGGTTGAATGAGGGACACCACACTTCCTGAGTCCACTAGCGCCTCTGCATCTTTTCCATTTACTTTGACTGGTATCATTTGAGCCAGGGAGCTTCCCTTTACCCAGCAAGAGTCAAGAAGGTGGCAGTGCCTTGCACCAGATGAGTGGGCGATCGCCATTAGCTCATCCTTCCCTGGGCAGTCCCAGGAAATGTGTCCTGTCTCCCCACACTGGTAGCAACGCGGTTGGCCCTCTGGCAGGTAGGACTGTCGTCGCCTTACCTCTTCTGGTTCCCGTGGCGGTTCTTGTGACCGTCTAGTCCTTCATGCTTCCCCACTGACTTTCCGGCCCCACTCGGTGTATGTTCGTGTGGACTTAAGCAGGTCCGCTGTGGCCATGTGGCTCTCCACTAGGTTAACCACCTCATCCAGACTGGCTGGATTCTGCTGGCTTGTCATTTTCTTGATCTCATAGGGCAGAGACCGAATGTATTTGTCCATCATTATCCTCTCTAAAACACTTGACTTTTCAGGGTTGCATGTCAGCCAGGCTCTGGTTACCCGGGCTAGGTCATACATCTGGGCCCTGGCTGACAACTCTGGCTTGTATTTCCAGTCATCAAATCAAATCAAGTTTTATTTATATAGCACATTTATAAACAATTTTTTTTGGTCGAGCCAAAGTGCTGTACATATAATAAATATAGCCTACAGTAGAGACACTTTACAGCTAATACAATAAGCACAGATTGTTCAGAATATCAGTATGAGAAAAAAAGACACCCTCTATCCTTAGACCCTCACATCGTACAAGGAAAAACTTCAGGGAGAGCAACAGAGGAGGGATCCCTCTCCCAGGACGGACAGACGTGCAATAGATGCTGTGTGTAAATCGAAGAGATAATACATTTTAGAGCATAGGTAGTCCAAATGTTAGGAAATGCATGTGTCTGTAATGAGAAGATGAATCTGCGAAGTCATGGACGAAGTCTTGGAACCGCTGGGCTCTTGTTGCTAAGCTGTAGCCATACCTCGCCAGGATTTCCCTCTTCAAGACGACGTAATCCTTTGCTTGGTCAGGAGGGAGGTCGAAGTAAGCTTGCTGTGCCGGGCCCAGGAGGAACGGTCCAACCAGATCCGCCCACAAGTCCCTTGGCCAGCCCTCTCTTTCAGCTGTGTGCTCAAAGGCTGTTAAGTAGGCCTCAATCTCATCACTCTCTGTCATTTTGGGGATGAATTGACCTGAGTTAGGCTGCACGGTTGCACCCCTCTGGATAAGAGAGGCTGCTGTTAGGCATTTTTGGACCTCCACATGGAGAAGCGCATTCTGTTTCCGCTGCTCCTGTATCTTCTCCCGTTGCAGAGTCTGCTGCTCAGTAGAAATGCGCACCAACTCTCTTAGTACATCCTCCATCTTAAAAATGCAAAAAATGTTCATTTTTTTTGCAACTTTTTGACTGCAACACCACCACTGGAGTCCTTATGCCCGCACTCTCCACCAGTGTAACATGACTGGGCAGATAAAGAGGAAAGTGGTAGTGCAGCAATCACGACAGAGGCAGAGTTCAAATCCAAAAAAAGGCTTTATTGCTATCAAACTCAAAAATACCTTCCATTAAACAAAGGCTAACGTAGCCGGGCCGCTAACCGACTTACCAGCTTACCAAAACGTTTCCTTACACTGGGAGCCTCCTGCTCCCTCCATGTGCCACCAACAACTGAGCAACACTGTGTGCTTTGTCTCCCTTGAGGGAGTGATTAGCACCAGGTGTGAGGTCTCCACCCCTGCTCCCAATACTGCTAATTGGAAGAGGGTGGAGCCACCTGTTGGGAATGTAGGTGCCTCCAACTACCCTGCCTCTCAGCCCCTTACAGTGTGTTAAAGGTATTTTTAAAAATAGACACTTTATTTCTTTTGAACAGTTAAAGAAGGATTTTAATATCCCACAGTCATGTTTCTTCAGATATTTGCAGATACGTAGTTATGTCAGGACCCACTTCTCTCTAGCAGCCCCACAGAGTACCTGGATTGATGACTGTTTAAATATGGATCCTTGTGACAGGGGTCTGGTGTCTGTATTATATGAAAATATTCAGAGGGTCGCCGCTCCGTCGCTTAATCACTTAATGAGGCAATGGGAGGAAGAGCTGGGAATAACTATATCAGATACTATTTGGCAGACAGCAATTACATGTGTCCACTCATCCTCAATGTGCATTAGACATGGGCTGCTACAATTTAAGGTTTTGCATATGTTACATCTATCTGCAAGTAAACTGTCCACATTTGACCCAGGTTTAGACCCAACCTGCATCAGGTGCAGTCGGGACCCGGCCAGCCTATGTCACATGTTTTGGCTCTGTCCAAAATTGGCCCCTTTTTGGACTGGTATATTTAAGGAGACAGGAGACACGAATAACAACTGATCAGGCTGAGGCTGTGGCATTCTCTACCCTACTTGCTAGACGTCTGATACTCAAGTTGAAACCCCAATGCAGTCAGCATGTCGTTGTGTCCCTGGGCAAGACACTTCACCCCAAATTGCTCCTGTGGGAATTAGCCACAGTATTGAGTATGTAAGTCGCTTTGGATAAAAGCGTCCAACAAGTGACATGTAATGTTATGTAATAAGCGCTGGGTAGAGGAAGCAATGTCCCATCTTAAACTTGAGCAGTTAAAGCACACTACCCGGGGCTCTATCGCAAAGTACTATAAGCGCATTTTCTCATCCGCCTCACGGAGCGTGGAAAGTGAGGGGCAGGGCTGCCTCTCTTCCGTCGGTGTGGAGAGGAGGTTTACCTGTGCACCTGTGCACCTGTGCTGTGCTGCTGTGGGGAGATTTTTTCCCCAGGAAATCGCGTAGAGACGGAGCGGCTGCACGTTGTTGCTCGGGCTGGGGCCTCCTTTTCAACCTGTCCAGTTGTGCTGTGGCGGGGACCTGCTTCCACTTGTCGTGTGCTGCTGTCCTGGTGAGATTTTGCCCCGGGGACGGGGACGTAACGGAGAGCGGCTTCGCGTTCGGGCTGTGGCCTGCTTTACACCTGCTGTAGCGGAGGCCTGTATCCACCTGCTCCACCTGTCGTGCTCTACGGTGCCAAGGAGGTTTTACCACGGGGAAATCGCGGAGAGACCGGAGCACCTCTACGTTTCAGGCTGGACCTGCTTCGCCTATCCTGTACTGCTGTGCTGAGGAGGATCTTCACCGGGGACATCGCGGAGAGACCGGAGCGCCTCTACGCCTCGAGCCGGGCCTGCTTCGCCTATCCCGCTGTGCTGAGGAGGTTCTGCACCGGGGATATCGCGGAGAGACCGGAACGCCTCCACGTTTCGGGCCTGCTTGCGCGTCTCCGGATGCTGTGATGGTCCGGGAAAATGGCCCCTATCGTGATTCTGCTATGCCTGTTAGCTTTTTTGGACAATGAGAAGTTCTCTCGTCATCCTGAGAAGTCGACTGGATTCAGGTCTGTTCTACCGCCCGCAGGGGACATCCCCTGTAAAGGTTAGGATGTGTTACACAAACAATTACTGGTTGCCTTGTCACAGACATTCAGTTCGACAAATGTTTGTCTTTCTCACTTGCCTGCTATGATGGTTCTTCAGGACTGCTTCCTGAGCTCTAATCTCACTTTCGCGGAGTTTACTGGTGACTTTAAAACAGATGACAATGTATGTGTGTCGGTTAAGAGGAAAAGGTGCTTGTTTTTTTTGCTATTATTACTATCAGGGAATGTACAACTAAACCATGGACCGCCCAGTAGCAGTAGTAGTCAGATAGCTACTCCTGCTGATTTTAATTCTAGATCTGGGTTGGGATTCATTCACTTAAATGTGCGCAGTCTGTTACATAAGTTAGATTTTGTCCGCATTTGGGCGAGCTCGACTGATGCTGATGTCATTGTCTTATCAGAAACGTGGCTAGATAAATCTATTTTGGCCTCTGACATCTAGTTAAGTGGTTATGGTGTATATCGTACCGACCATCCTAAAGAAGGTGGTGGCATTGCCATTTATGTGAAAAATAAGTTTTGTGTAACCAAGATGGTTTCCAAATCTATTAGTAAACAACTAGACTTGTTAGCTTTAAATATCGAAGTAGCAAAGGGTCAACAGGTCATGGTGGTGGGCTGCTACAGACCCCCCTCAGCTGTCAAGGACTCTTTATCTTCTTTGGCAAAACTTTTATCTCAACTTGACTACAAGGAAATAGTGCTACTTGGTGATTTTAATTGGGACTGGTTAACTTCTGTGTCAGAGGATTTTAAAAACCTTTGTATCTCTCTGAATGTTACTCTGATTATAGACAGTCCTACTCACCCTAACACCCACAAGTCCCCTAATAAATCCTCCCTAATTGATCTCATTTTAACTAATGTTCCCCATAAATACTCATCTGTGGGAGTATTTGCAAATGATCTGAGTGACCACTGTGCTGTAGCCACAATTAGGGACACAAAAGTCCTAAAGGGTAAACTTCCATTATCAGTAAGAGAGACAAAAAACATTTTGTGGAGCAGGGTTTTGTTCATGATCTGTTTTATTTTGATTGGGGTCAAATCGATCTGTGTGCTGATGTAGAAACTGCATGGTCTTATTTTTATCTTGGTTTTATGGAGATCATAGATAGGCATGCACCCCTGCGTACATTTAGAGTGAAGGGACGAGATAATCCTTGGTTTTCTGCTGAACTGTCCAGTCTCTTACATGAGAGAAACAAGGCCTGGGCAAAGGCTAGGAAATCAGGCTCAGAGGTAGAATGGCTGCGTTTTAGGCAGCTAAGAAATAGCTTCACTTCACATATCAAAAGTGCTAAATAAAAGTACTATCTGTCAGTAACCACAAAGAATCTGAATAATCCTGGAAAATGTTGGAAAGCCATAAAATTGATATCCACCGGTGATATCCGTAATGAGCTACTTCCGTGCCTTACCACAGCATCTGGCTCTATATCGGACAGGGCCACTATGTTAAATTGTTTTAATGAGCATTTTGTGTCCTGTGGCTCTGTTTGATTCTGTCACTAACTCTGCTTCTGTGAAAACCACAGTCTGTGACTCTGAAAAACGTGTTTTGGTAAACCCTTTTAGTTTTACTCCTTTTACTGTTGATGTTGTTCGTGAAGCTTTAACCAAGTTAGATCCTAAGAAACCAGCTGGCCCGGACGACGTAGAACCTTTCTTTTTAAAGATAGCTGCAGATGTTATTGCTCCACCTCTTACTACTCTTTTTAACCTCTCACTCAACACAATTCCAAACTTGTGGAAGTCAGCGTATGTCCTGCCTCTACTAAAAGGTGGGGAGGCCACTTTATTAAATAATTATAGGCCCATCTCTAAATGATCAGTTCTGGCTAAGGTTCTTGAACGCCTAGTGAGTGAACAGGTAAAGGTGTTTTTAAGTACAAATGACATCCTTTATAAACATCAGTCAGGCTTCAGAAAGCAACATAGCACCATCACTGCCACAATGAAAGTGGTGAATGACATTACGAATATTTTAGATAATAAGCAGAGTTGTGCAGCTCTATTTATTGACCTGTCCAAAGCGTTTGATACCGTCGATCATCGCATCTTAAAGCAGAGGCTAGCCAGTATTGGCATATCAGATGACTCGATGAGCATAATAAACTGTTGAGATGATGACCTTACGTGTGTAAATATTATTTTTTTCTGTTTTAAGTCCTCAGAAAGTCAAATAAGACGGTGTGTAAAACTTCACTACCCAGCCAAAAAAAAGTAACCACTTTGATTTAACTAGGCCAGTAGGTAAGGACTTTCCACTGGAAAATAACTTACTACAGCGATGTTTATGTTTGAGCTGAATACACGTTTTTTAACCCTAACTGATGCAGTTAGTCATTTCTTTAATGTTTGTTCTTTCTGATGTAAAGTCAAGGTTGTAACTGTTTGCAATGAAGTTGTGCGGCGCTGAACTGTTCTTTTGATTATTTTGATATATGATAGTAATTACTTGTCTTTCAAATTTGAAGGAGGGTGAGCAAGCATCTTGTGGAACATTCATCATTAACTCCTCCAAAAAATATAGTTTTTTTAATAATACCACTGAATATGTGAATCATAACAGTGATTGACAGCTAATATCATATTAATTTAGACAAAGATCGACGAGACAGTTCATTAATATACTTATTGCAGCAGTCTGCATAGGTTTGGTACCCCTGCTGGTCTAAGAGTGAGACAAACTAATTCGGTTATTGTTCAGTTAAAATTCATTAAAACCCTCTATGGTACGCACTATGATGCCATTTGTGAACAAAATGTTTGGAGTGTTTTTTTGTCATATAATAGACCAAATAAACATAATCTAAAGACATTTCAAATAAATAATTATTTGGGAGTACTGTTTGGGGTCTGTTGCCTTGAGGCAACACTACCATAATGGTAAGTTATGAAAAAATGAGAGTTATTGTTTCAAATTTGAACAAAATGTATTTAAAAACACATGGAAAATACCAAATAGCCTCAACAGGTTAAATTGCATGCCAATTTAAATGTGAAAATCGCTATTTTTTGTATTTTAACAAGATTACATGTCTGAATGTTGCCCGCACGCAACATTGTACTATTGTGAAACAACCTTTAGGAATAAATACACAAAGAGCCTAGGCATCTTTCATCAAACTTTATTGAGCCATTTGACAAAATAGACTCACTATTGTGGAAGTTCATGAGGCAGTTATTGTCAGCAGTGAAGCACAGGTACGTGACACACTTTGATCACTGCACTTTCACCCTTACAGCCAGGGTATTTGCACCGGCCCTTTTTCTCCATCCACACAGGCCAATGGTCAGTGTGGTCATGATGCACATGTGTTGATGGCACTGATGAGGAAGAACCTCTGCGCTTCTTCTCAGCCAGGTCTCTGTCAACATTATGATATGGTCTCCCCCTCATCTTCAAAACTTTCCTCTCGTTGCAAAGGCAACTTGCAACTTCAGCTTTGAATTTAAGCAGGCTGTACACTTCTTTCTTGGGGATGCCACAGTCCTTGCAGTCCCTGGGATACAAGAGCCATGCATTCACTCGAGTGAAATCCATCATGTGCAACACGATCTTGTGATGCCACTTCCTTGACCTGATCTTTGTTCTGTAGAGAGCAATCAGCGAGTCTAGAAGATCCACTCCTCCCATACCTTTATTGTGTGCATGCACGACACTTGGGCAGGTAACCTGCAATGTTTCTTTCTTTTTCTTATCCCATCTTTGCACAGATCGTTGGTTTGGCTTTAAAATCAAATGTATCTTGGTTAAATTATAGAGATCTATGATGAATGGTATGCTTTTGAACAGTTTATACCTAAACACACAATACCACAATATCATGGTGAATCCATAATGGTACGGTGTTGCCTCAAGGCAACATTTACAATTGACCATAATGGTACGATGTTGCCTCCAGGCAACTTTTGCATTTTAACAAGTTTCCATTACCTAATTAGCAAATTTTGTATATTGAACTATTAAAAATTAAGGTTTACTCACCTATTATTGTGAATACATTTTTTTCCAGACAAGAAATGCGCAGGAAATTACGTTTTTAGACATATTTCTTGGAGAGAAATGGCTGAGCTGATCCTTGTGGGAAAGGCAGCAAACAGGGTCTTCAAATTGGCCGCCAGAGAGTCATGGGACAAATTCAAACACTACTATTGGTTCCTTATGGTCCTGCCTCTTTTTTAAAGTATTGTATCATAATTTGAGATGTATTGTGTGAATGCAAAAGGCAAAAAATGGGTATGTTGCCTGGAGGCAACATCATACCATAGAGCAGCGGTTTTCAAAGTGTGAGGCGCGCCTCCCCTGGGGGGCGCCAGAGAGCTTCAGGGGAGGCGCAGCGTGAGACACAAAAGAACGAGAAAAAGACGAGTAAAGTGACACTTGCCCACTTGTGGCTGTCTGTGGAGTCCGAGTTCCCCCACCTCGCCAAAAAAGCTGTAAAAGTGCTCATTCCCTTCACCTCCACCTACCTGTGTGAGTGCAGGTTTTCCGCATTGACTTTGATCAAAAGCAAGTACCGGTAAAGGCTGCAGCCAGAGTATGATCTGCGTGTATTCCTCTGTGCATCAAAGACGCAGACTCATTGTTCCCACTAAAGTAGGGGTGAGTGTAATAAGGAGGCAAAGTTGACGTTCAGTGTGTTGCCGGGAGCATATAAGGATTTATCCACCATGTTGAAAATGTAAAAAAATATATGTCTTGAGAACACGGCGTGCGGAAATATACGGGTCGTGCTGCAGCTAGATGTGCCTGTCCTCTGTAAGAAGGTGTCGGCGACTGAAATGCGAGGAAGAACGGCTGTCCGCAGGCTGTTCCAACTTTAACAACTGTATTAACTTCCAGGGTAGTGAATTGAACATGCAATTGTAATTGGGTGTGTGGTATATTTTCATGCACGCACACGCATGTTCCACAACACACAAACTGAACCACACTCAATTTTCCGATCGCTACCAGTGTCCTTGCGATCTTGTTATAATAGAGAACCGCAGTGACGCGTCGTAAAACCCGGAAGTAAGTTAGCATTTTTAGCACTTCCGGTTCCTTCCTCAAAAAGCAATGCATTTTTTCCATAGGGTTTTGGAAAATAGCTCGAAATAAGGTCTGTGGTTGACACAAATTTAAGAGATAAATCAGGTTTTGTTCTACGACATTAAATACATCAGCAGTGACCCCACTGGGGATTTTTGAAGAGTTTACGTGTCTGAAAAACGATGGTTGTTACCGAATGGCTGAATAGGACTACAGAAATTGTCGAGGCCGTTGTACGTCATTACGCCTAACACGTAAACACTCCCGCTAAGTTTGTTTTCCCCTGTGTTCTGATTGAAAGCAAGTACCTGCCTATCTTTAGTATCTGTATATCTATATCTGACCATTAGAATCTGTATTTTTGAAATTGTCGTTTTTAACACCGTAGTTTTACAAATTATAGAATAATTAATTACCAGTGTTTTCCAATTTTACTCGGCGTTTCGTTAGCTAACGTTAGCTAAAGCTAGCGCTACTAGTTAGCTACGCAATGGTTTGTTGCTTTGCTCCGGGTTGCAGCCACAGGTCTTCGCATGAAACGTGCTCGTTCTATCGTTTCCCGGCCAATGTTTTCCAAAGGGGAGTCTGGATTCGTGTCATGAGGTAAGCTGACGTTACATTTTTGTCCATGTCACGGTGAAATGTAAATAATGGGTAGTGACTGTATCGCCGTTTTAGAGATGGCGCTGCTGAAAAGACCGCAACATAAGTAAAGATAATGAATACATCCTATTAAAACCTGTGTGGCTTATATGATAAGTCTAATTAGTACAAGCAGCATAACGTTTCACCATGTAACTAAAGATTGTAGTCAGGGAAATTAGTTTGACATATTGAACTAATAACAAATCACCTCTGGCTGGCAGAGAACTCTCTGCTCCATAGCTTCTCTTGGACGTAAAATCACATGTACATTTTACATTTATATTCAATTTAATATCCCATCCCTCACATACTTTTGTATATATAATAACTTATATATATTTTTTCTTGTTATGCTGCTGCAACACAAACATTTCCCAAATTGGGATCAATACAGTAATATCTTATCTTAATTAATTAAGAAATATAACTATTATAATTAGTGTAGCAGCTGACACCTATTTTCAATATGGATTAATCTACCATTTATTTCTTTAGTTCAATTGTCATCTATAAAAATGTCAAAATAGTGAAAATTTTCGCGAGACTTATCAAAGTGCGAGGTTATATCTTTAGATGTTTTGTTTTAGCCTATGCACTGTATGTCTTAATGCTCTTACAGTATATGTGACGGTGTGACTTCCATGAAACTAATATTTTATATCTTCCCAACAGACGAGCTGACAGGAAACCTAACACTCTAACAACCACAACATTGCAAAGGCGAGTAAATGTAAATTAAAAACAATTCACAATTTTTTTATTTCTTCTTCCTTGCAGTAAGGTGAAGCTGACCTTGCACTTGGTGCCAGTAAGGATGTTCCTCACGCAGGCTGAATGTTTCTCCTTCCTTACTGACACAGAAGCCCTTGATTTGCAATGCTTCACTAATTGTCATTTCCCTGGCTCCGTAGGGACACTTTACCTCCAGCACAGCGGAAGACCCTACCAGACCATCTGGAGATGCCCCCAACAATCCTGATAGGGAGAGCCACAAATCTGACTCATGGACCTGCATCTGGGTTGCAGTGGTGAATGCCCTGACGCCCTCACATTCATTCATAGTCCCCCACTGTACAGACAAAATACCATCAAGGGCCTGTTGTTGCCCTAGCACCCTGGCAATAAAGGAAGCAGTCACACGCTTTGACCTCAGGACAGCTCCAAAGTTGCTGGCAGTCAACCTTCCTTTCCTGAACAAATGCCAGTTTGGGTTGGTTCGCTGACCAGTGGTAGCCACCTGAATTGCCCTCTGTTGCTCTTCAGACAATGCCATGCTTGCCACAATTGCCTCAGGTCCCTGATGCCCAACAGATTTGATAATTTCAGGAACAGTAAGTGTTTCCAAGCTGTAGTGTTCCTCTTCTGGCTCGGGGGAGAGAAGCCAAGAAATTCCTGAAAACCTGCCCCCGAGTCTGTCCCTCAGCCAGTCACGATCTTCGGAGGTGGCCTCTCTTGTCAGCGGGTTAAATTAGTTATTGGTTTCAACAGTCACATTAAAACAGTTACTAAATCAGCTTACTATCACCTAAAGAACATATCTAGGATTAAAAGACTAATGTCACAGCAGGATTTGGAAAAACGTGTCCATGCTTTTATCTTCAGTAGACTGGACTACTGCAATGGTGTCTTCACAGGTCTCACTAAAAAATCTATTAGAAAGCTGCAGCTGATTCAGAATACCACTGCTCGAGTCCTTACCAACACTAAGAAAGTGGATCACATCGCTCCAGTTCTGAAGTCTTTACACTGGCTTCCTGTGTGTCAAAGAATAGATTTCAAAATACTGCTTCTGTTTATAAAGCACTGAATGGTTTAGGACCAAAATGCATTTCTGACCTCCTGCTAAATGATGAACCATCCAGATCTCTCAGGTCTTCAGGGACTGGTCAGCTTTCTGTCCCCAGAGTCAGAAATAAACATGGTAAAGCAGCGTACAGTTATTATGCTCCAAATATCTGGAACAAACTCCCAGAAACCTGCAGGTCCGCTGCAACTCTTACTACTTTTAAATCCAGGCTGAAGAATTTTCTTTTTGTCGCTGCTTTTAATTGAACTATTCATATCTTAGACTGCACTGTAACTTTTATCCATGTATTTTTTCTTTTAATGTTTATTTTATTAGCTTTTCTTTTTAATGACTGATTTTAAATGCCATTTTCTTAATGTCTTTCATTTTTGTAAAGCACTTTGAATTGTCTTGTGTTGAAAAGTGCTATATAAATAAACTTGCCTTGCCTTGCCTAATAAAGATTTCATGTGACACATACAATTGATTTGTTGATGGGAATTAATGTGAATAAATTAACTCTAGGTTAACGGTACTCTTGCTATCACTACTAACCGACACTATAAACCTTGTCCCTCATGCTAGCCCTGACAACACCGGTAAGCACACCTTCATCTAGGCTGCACTGTTACGTGTCCTGACTTGTAGTGGTTCTCTCCTATCTACACTCTTCTTGTCATCTTTGTAAAACGATATCAGACTGGTAATTGACACAGCCATGACTGCTAGTTAAATTCAGCGAGGCTAAAATGAAAAGCTTTGTTAAAATATGCAAGCACGTGAAAGTCAAATTCAGCTTTATTGTCAAAAATTCTACATGTGTTATACATCCAGAAATCTCGAAATGTCGTTTCCCAGTGTGACATGTATACATAAAACAAAACAAAAAGGGTCTAGATAAACGTGGTATACATTAAACAAAAAGGGCCTAGATAACCGGGGTATACAGTTTAAAATGTTAATATATTTAAAGTGTTCAAAGTGCAGTTTCAGTGCAAGTCAGTTGAAACGATCTTAAGTTGGCGTGACGTTGAAGTCGTGCGACCCTGCTGCTGTACTGGCTTGTAGTTCGTTTATAGCATAACGTTAGCATTTCGCTTTTGGCGACTAGATTTATGATTCAAAAATTATAAAAGTAGGGTTGACATGTGGAGATTATCCGGCTGAACAAAACGTGATCCCTCTCTTAAATGTGTGTCAACCACAGACCTTATTTCGAGCTATTTTCCAAAGTCCTATGGAGAATTTGCATTGGTTTTTCGCGAAGGAACCGGAAGAAGTTTACTTCCGGGTTTTACGACGCGTCACTGCGGTTCTCTATAACAAGTGCACGTTACTGATGCAATATGGTTGAGACCATTCAGGCTTATTCTAGAGGGGTGCAAGGAATAGTCCAAGTAGTGGGGGAGTTTTATACAATATGTTTAAAACATAAAAATAAAAAGGTATAAAAAAGTTAATGTTTAATGTTTTAAGGAGGTGACGTTACTCAGCCAATCAAATCGGTGCAGTCAGCACGATAGATTCAAACACACACACACAGAGACGAGACAAGAGGAGAGAAACAGTCGGAGTAATTTCAAATGGCGGAAGGTAGACAGCGAAAACAGAGCATTTAATTACATTTTCTCTTACTGGACCTCTTTGAAATGCAATTGAATACCCCTGCATTATAGCAACAACAACAATAATAATAATAATAATAATAATAATAACAGCAATAATAATTGGGAGGGGGGGCGCGGCTGTTCTTATGTTCTCTGAGGGGAGGCTCACCTACCCACACTTTGAAAACCCCTGCCATAGAGGGTTAAATTAATTCTGCCACAGTATTTATATTTAAGGCTTTACTGATGTGCCACAATAATGTCACCAAATGTTATTCAGTTAAAATAAATATTGTGGCTTTCCAAGTTAACATTACAGTAATTGATATGACTGCGATTAAATCAGCATATACTTCTGCCAGGGGATGCCACCCCTGAAATTCTCTTGCCACCCTCATGCCACCCCATACATATTTGTCTAGATCCGCCCCTGCTCAACCTATACAAGTAACCACGTAAGCCATGCTACTGATGCTGGACAGTTTTTCAGTGGGTGCACAATAAACGGCAACATACAAATTAAAGGTTTGAGAAACCGGCTCGAGTGCGCTAGAATTTGAAAATACACAACCGGAAAAAATCTGCCACTTCCTTACAGAGCCCCTCCTCCAACGCACACGAACGCGCACATGACCAATGAGGGCACGAGATAAGTTTGTACACAGATGGAAGGCTGACAGGCAGGTAGGCCATCCAGTTATTTTAGCCGGGCCGGCTAAAATGATTGGTCGTGCTTTTTACAGTACTAGGGCTTCCACAGATGACATTTTTTTATGGATTTTGTGTCAAAGCACTTAAGATATTCATTAGGCGCGTTCACACCGCAGTACTTTTCCCACTTTAGTTCTGATATAGTTCCGAAATGTCGTGTTCACACCAAAAAGAGCCGGAACTAAAATTAGTTCATCAAAACCTCTTCGCCTTTTCCGTCCCTGCTAGAGAGCAGGGACTTTCGTGGGAGATAAAGGTTCCTATGTCTGATTGGCTGGGCGGAATGCAAACCACGCCCCGTAAAACTCCCAAAAGGTTTTGTGAAGCCGCCATTTTATTATCCTCGCATTAGCATTATTAGCATTAGCATTAGCCCAGCGCAGAAACACAGAGACACTAACTTATTGCAACACAAAAGAAAACATGGGAGCGGTGGAGTGATGAGGAGGTGTCGGCGTTCTGGCGATTTACTCGGAAGGCTTCAGTAGAAGCTGCTGGGAGTCCCAGCAGCTTCGACTGAAGCCAGTCCCTAACTCGGGGACTTCCGGAAGGGGACTTCGGGTGGCAGTATACGGCGTGAAGTTGTTTGCGGTCTGCCAGTAAACCCAAAGCAGAAGAAGAAGAAGTGACGTCAGCGGCTTCATTTGCCTAATCCTTCCCCCAGGAACTGATTCCGGTGTGAACGTGATCTGTACTTAGTTCATGAGAACTGAAGAGTTCTCATGAACTAAGTTCTCATGAACCTTTGTGGGAAAAGTACTGCGGTGTGAAAGTGCCTATTGCTATCGGGATGTTAAGAGCATTCCATGGAATATAACAAAAAGTGTTTCTCGAGCCGGTTTCTCAAACTTACCTACCCCACTTTTAATGTAAATAAATTGCCAAATAATAGGTCAACGCTCTCTGTCTAATATGTTCGCTAGCTGTTAGTGTTTTTGCATAGCAACCACCTCGCACTATGTTTCATGCAGAAGGCAACGGAGGGACTATTTTATTTTGAACATCATTATTTACTAATAAAAACTATTTAGATTGGAGTGTGTATTTTTCTTTCATATTGCCACACTTGGTAACCGTTTTCGCGTCGGGCCGAACCACGCCCCTTAGCTGTGATATAATGAGCATATACCACGGCCTGTCGTGATCTATTGCTTAAATATATGTTAGCCTACTTATTGTATTTGCCCCTTTACATACACTGTCCCTTTGCTGTAACATTATACACTCTGGCCACTTTATTAGGTACATCTGTTCAACTGCTTGTTAAAGCAAATATTTAGTCAGCCAATCACGTGGCAGCAACTCAAAGCATTTAGGCATGTAGACATAGTGAAGAGGACCTGGTGAAGTTCAAACAGAACATCAGAACGGGGAAGAAAGGTGATTCAAGTGACTTTGAACTTTTATTATGATGGCCTGGGAGCACACAGCTCAATTGCACATTTGAGCCACAGTTTAGAGCATATAAGTCCAAATATTTATATATTATAACAATAAGCATTCATTTTCTTTTACATTCAGTTTTACCTTTTTCTATTTCTTACAGTTATTCCTATATTTTTATTGCACTTTTGTGTTGATTGCACTTTTGTTATGATTGGATGTTTTTTTTTTCCTTAAGAATATTGCAAGTTGCATTGTTGGAGGAGCATCTATTATCTATTGTGCATGTCATGTTACAATCAGGATTACAACATCAGGAAAAAAGCTAACTAATTCCCTACAGTTACATAAAAAAATAGGTAATCAGATTACTGTTACATTTGTAAAAATTGCAGATACCGTGTTAGTAAAAATTAAAAAAGAGCATATCGTGTTTGTTGTAAAGGATCAGATGTTATCTCTTCTCTGTGAGCTGTTCTGTTCTGTAGGATAATACTTTAAGTGGGAATCTATACTTCTACTGCCTGAATCTGCTTTATGGTTTTCACTTTCTTTGTTCTCTTTTTAATTCAGCAGGTGAACCTATATGTTCATCAAATAGTGTGTGTGTGCTTAACTGTGTGTTAAACTAAAACGCAGCATTTTCTGTCAGCTCAGGTTTCATTTCTGCTTTTTTAAACTGTAGTATGTGCTCATGTGTTTCAGTGTTGGTGTATAGACTCCTGCCTGAATCTGCTGAGTGAAAGGCAGCTTTTACTATCACTAAAATCATTTTTGATACAAAATATCTTGTTTTCTTAGGTCACATTATTGGCATGGCATTTGATATTGAGGAAATCAAAAAGTATCAGAAAGTAATCAGGTTACATAACTTTATTACATGAAGCTAGTAATTGTAACGGAATACATGTAAAATTCAAAGTAACCCTCCACACCCAGGTGCCTTTGGATTCTGAATCTTTTGCACACTAATAAAGGCTGTTTGAAACACTTAGGTTCCCATGGTGCTCTGTCTATAATTAACCCATCACACATTATGCAACAAAGTGCCTTGTTATATAACGGAAATATATTTATAGACTTTTATGTCATATAATAATTCTGTAATGAATTTTGGAAAATGATTCTCTCAGATTATTTGTGAATAATAAATGTTTGCGAGTTGTATAGCTATAGTTTCGTAAAGAGGTGGCCTAGATTTTTCACGGCTACTTTCTAATGTTTGGCACACTTACACGTAGAGACATTGGGGGGAAATTAAAAACAAATTAAAGGAACACCATGAAGAAATCATGTGATGTACTATCCATATAATATTGAGGGGAGTCAACAATATTAATTGCATGTGTGTGTGTCAGTAAAACAGTCACCTCTACATCCTTGCTTTTACTCCGGTTGTAGCTTCACATGTAGTGCAGCAGGAGGCAGCAGAGCTTTAAGAGCAGCAGACAGAGGTGCGCTGACACATTTTAAATGCAAAAAATCCACAAAAGCTAATAGCATTTGCAAAGTCGGTTTTGTTTTAAAGCATTAAGCATGACGAATGAAAGATGTTGCATCCTTCAAAAATAAAAAACAAATGATTGCACTGAAAGGACAGACTGATATATTACTTCACTAAAAACAGGATAACATAATAACCATAATTATACAATACCCGAACAGATCGATTCTGCATAACCAATCATCTCCCTTTTGATACTTTAGCTACATTTCTCAGATTATACTTCAGTACTATATATTGTTCTGAAATGGTGGATTGTGCAGAATGAGTACTTTTACTTTACGTTTTGAGGTACATTCTGATGCTAATCCTTTTGTACAATTCTGAACTCAGGACTTTTGTTGTAGTGGAGTACTTTAAGACCATAGTATTTGTACTTTAACTTAAGTAAAGGATCTGAGTACTTTGTTAAACACTGGCTAATTGTCCTATGTTTCCATTCAAGTTTCCACTTCAGGCTGCCTGAACCTGCCTTTGTTTTCCACTGAATGTTTACCAGAGGGCTCCTCAGGGCAGAGCCAGCTCCCTGTGGGGCTCCCTGTTTTAAACATCTGAGGCCCTGCGGACAGATGACAGGAAAACAGGCTTACATCTGTCAGAAACAGTAATCTGATCGTGGCTTGAGAAAGGCCAGCGGAAAATGTCCCCATGTAGAGGTCAGGCCTCATGGCGCGGTCAGTGGAATGGCATGGGTCCATCGCTTATCGACAACACTAAGGACTTAAACCTAGTTTTTTTAGGGGGCCTAGATTGAGCCTAGGGTTGGAAATCTGAAGGTCAGGGGGAGGATTGTGTGGTTCTCCCTAAAGAGGGCCATGTCATAGTTATTAATCTAGGCAACGTACAACATATTTGCTAATTTATCAATATGAATTAAATATGATTGCACAAAATAATGGCTGTAAAATAATGACCCCATCAGAGTTTAGAGTGCTGCGGTAAAGACATCTTTTTGTAGGCCGACCCAGAAGTTAACCTCGCACGGACCCCATCTACAAAAATCAGACCTTTGGCAAACAAACAGTAATGATGCTTACACGTAAGCTAATGTTAGGCTAGTAAGGAACTACTGTACATGACAGTCGCAATGTTGCACATCAACACCGCGAAGCTAAAGGGGGCTAATCTTGGGCATGATGATGTTTGGTAGCAGTGGCGGCCGGCCCATAGGGGCGCTAGGGGCGCCGCCCCCCCTCTTCCCACATGTTTGATTGTCATTAAAACTTAAAAAAAAAAAAAAAAATCGATTTCCAAAAAATATATTTTTTTTATTTTTAAAGAACAAGGTAAATATGATATAGTTGGTATCAGTAAAATGTATAATCTACAATAAAATTTCTTTTAAAATTGTTTTACGATGTCTAAAGTTACTGATAAGTCACATGTTTCCTGCCTGGCCGCAGCGTGTATCATTACCCTCTCTCGTCCGGGCGGTAGAAAGGAGCCCTCAGCCAGAGCAGCTGCAGCCAACAAGCTGACTGTTGCTATCTGTAAACTATGCCGCCGAAACATAATTTTAGCCAATCAGCGTCGTCAGATCTGATGCTCAAAGGGCGCCCTTTCAGCGCCCTGGCCTGTGTGTCTGTGAGTTGTTTAGACTCGTATCCAAGGTGACGCTACAGTAGGGGATGGCTGCGTCTGCAGGTGTAGACTCCGGTGCTAGTGGATCGCCGGACCTGTATATTAACATGTACATGCTTATTGTAGTTGTAAGGGCAATGCCTGTGGCACCATGGAGCATATGTGTGGGCTGGACCTGTATTTTACAGGAAAGGAGTGATCAGAGGGTCGAGTTGTCGATTCTTGTTCAGTTTTCATCTTCCTCACCCTCTCAGACTTTGAGTTGCGCGTGCTGCTAAAGAGACGCGCTACCATGGAAACCAAACAATGGTGTAGCTGTATTAAAGTCCGAGTGGAAACAGTCGTGAGTAAATCTGATTTTGTCAGAAATCGGGAGAAATGCGGGAGTGTCCCGCGAAAATCGGGAGGGTTGGCAAGTATGACTGACACACACACACACACACACACACATGGTTTTGTCACCATTTCCATAGCCCCACCAAAAATATTTTCCACCAGCCGCCACTGTTTGGTAGTCTCATTTAGCCACTTGTTAGCAACCTGCTTTTTTAAGACATACAAGCTTCAGACATTCACCAGTGGAGTATTCACTGACGTATTTGATGTCCTAGAACAGGGGTCTGCAACCTTTTTGACTAAAAGAGCCATTTTGCTCCTTTTTCCCCAAATATTTTTTTTCTGGAGCCGCAAAACATATTTCATAGCTTGATAGCTAATAACGTTGTATTTATTGTTATATCAGACAAAAACTACAGTTTGTTTGCATTTATTAGGCTATTTATTTTGTTAAATAAACTGTTAACCTCTAATAAGAAACAAAGAACTCCTATAAGGAGAAATAAAAATAATACACAGGCCTACTTTAAAATAAATTAAACACAGCACGTGGGGGAGTCCTCTGCACATTTGAAGGAAACAAATATATAATTAAAAAGTGCCCACTTTGAAATAAATAAAACATATAGCTGCACCCTAAAAAGAGTTAACGGTAGGGTAGGTAAGAATGGAGAAACCAGCTCGAGTGCGCTAGAATTTGAAAATACGCAACCGGAAAAAATCTGCCTCTTCCTTACAGAGCCCCTCTTCCAACACAAGAACGCGCACATGACCAATGAGGGCACGAGATAAGTTTGTGCACAGATGGAAGGCTGACAGGCAGCTAGGCCATCCAGTTATTTTAGCCGGGCTGGTGTCGGTACACGATCGGCTCGGGGTACACGATCGGCTCGGGTGCATATCCGTAGCATCCGTCATCCGTCATATGACATCATATCCGGCGTCATTTTCATTTTGTGCGTCAACTGTCACAGTATCATCATTACGTTGTATGACATTGCATGTAACGGAAGCGACTTACAATAAGTGCATTCGACTTTTATCAGAAAGCGACTTACAATATATATTGTCTTTAACTCATTCCCCAACAATATAAATCAAATATATAATTAGTTTTTGAAAATACCCTTTGCTAGATCAAATTTAACAATGGAAGTGTCCATCGTTTTTTGTGATACAAATGTAATTTATGTTAACAAAAATACACTGTAATAAAAACTAGGTTTACATTTTGCTCATGCTTTTCTAGGACAAATGTAAATGAAACATTTTTTCATTAATGTTTATTATTTTTAATCTGTCATATAATAATCAAAGCCCTGAAGGAAATAAAGCAATTTAGCAGCAAATGAAACACAAGAACCACACATCCAAAAGTATTTGGCTGTGAAATATAGAGAGAATGAAACATCCATATAAATGACATAGAACAGATATAAACACAATGCAAATCAAAACAATTAACAGTCACTATTCATAAAATACAGTACATCCAAAAAATATGTTGATGAAGTGACGCTGCAGAACATCATGTGAGTCAATGGGCAAGTCTGTTTAGGAAACACATGATGTACAGAACTTCTTTGTGTGTATAGCACAGATGTACTTGTTGCAGTTGCTGCATGTAGTCTGTGTCTTGGAGTCCTTTGAGGGTGTACAGGTCTTCCAGAAGCTGACTGTGGGGGTCTTCTTGCGGCTGGCTTTGGGGGTCTTCCAGCAGCTGGCTCTGAGTCAAGTTCATCTTCCAATTTGCTGTCAAATTCTGAATTTACCTCCACATTATCCTCATCTTCAGAAATGTCTTCCTGTTCCACTTCACCATGTTCTTCGAATGCATTCCACTCACTCTCATCCATTATTAGCTCCAAGGCTCTCTGAGCAGAATATCTTTTGGCCATTTTGTTGGTAGATAATTGAAGTTCTGCACTACACTGTTACTACACTGAGGTTATGTCTCTGTTTAGTCCCTCCTCCGGCGTGCAGGTGGAAGATCTAAAATGTTTATAATGTTCTAGGATAGTTTTGTGTACACACTACAAAGAGTAAAGACCAAGGGAAAACAGGATCAAACAGCTTCTCTATGCATACGTGTGTGTGTGTGTGTGTGTGTGTGTGTGTGTGTGTGTGTGTGTGTGTGTGTGTGTGTGCGTGTGTGTGTGTGTGTGTGTGTGTGTGTGTGTGTGTGTGTGTGTGTGTGTGTGTGTGTGTGTGTGTGTGTGTGTGTGTGTGTGTGTGTGAGTAGTAAGATTCATCCCGCTTTCATCTCATTAGTATGCATAGGGGGTGACAGGTGCTGTGACAGGTCACACCTCTACCTACTTATGCTAATGAGCTAAGTCCCGCCTCCCTTTGTTCGAGGTGTGAGATCTCAAGTAGGTGTGATATCCTAAGTAGGTGTGAGATCCGTCGATAGGAGGGGGTTGATGTGTATTCACAGGTGTGAAAAGCCCCCACTGTTGCGCCTTATGGTGTATCATAAAAAATGTTTCAATCACATTAGTATGCATAAAAAGTGACAGGTGGGCCCGCCCCCCATGTGTGTGTGTGTGTGTGTGTGTGTGTGTGTGTGTGTGCTTGTGTGTGTGTGTGGGTGGGTGTGGGGACCTTCACTGATGTCCTCCCAAGGAGGTGCGTGTGTGTGCGTGTGTGTGTGTGTGTGTGTGTGTGTGTGTGTGTGTGTGTGTGTGTGTGTGTGTGTGTGTGTGTGTGTGTGTGTGTGTGTGTGTGTGTGTGTGTGTGTGTGTGTGTGTGTGTGTGTGTGTGTGTGTGTGTGTGTGGGGAGACCTTCACTCCAGAGCTATAGGTGCCTGTCTTAACACCCCATGGCCCTGCAGTCGGCCAGAGGCTGTAAAAAGTCCTGGAAAGCAGGCAGGCACCACAGAGATGACTGTGTGTGTATTAGAGAGCCTGAGGAGACACATTTTTACCGCCCATGCTTGACTGTTTATCTGTGCACTTTTCAACTGTATACAATACAACACAAAAATGCCCAGTGTTGCTAAGAAATAAGTTCAGAAAGCTCTGAAAGCTCTAACAAAAGTAACTCTACAGGTATTTCAGACAGAGTATGCGGATTCGGTCTGATCAGAGCAAAGAAAACACCTTTTGCCTTCCTAATGTCACACTTTCCTCTTTTCTATGGCCTGTGTCTGTAGAGTTGGGGGAGACTTCCTCACCCCTTCCTTCCATCTCTCTCTCTCTCTCTCTCTCTCTCTCTCTCTCTCTCTCTGTTTCTGCTGATGTGTAAAATATACAAAATAACGTTTTATATACTTACTCTCTTGTTAAAAGGCGATGAAGTTTGCAGCGTATGCCAGCCATCAGTGTTCTAGTTTTAAGGCTTTGCATACCTCAAAGTGTGTCTAAAAGTATCTTGGCAAGAGGAAAAAAAAAAAAAAAAGCCAAAATTCGCCGAGGCCATTTAAAAGAAACCGAATTGCTGCTAAGAAATAAGTTCAGAAAGCTATGACTCCAGTGGAACACTGTTAGAGTCAAAAGTAACTCTCAATGTATTCAGACAGAGTATGCAGATTGGGGCTGATCAGAACAAAGAAAGCACCTTTTGCCTTCCTAGGTGCGTGTGTGAAGCAGTCACGGATGTCTTCACATGGAGATGAAGACTCCTGTCTCTTAACACCCAAGGTCCTGCAGTCGGCTGAGGCTTTAAAAGTATAGAAAAAGCAGGTAGGAGGGGGTTTTTGAGAGGAGACTCTGAGGTGTCAATATATCCAGACCAAAATATGCTGATTCAGAGCTGATCAGAACACAGAAAGGCTGGGAAATTCTTTTTTAGTTTCGTCTACTATCTACATGTTTGTAATGTGTATGTACATATTATCAATATATATATATATATATATATATATATATATATATATATATATATATATATATATATATATATATGAATAAGCCTAAACAGTATTTTCTCTGTCATAAAAAAAAAAATGTGATGTTAATTTGTTAAACAACTAGGAATAATCCGATTGGTGGGTTTTTAGAGTCATAAACCTCGCTAGTTCAGCTGGGGTTTTTATAAAGGTTACAGATTCACCAGAGAGGTCATGTAGTGAGTAGCAGATCATCTGTGTGCTTTTTTCCTGGACCCCGGATCTGATCTTTTGGAAGAAAAACACTGGTAAGTGCTTTTTTTTATTTTTATAATAGCATGTAATTATTTAATGTTGCTTGGCTTGGATGTTGTTGTATTTACTGGCTTTTTTTTTATTTATGAGTAAAGTATCCAAAATAATGTTTTTAATATACTTACTCATTTCTATTAAAAGGCGTTGAATTCCCCGCGTGAGCCAGCCAGCAGCGACCCCCAAGAGGACTCCTTTCTGGAGTTTTTACACACCCGTCCTGCCCTCGTGTCTGATCTCAGTGTGTAACACCTGTGACTGGTTCATACACATCCCAAACGAGTCCGACAGACACAGCCCCTCTTCAGCAGGTGGGGGTCAACCCTCAACACAGAATCTGCTTGAGAATCAGGTCGATATTGAACTCAGGCCCTGATACACTCCTGACGAGTTATCATTCCGGTAAATGCCTTTTATTGTTATTTTATAAGATTAGCGCTAAATGAATTGTTTGTTAAATGTATAATCCTGTGTTAAAAAATACTTATCCTCTTATTTATTTTTTTATTCTCTCTCTTTTTTCTCTATAGAGCTATCCCCTATTATCAAGAGGACCCTTGCTGATGTTACGGTCAACTTTTCGGTCACACCAAATGAATAAGCTGGACGGGTCTCATGTAAACTGCTAATGATGTATCCGAATGGTATGTTGGCTTTATGACCATAAATGTAGAAGCGGTATGAAATGTTTCTTCAGTGGTGCCCCATCTATTTTTGATTTATCTTGTTTTTTTGTTGTTTTTTTTGTTTTTTTTTCTTTGATGGGGAATGATTTCATAAACGGTCAAACATGGATGATTTAACAGATGTAGACAGGTCTTTTCTTCGGGATATACATAACATAAACGGGCTAAGCAGTGATGAGGATTACAGGCTTGAAGACCTGTCATTTCCTCGGGGGTCGGGCAATATCAGTGAAATAGCAGGCTCAGCTGAAAACGAATCTCCTAGCCCCTCAGAAGCAGAACCCCCCACAGCTAGAGAACTGTCTTTTCTTGAGGATATGCGAAACATGCATGAGTTAAGCAGTGAGGAGGAATACGCTTTTGGAGACATGTCTTCCCCTCCGTGTTCAGGCAGTATCAGTGAATCAAATGACAAAGAAACAGTTGCATGCGTACATACCCCCTCCTCTGAAACAAACTCAACCTCTCCAGCATTAAATGACGCTATGGAATGGACACTAGACTCTTACCAGAACCGGGGGCTTTTAAATCAGCTCCCAGACGATGTACTCCGTCTGAATGGACAAAATAGCAAAGCTTCAGCCAATGCCGTATTACCAGTTTCCACTGTGCAAGATGGTGGATATATTAGTGACACTCTGAGTGACTCGGAATCATCAGTCTACACAGTCCAAAATGGTGGATATGTTAGTGACACTCCGAGTGACTCAGAATCACCAGTTTCCTCCATGCAAAGTGGTGGACATATTGATCAGAATGACATTCCGAGTGACTCAGAATCACCAGTTTCCTCGTTACAACATGGTGGAGGCGCCAGCCGAGATACCTCAACATGTGTTTTCTCTCGACCTGTATTCAATAACACAGAACTGCGTCAGACTCTAGTCCTAACTCCTCCTAACGCTGGCGTAGACTTTGCGGCCTATTATAGGGTTCTGATGAGCAATGTACATGCTATGCTACATGAGGCTTTTGCACGGGCAGAGAGGGAAGATCTTGTACAGATTGAACTGCAAGGTGAACAGCTACAGGCTAACGTGTCAGCCATTTTAAATGCCCATGGTGTTAATAATCTGAATGATTTTGAGGATGCCCTGTTCAATGCAGTGCAGTCAAATTTGGAGGTAATGGCAGACAGCAATCTTGAGCTTGTGGTGCAAATTGTTCAATCACCCCGTGGCGGTGGTGAGAAACGATTGGCTAGTAAAATGTTGGACAGTGAAATTGTCAGAAAGAAGAAGAGGTTTCTTTACGTTGTTCAGAACCCTTCCAACCAGCTGTGTTTTGCTATTAATTTAGCCATGTTGTTGCATAACAACATCACTGATAGCGAAGCTTATGAACGCGGTATACAGATTCAGAGGAGGGTGGGTTTGACAGATCAGACAGCTGTGACATTCAACGACATTGATAAATTCGAAGAGAGTTTGAAATGCAAGATTGTGGTGTTTTAAAGAGGCGACGATGATCGTGCCCACTGTAAATTCCAGACAGACGGCCCCAAACGAGACAAAACTGTGTTTTTGTTCCTCTTCAAAAACCATTATTATGGGATTAAAGACTTGAAGGGATTTTTAGGCTCTCCATATGTCTGCGAACATTGTTACACAGGCTACAGCTCAAAGTGGACACACACCTGTACTGGTCATTGTTTTGTCTGCCTTGACCCCTCATGTACTCGGGAAGAGTTTAAACCCATCTTTTGTAAAGATTGTAACAAAAAGTGCCGTACGGTTGGCTGCCACTCTCGACATAAAAAACAGACACAGAGAGCATCAGGCAATGCCAGTAACTGCGATTTACACAAAAAGTGTGTAGATTGCCAACTTTCTTACTACACCCCCAAGAGTAGTGCAGATGAAACACACTAGTGTGTGGTGAAGAAATGTAAAACATGCGGCGAGAAAATACCCTCTGCTTCTTTAGGAGAGTGTGAAAAACATCTGTGTTACATCGGAGTGTTACCCAAAGAGACAGAACACAATGACAACATTGTGTTTTATGATTTTGAGACAATGGCGGGGGCAGAAGGTGCACATGCCCCTTTTTTGGTGTGTACAAAAACCCTTGCAGGCAAAATTTGGGTCGCTGAGGGTGTCGACTGTGCACTGCAGTTTCTGGCACATTTTAGGTCCCCCAAATTCAAAAATGCAACCTTCATCGCTCACAATGCTAAGGGTTTTGACAGCTATCTCGTTATCAATGCAATGATTGAGCAGGGGCTAAAACCCTCTTTGATAATGCAAGGAAGTAAAGTGATCTCTTTTACTGACCAGGATTTCGGACAAAAGTACATAGACTCACTGTCTTATCTCTCTATGCGTTTAGCAGCAATGCCAAAAGCTTTGGGATTTGAAGATAAAATCAAGGGGTACTTCCCTCACGGTTTCAGCTCTGAGGCCAATCTGAGTTATATCGGACCTTACCCACCAGCACACTGTTATGGGATTGAGCGCATGACAACTGATGAAAAGAGTGACTTTTTCAGATGGTATGAGACGGTACGCACAGGTACTTTTGATTTTCGAAAGCAGGCATTGCTTTACTGTAAAAACGATGTTGACATTCTTGCCCAGGGCGCCACTTTATTTCGAAAAGGGTTTCTCGAGGAGACAGGAGTAGATCCTTTTAGTCGGGGGACCATCGTTTCTGCGTGCATGAAAGTTTTTACAACAAACTTTCTACCGCCCAAGACCTTAGCAATTCCCCCACCCGACGACTACCGCCGTGAAAACAAGACGTACTCGGACGCAGGTATTCAGTGGCTGGAGTGGGTGGCCCAAGCCGAAGGTGTATTTATTCAGCATGCGTTGAATGAGGGTGAGAAACGAGTGGGTCGTTTTGTCGTGGACGGTTTTGCTGAAGTTGCGGGCGCAAAGATTGTATGGGAATTTCTTGGTTGCTTCTATCACGGGTGTCCATCTTGCTATAAGGGTCATGAGAAAAACCCCTTGACAGGTGGCACATTTGAGCAGCTCCATGCTGCCAGCGAGGAAAAGCTGCATGAGCTACAGTCTGTTCACGGGGCCAAAGTGATCGTTTGCGGGAGCATACATGGGGTGAGATGAAAAAATCCAATCAGGATTTGCAGGCTTTCCTCAGGGAATACAAAGCTCCAGAGCCACTGACCCCTCGGGAGGCTTTGTACGGGGGCAGGACATGTGCAGTGAAGTTGAGGCACACGGCAGCGGCCGATGAACTGGTTCACTATTGTGATTTCACCTCGCTCTATCCTTTTGTAAACTGTACAGGCCTATATCCACTTGGACATCCCCAGATCATATTCCGAGATTTCAAAGATCCTCAGAGTTATTTTAGGTTAATCAGAGCCACAGTAGACCCTCCCAAGGGCCTTTACTTTCCAGTCTTGCCCTACAGAACTGCAGCGGGCAAGCTAGTGTTCACCCTCTGCCGTACATGCGCTGAGCTTAACAATCAACAGGGGCCCTGCATGCACAGCAAAGAGGAAAAAGCATTAACAGGAGTTTGGGTGACCACAGAGTTCAACTAAACCCTGGATATGGGGTACAAGCTGACTCAGATCACAGAGGTGTGGCATTTTGAGAACAAAAGCGACAGCATTTTTGTAGACTATATACACACATTTTTGAAGGGCAAACAAGAAGCATCAGGTTATCCTTCAGAGGCCACAGATGATGAGAGCAGAAAAAAGTATGTGACAGACTACCATGTTAATCAGGGGATCTTGCTGGATGCAGATAAAATCAAATCAAATCCAGCCAAAAGACAAGTGTCAAAACTATGTCTCAACAGTTTCTGGGGGAAATTTGCCCAGAAAAGCAATCTGACTCAGACTAAGATTGTGACCAAAACAGAAGAATTTCTTAACCTCTTGTTTTCAGCTAAACATAAGGTTAAGTATTTCTCATTCCTCAACGACAGGACGGCTCTGGTTCAGTGGTGTTACGGAGACAATTGCTATTCTCCTCCCAACAAGGTAGATAACATATTCATTGCAGCATTCACCACAGCGTATGCCAGACTGAAACTGTACAGTGAGTTGGAGAAATTACAGCACAGAGTTTTCTACTACGACACAGATAGTATAATCTATGTGACAAGACAGGGGGAGACTCCACTGCCCATGGGGGTTTATCTGGGGGATCTGACAGATGAACTGGGGGGCGACACGATTGAAGAGTTTGTTTCAGCAGGCCCTAAAAGTTATGCTTACCAAACCAAAAATCAGAAAAAGGTTGTGATGAGAGTGAAAGGGATCACACAAACGCACGAATGTTGTGAACGAGTGAACTTTGACAGTCTAACAGATCTGGTGGAAGGCTACGTTCAAAACTCTGAGAGGGGGAGGGTAATTGAGGCTCCGCAACACAACATTGTACGGAATAAAGAGGGTTTCGTTTTGAGAAATGTGTCATTCACCAAAAGGTTCCGAGTTGTGTTTGATAAGAGACGTCTGCTAGACGGAGGAAATACTTTGCCTTTTGGGTATTGAGAAATAATAAGAAGAGAAAAAAGTGTTTTCACCCAGCCAAATTGATTTTGAGCCCAGACTACGTGTTCCTTTTTCTTGTTTAGTAGTTGGCCCCAGTGGGTGTGGAAAAACTTTTTTTGTCAAGAATGTATTGCAAAATTGTATTCATGTGATGGATGTACAGCCTAAAAATATTGTGTGGATTTATACTTCTTTCCAGCCCATGTATGCAGAACTGCAGGAAAATAATACAAATATGAAATTCATCAAAGGTCTGCCTGAATCATTTGAAGACGAATCTCTATTTCCTCCTAATCAGAGTCATTTGATTATATTGGACGATGTTATATTTCAGGCCTCCGAACATCCGGAAGTAGTCAGACTTTTCACCCAATACCGTCATCACAGGAATATGAGTGTTATGATGCTTACACAGAATGTTTTTCATCAGGGGAAAAATAGTCGTACCATTAGTTTGAATACTAATTACATGGTCTTGTTTAAAAAACCCCGAGACAGATTGCAGATGAACATGCTTGCTAAGCAAATATACCCTGGCCATAAATCATTTTTCCGACAGAGTTTTGAAGACGCCACCAAAGAACCTCACGGTTATTTAATCGTAGACATGACCCCCAGCTGTCCAGACATCTACAGACTTAGATCGGGAGCACTACCTAACCAGTGGCTAGTTGTTTATGTACCAAAACCAAAAACTTAAAACAGTATGTCAGCCCGTTTAAAACGAAACATGCCGATGCTGAAGGCCTTTTGTAACGCCAAGCCCTCGAAGCGCAAGGATATACTCAAGAACTGCTCCACGGATTTTCTTCAATCACTCTGTGAGCTGTCTTTAAATCTTCTAAAGGGTAACATTCCACTATCTGGCGCCCAGTATAACAAACTGAAAAAACAAAAGAAGATTATCAAACTCTTGGCCAATAAAAAGGCCAATTTTAAAACTAAATTTAAGGCTTTAAGAAAGCAATCTGGAGGCTTTCTTCTGCCTCTGCTAGGTGCTGTGATTCCCATTTTAGCGCAGCTTTTAGGAGGACTCATTCGATCATGAGTCAAAAGATGTTTTTGTTATCACCTCACCAGTTTAATCAACTCAATCAGGCGGGTGTAACTAACCCCCATAGTAAGGAAACAATGAGACGCACTGCCGAAGATGCTCTGGATGAAAAAATGAGAGCGGTGTTAAACGAAACAGGACCCTCTTATGAAAAAATAAGAAAATACAACGGCTTGCTGCAGCGATATCTCACCTTACTCAAACAAGACGGGCAGGAGGAACGACATATTGCTTTAACTCTACCCGAAGACACGGGGTTGGTAAAAGGAGAAGAAAAGGATGACATGTCCAATGATAAAATAAAGAACGAGGTACTTCAACACCTCCCTAAGCGTTACCGTAAGAATGCAGAGTACATTATGAGTAAATTAGTCACAAGTACAGATGGATGGACCCCCACGGGGGAATTTGTAGAAAAGGGTAGAGCTGTAAAAGGTTCACACATGTTAGATTTATTTAGACATCTGTCGTCCTCGTATAAAACAAATGTCCAGGAGCCTAAAGGCTGGGTTTTTTTTTTAAAATAGTATGAATGAGCTCAACATTCCTCTATCAGCTTTTCAAAACCTACAAGCTCGTGAACAATATCGTGTAGTCAAAGAGGGCGAACTATATGGAGAAAATATGTCCAAAAGAAGAAGAAGAAGAGGAAATAATAAGTCATCTCCAACGACCCTCAGCCGTGAGGTGTCAGGAACCCTAGACACCGCAGATGCGGAAGAACCTCAGAGTGCCCCTCTTAAGAAGAAAAGAATAAGGAAAGATAGAAAAATAAGCCCCAGCTGGTTACATTTTACCCCATAAAGTTGTATTCTATTTTTTTTCAATAAAAGACAGAGTCACCTGAATTAATTTTGTCTTCAGACCTTTTTATTTGTATTTTCTACATTTTGTAACAATCTTTAAACATTTGTAGAGAGCAAACACTGTGGTTAAAATGAGTGTCTTTATGACGTCTCTCACACCGTTGGTATTTTTTCACAAAATTAGTTACAGCAGCATCATTTTTTATCACATCATCTTGATACAGAGACAACACATTTTCGTAAGACAACCCAGACGCTCTTTTACACAGGTAAAAAACACAATGTTGACCACAGGCTGTAGACATGACATTCTGAAGCTGTTGATTGTGGTGTAAAATAGTTTTACATTGTTTTTCTAGAAATTGGAGGATGCTTTTGGGGTAATGACTAAAATCGGGAGGAAAGCCAAAAGAATAAAAAAAAGTCCCCACATCGTCCTCCTCTAAGCTCATTGCTAGCCAGTGTTCTCCCGGCATGTGGGAGGGGTGGGTATTTACAATCATGTATACAGGGTATCTAAATAATTGTTTTACTTGGGGTAGCTGATCTGACGCCCACACCCCACCAAAAGAGTCTCCCACCATATGACGCAGCAGACTATCCAATTGATGATTATTCATGGTGTAATATCTTCTTAGTAATAATCTACCAACACTTGACGTTTTGAATTAATCTCCAGAATCGAATCAAAACAAGAATATACGATTAAAGTGGTAGTCTGTGGTAGCGGTACTCGAAATCTCATTTCCAGTCTTAAACTACCGCTTGTAATCGGGGACAATGCGTCAGCCTCTTCCCCTGCAGTGAGATTAAATACGAATAACGAGTATCCTTGTTCGAAATCCTCTCGGTCGATACACAGAGGTAAGTCTTTCATGTGTCTCCCTGTAGCCGTAAACATGTTGTAAAACTCTCTGACTGAAGACCCCTGGTTAAATTGAGGTTGGAATGCTTTGGCCGGTACTTACCGTCCTGACATAAAGCCATATATTCCATATCATTATGAAGGAAATCAAAAGGTGAAAGCGTTCTCCTTCCGGTGAAGGCTTCGTGATTTACCATACCCAATACTATGTATTTAGGCATATTACCCAGAAAGAGATTTTCTTGGGTGCATATTCTGGAATTCACCGGGATGCTGTATGTTTTGATATTCACGCGAGATAAAGGATAGAGGGCGTTCCCTCTCATCAGAGCCGCAGCATGACCTAAACGCACAGCAGGGGAGATGGTGGCTTTCTTGATAAAAAGTGAGGCCCATAGCCGTGGGAACATGTCTCAAATGGGGGGTGCTGTGGGGATGACACCAGGGCTGGTTCTGACCAATGTGCTGCCCTATAGGCAAGATTTTAGCTGGTAATGAAAAACCTCTACAAAACATCAATACACTACAAAAAGAGAAATATATTGACATGGTGGACAGCTTATATAACAAGGCTTCAAATGTATTTCGTATTATAACATGTTTTAATTGGGGGGGTGGACTTCACATCCTCTAGGGCAGTGGTTCCCAACCTTTTTTGAGTACTGTACCCCCAAAGCATTTCAAGCCAACCTAAAGTACCCCCTACTACGCAACCAATCGCGGTGATCCCCAGGATATATTAATAGTCTATATATTGTGGCAGACCGGCTGTGTGTGTGTGTGTGTGTGTGTGTGTGTGTGTGTGTGTGTGTGTGTGTGTGTGTGTGTGTGTGTGTGTGTGTGTGTGTGTGTGTGTGTGTGTGTGTGTGTGTGTGTGTGGCTAAGGTGAAACCTGGGAGTTGAAGAAGGAGAGAAGTGACGAGGAGAGATAGAGAAGAGGAGGATATTTTTGTCTGTGTGACCCAATGCGACAATTAATGTGACACTTAAATCATATTCAGTCATAAATAATCATTTACATTATAATAGCCATTGTTTAAAGACTTTTTAAAAAAGTAAGGTAACTCACCAATTACTGGACACTTGAGCCTGTTTCTCCCTCATCAGTTTTGGGAGTCTGGGGGAGATTGTTGCAACAGCTGTGACCAGGTTGTTCTCTAAGTTGAGTCTGTTCCTGTGTTTAGTCTTGATGTGGGTCATGGCGGAGAATGTCACCTCACACAGGTATGTGGACCCAAAAGGCAACAGTTCATTCAGGGCATGTTTCCCCAATTCAGGATACTCCTTCTCCACACCACACCAGAACTGTGTCAGTGGTGTGCTTGAGTACCTCATCTTCAGGCTCCTATCTGAGGACACATCTATGAGGTCTTCTTGCAGTCTGGCGGGAATGCTGCTGTTAATGCACGTCACAAATGGATTACGCACCCAGGCCAGTGTGGATGACTTGTTGTCAATATCAGGGAAGTAGGAGTTGAACTCATTCTTGAGCTTGGACAAATGTGTGTGTACTCTTTTCACAATTGGAGCTCTGTCACATTCACCAGGAGCAATGTATGCGTTCAGCTGCAGGAAACAACTTGTATCCCCTTTTTCACATCTGCTCTGCCAGAGCTTGATCTTCTCCATGAATCCACACACTTTGTCCTATAAGCTAAGAACATTTGTGTCTTTACCTTGAAGAGAGAGATTCAGCTGGTTGAGTTTGCTGAAAATATCAGAGAGGTATCCCAGCCGAGCTACCCAGTCAGCGTCGTCGAACATAGCCACAAGTGCGTGTGTGTGCTCCGACAGAAATGCCCTCACTTCATTGCCTAGCTTGGAACAGCCGCTGTAACGTCTTCCCTCGGGATAACCAGCGGACGTCAGTGTGAAGCAGGAGCTGTTTATGTTCTGACCCACCGTCTTCACAAAGTGACTGAAACAGTCTATGATTCAAAGGCCTGGACTGTATGAAGTTGATCACTTTTACGGCATCATTCAAAACATCGTTTAACTCTGGACTCATTCTCTTGCTAGCTAATGCTTCTCGGTGAATCATGCAGTGCGTCCATGTAACGTCAGGGTTTACCTTTTTTATGTGGGCCATTAATCCATTTACTCTGCCGGTCATCGCCGCAGTGCCGTCTGTGCACACATGAGAGCAGGATTTCCAATCCAGCTTGTGTTGAGAGAAACAATTGTCAATAATGTTAAAAACGTCCTGTCCGGTAGTTCTCCCCGTGAGTTTCTTGCAAAACAGAATGTGCTCGTTCATCTCCAAAGTGTCTTTGTAACGCACAAACGCAATCAGTTGTGCTTCCCCACTGACATCCGTTGATTCGTCCAACTGCAAAGCGAAAGTACCAGACGCTTTACATTTTTCCACCACTTGGTCAATAATGTCAATTCCCATGTCGTCGATCCGATGGCACACAGTATTATTTGACAACGGCACTTTCTTCAGGACATCAGCTGCTTTCTTATCGAGCATAGTTTCTGCGAGAATTATAGCAGCAGGCAAGATTAGCTCTTCGGCTATGGTAAATGGCTTTTTCGATTGAGCAACGAGTAGCGACATGGCATAAGATGCCTCCAAGGCCTTGGTTGAGACCGATGTCGATTTCTTTAGTTTTTCTTGGCTTCCCTTAAATTCAGCCAGCTTTTGGTGGAAAAACTCTGCAGGCTTACCCATACAGGCGGGATGTCTAGTACTAAGGTGCCGATAAATGGGATGGCTTCATTCTATTATTAGAAAGCACGTCGCCACAGATGAAACACATTGGCTGCGGTGGCTCTGTAGTTATGACCGTAAACCCGGAGAGCACATAATGTTCACCAAACTGACGATTCTTCACCTTCTCTGTTTTCATTTTCTTGACAACGGGTTCTCCTGATTCAGCAGTATCACCTGTGCTGTTGTTTCTGGATGAACCAGCTCGACTCAGCCATTGATCCATAATGATTATGTTAACAGAAATTTTGATCTCAATAAACACCAGCGCATTCACTTGATAGGATGTTGATATTTTGCTAGCTAGCAAGAAAACCAGCGCGCCACTACAATGATGATGATGATGATGATGATGTAACACCTGACAGTCCGGCGGGAAACTGAACGCCGCGCCAATAATAATATAGCCAGCAAATTATTACTTAATTTGAATGCCCCCAATTGTGGTTACATTATTACAGAATATGCATTATTCCTTATTTGGGTACAGTTTTCCTGTAAAAAATCTAATAAAAAAAAATCTAAAATCAAATTATTATTATTATTTTTTTTTTTTACTTTTCAAAATCTTTTCACGTACCCCCTGGGGACCACCCACGTACCACTAGGGGTACGCGTACCCCCGGTTGGGAAACACTGCTCTAGGGGGTCCGGGGGTACCCCCTCAGGAAGATTTGTTTAGCATTTTAAAGTAAAATGCTTCAATTTGGTGCACTTTGAGCGCCCAATTAGAGACTGATCTAGGGGGTACAACTCTAAACACCCATATGAAAAAGATCGGTTTGCATTTTATTAATCAAATAAGTACATGTGAACATTTCCAATAACCTACCATAGCCAATAACAAATACATTTAACTTATTTTATTTGTGTTGTTCACTCATATCTTATTTTACCAGTTAACATTTATTTATTTATGTATATTTTTAAATCTCTCTGGTTTTAAACGATATTTTTGGTTTACTCTCCTATAGTATACATTGGAATGATTTCAAACCTGTTTTTATTTATCCTAATAATTATAAAGGTGTGCCTTGGAAATATTTGTTTACATAAATTGTGATCAAAACGTTTGAGACCCACTGAGATAACTTCGACTAAAGTGAACTATCTAAGCCCTCAGAGTCCTTTACCTCACTGAGCCTCTCAGTCTGACAGGACAGAACTCTCCCTCCACATTATTGTAGAAACAGCTTCTTATATCCGTTAGTGCAGCAGAAGCTAACAACAATCCCCGCCGGTACCGCGGTGTCCCCTCTCTCTATCTCTCTCACTTTGGCTGCGGGCGCCTGCTAAGCCAACATCCCCCACTTTCATCACTTACAGCGCCCATCGTACAGGGCAAATGGAAACTGTAACCGGGGTGAAAAGGGTGTTATCTTTACTTAATTATGAATGTTGTTACATCAAGGCTGAAAATTCGTTTTTTTTGTATTGTGGAAGTGCAGATCCCCTGTCCTCCACCAGGGGGTGCTGCAGCACCCTCAGCACCCCTACTTCCCACGGCCCTGAGGCCCCCAGTATTTTTAGACGGTATGTCGAATCATTTGCACACATGAGAGTAAACGCATCGTTAGATCTGGTGAGTTTGATTCTCAAATCTACAGAGTTCAGGAGAAGCCTCTCGCTGAAAAATATATCGGTGTGCAGGGCCCCCATTAGATGGAGTTCTCGAGATTCAGCTGTGAATACAGCTCTCTTTACTAGACCCTTGTTAGGGCCATTGGCGATCACTATGGAGTTCATAGCTCCCGCGGTGTCTTTATAAAATAAACCGGCAGTGAACTGAGTTTTTAAAGTAGAATCAGAGTAATTCAATAGCGTTTCAATCATTGCTCTGTACGGATGAGTCGAGCTGGACTGAGAAATCAGCCTGTCCCCTAGAATAACGTTGCATTGGTTAAAAATTGTATTCAGTGGATAATTAACGAGGGCCACGGGGGCATCAACTGCCAGATTAGCCCCATCTGCGTTGGTTATTTTGATCCTGAGATGCATCAAGGTGTCATTCATATCGAGGTATTTATCCCTGTCCCCGGGAATGAAAAATTCAATGGGTCCGTCATCTGTAATGGCAGACAACGGAAGGACCTCTGTGTAGTGTTTTTCATGGATAGAAAGCTGCGTCATGGGAGACGAAAAAATAAATCTAGCTCAGCCATACTGCATTCAGCAGATTTGTGATGTAAAAGAGCCATATTTAACACTCTAAAATATATCTCTCCCCAATACGTTCCTTCTTCGTGGGTGTTTTTTCCCTAATGATTTTCTCTTGACTGTGTGCTTCCCCTTTTTAACGCCGGCCGGAACCCGTTTTCCTGGAGGTCTCTTCCTGGCCCTTCTTGCTAAAACCATCAGACCTCCTGCTCCTTCTTGAGACCCCTGATCTGATTGGCTGCTAAATTTATGGACCGCCTTATTGATAACATCTGATGCAATATTTTTGGCCGCCGATTTCAGATGAGGTTTAGCTATGGCAAATCCCTTTCTCACTAGAGGGGCTACAAAACGAAATAATCTGGAGAATATAGAACCAATACCTCAACATAACTGGTGTTCCATAAAAACCAGGCAAGGACCCCCCAGCTTGATTTTCATAGTAACTCACAAAACGGTGTGGATCGTGATGAATCATCGTTTTGCAAAAGGTTGCCCGGCTTTTGAAGGTCGGAAATGAAGTTTCACTACACTCTTGCCGTAGGTAAACTTTATCGGCTCGTTCTGATCGTTTTTTATCTCTATCTGTATATTCTCAATATGCGTTTTTGTTACCGGCAAGTAGTACGCAGGACTAAAATACTGGGTGATGGTGTCGCCGAATGTCCCTTTTATATCTACGGTTCTCAGGAGAGGAGCAAAAGCATCACCTACCCGCTGGTGACTGACCACGTTACTATAACAGTAGAGATGAGTTACGCCTGCATTTATATCTGCGGGGTGGGCTGCTGATTTATCATCAACTTTGAGCCACTGGTCTGGTTTTATTCCAAGCATATAAGCCACGGTTTTTGGAAAGCGAAAACGATATTGTCCATCTCCTTGAAATTCAATTTTCCTGTGAATTGGACTATAATACAAACTAACACCAGAGTAAATTTTTCTGAAGCAGGACTCGAGTTCCACCATGAGCTGACTTATGCTACTATAGTAACCTCCTCGAAACATTTGAAGCTTTAACTTGCTCGCTATCGCGGGGGCTTTTGGTTTCTTTATCCATTCAAAATAGGCTACTTCTAAAGGCATGTTATACCAGGTGTGGGGGTATGACATTTCTGTCATGGCGACCTGCCACGAACCGTCCAAGTGTAAAGGTTGTGCTAGGTTTACCTGATAACTAGAGCTTGTATTGTTTTGAAATACATCAAGGCTGGCATTGGACGGCAGCGTAATGTAGAACCCTTCATTTATCTCCATGGCTGTAATGAAGGACTGAGCGTTGAGTCTGTTTGTTTTTATACATCCTTGATGGCGCCAGTCTCAACCCAGCTGTTGAATTTCTCGGGCCAGTTCTTCCAGCATACAAACATTTGTTTTTTCCCCCTCAACACACGTCTTTTCAGAATTTTCTCCACTTGAAAAGCCTTGTCACTTGATACCTTCACTTTTTGTAACTCTTTCTCATAAAAAGTCCCCTTGATCTCTTCTCCATCATAATCTTTGAGTTTGTAAACAGGTGGTTGACGAGGTATGCCTTCAGACACCGTAAATAATTTGTCCGTATAACTCTGCTCATATTTTTTATCAAAGACCCCTCTCAATTTGGATATTCTTACAAGCTCACCCTCCTTAAAGTTCATTTTCGTAGCAGCTTTTTTACCATGGCTGGAGGGGGTGTACAGGTTGCGAAACACTTGAGCCGCATTTTCCTTGGTCACCTGCAGTGGTGTCATTTTAATACTGCGATGATAACTATTATTGTAACTTTCAATTAATTCAAGTAAGACGTCTATATATCTATGAGTGTTTTTAGCTGTAAAATACCTCCACATTTTAGTTTTCAGCGTACGGTTAAATCTCTCTACCACACACGCCTTCATATCACTGGCTGTTGCATAATGTGCAATACCTCGTTTCTTCAATAAGGCTTGAAAAACTTTGTTAAAGAATTCTTTCCCGGCGTCTGTTTGTATCTTTTTAGGAATCTGACTGTGTGTTAAAATGGTATCAAAGGCTTGGGCAACCTCTATACCAGTCTTCTTCTTTATTGCCTGAGCATAGGCTTTTTTCGAAAATACATCTACGACTGTTAACAAATAATTAAAACCATCATTATGTTTGGACAGCGACTGCATATCGCAGAGATCAGCTTGAAATTGTTGTAGCGGTCTGAGTACGAAAACTCTGTTTCTTACAAAATTCACCCTAGACGGCTTATGCAAAGTATATGCATCCTGTTCAGATAAAAATTCTCTGACTTTCTCTACATTTACTTGTTTACCCGTTTCAATCTGTACAGCTCTATGGAGTTTATCAACGCCCCCTAAACTCCCTGGATTAGACGGAGTGTAATACACCCTTCGCATGACACGTTTCTCAGACATGTTCCCCGTTACAGCACCAGTGAGGTAATGAGTACAACAGTTTTTCTTAAAACGCATTTTATTGATTTGGCACATATATCAAAAAAACTTTTTCTCCAAACAGAGAATAAAAAAACATTTTCTCCAAACAGAGAATAAAAAAACATTTTCTCCAAACAGAGAATAAAAAAACATTTTAAAAGCACAAACGGGATTGTTAGGAAGGACACACTAGATCAAGTAAAATAAAAATAAAACAGATAAAATTAAAAAACCTACTTTTACGAAAAAAAAAACTATCAAACTCTTCCTATTGCTGCCAAGAGTCCCAGGCTGCTGTTATGTTCTTTGTCTGGGTCTCTTCGAGCCGTTTGTAAAACTTGTCGATTTTAGCCTCAAAGAGTCTTGTGTTTCTGAGATTGTGCAGAATCGCCTCAGCAGCTCCAAAGATCCTCTTCCCCGACACATGAAAGTGGCTTTGGTGTAGAGCGTCCCGAATGGCTGGAATGAAACGAACGGTCCACAGTCTCTTTACCACTTCATCATAGTGTCGATCCAGATAGTATTCTTCGGTCGGAAACAAACACTCATGTTGAATTTGACTGGGATGGTCGACTTGACATCCGTAACATTTCTCCTTTCTGTACAGATGTAGGACCCTGTCTAGCAGATGAACCACTACAGCTTTTACCGTATTCAGGAACGAAGCCGTCCTAGTACCTTCTGCAGCATCACCCTCTGGAGCATAAGAAAAGCATGGCGATTCAATGTCTGCTACCGGGGAGTGTGAAGAAGCTGTTGATTTCCCTGGAGACACGGATGGAGTAGATGGAGGTTGATCCATATCCAGCCAACCAGTAACATCAATGGCAGCAACACCATAGTCGATATAGGGTTTCCAGCTTGTTGGAGATGATGGGGGTCCTCCAGGCGTTTGTTCCAGGCTGCAACTCGCGGGGAGAGACTTGTTTTTTCTCAGATCCATGGTTAGTGTTCAGTGAATGTCTTTGAGCGGTCCTTACTTTTAAATGATCTGGGGAGGGGGGTGGGACTTGTTATGCTGAGTGGGAGGAGGAGTCATCTGCATAGGTGAGAGTCTTTTTCACCAGTATAATGTCCATCGATGTCTGACTCTGTTTAAAAAGTTCTTTAAGCTTTGTAGATTTCTCATCAATCATTTTCAGCCAAGCAGTCAGAGGCACCCGCAAGGATGTTTGAAAAACCCCGCATGTAGAGTTGAAATACTCCAAAACAAAATCATCAGAGGGGTCCTTCCCCTGCGTCAGCAAACGGCTTGCTCGGTAATACCATCGGCCAGATGGTCCGCTTTTAGTTTCCCAGACGGTGCTTGTCAGGACTCTTTTCACTTCTGGCAGCGGGGGGATATTTCCTTCTTCTTCCTCCACATTGAGGGGTAACGGTGAGAACTCTTCTCTGATCTCGCTTTTTGTTTGCGTTTCTTTGCTTTTTGTTGCAAATATCTTGTACACCGCTGGTTTCACAGTATTTTCTTGATGCACTACTTCTTCCGATACAATGGTTGCGTGGAGATCTCTGGAAGACACCAGAGTTAACACAGCCCAATCTGTTGAGGTCAACGTCGCTTTAACACTGTGGGGTCCATACGTTTCTCCATTCTTCAGGTTGTAGAAATGCAGTTCATTCGCCATATAGTTGAATACGTATCCCCAAACATGTTCATTTTCCAGAAGCCATTTCTCTTCAAGATCTTCGACCGGAGGTGTTTGAACCCGGCACAGATACTGCATCCGTTTCTTGACTGGCGCTCCGGACGGATGGCGGTAAGTTGTCACAGGCGTCTCGCTGATTAAACCCATATCGAGGGCGTCTCTTGGCCATTTTTTCTTTTTGGAGAGATGACTTGATGATTGGAAATGACTGGCTTTTTATCTGCACGGGGTTCTTTTTTTTTTATCTCACTCCACCCCCTCGGTCTTCTGACATCACATAATTGGGGCGGGCCCTTCTGTCACTTTTATGCATACTAATGTGATGGAAGCGGAATTTTGTTTTAATAGACTTGGGGGCGGGCCCACCTGTCACTTTTTATGCATACTAATGTGATTGAAACATTTTTTATGATACACCATAAGGCGCAACAGTGGGGGCTTTTCACACCTGTGAATACACATCAACCCCCTCCTATCAACGGATCTCACACCTACTTAGGATATCACACCTACTTGAGATCTCACACCTCGAACAAAGGGAGGCGGGACTTAGCTCATTAGCATAAGTAGGTAGAGGTGTGACCTGTCACAGCACCTGTCACCCTCTATGCATACTAATGAGATGAAAGCGGGATGAATCTTACTACTTGTGTGTGTGTGTGACAAACGTCCAGTATTAACCTTACCGTTTTTTACTAACAGTAACCAACTAATAATTTTCATATTGCAGAGGTCAAATGTTTCCTTGTCTGAAAGGAGAAACCTGATTTTAAAACAACATTTTCAGTGTGTGACTTGAAAGATAAGTTCTGATCAATAGTAAAACCTAGATATGTGTATGTAGTGACCCTTTCAATGTCATTCCCTTGAATAGTACAAATGGTGGGGAGAAAATAAGTTAACTTTTTGCCATTTGAGAATATCATGACTTTGGAGTTGTCTGCATTTAATACTAACTTGAGTTAAGATAAATGGGATGGAAGAACATCAAAGGCAGACTTGGCGCACACCCTTTCAAATCAAATCAATCAAATCAAGTGTTATTTCTATAGCACATTTATAAACGATTTTTGGTTGAGCCAAAGTGCTGTACAAATAATAAAAAATACCCTGCAGTAAAGACATTTTACAGCTAATACAACAGCAGTTTGTTCAGAATATCAGTAATTTCTATAGCACATTTATAAACGATTTTTGGTTGAGTCAAAGTGCTGTACAAATAATAAAAATACCCTACAGTAAAGACATTTTACAGCTAATACAACAGCAGTTTTTTCAGAATATCAGTATGAGAAAAACGACACCCTCTGTCTTTAGACCCACACATCGTACGAGGGAAAACTAACCGCTAGCCGCAAAGCTAGCATCACAGCCACTGCTCCGTTTTCGGAGACTTCGCTCCATTACATGGAATGTCATACAACGTAATGATGAGACTGTGACTATATCTATGACTGTAACGGTTGACGCAGAGAAGCCCACGAAAATGACGTCGGATATGACGTCATATGACGGATGACGGATGCGACGGATATGCACCCGAGCCGATCGTGTACCCGAGCCGATCTTGTACTGACACCGGCTCAGATAATTGGTCGTGCTTTTTACAGCGCTACGGCTTCTAGAGATTAATTTGTGTATGTATTTATTCTCAAAGCATTTAATATATTCATTGCTATTGGGACGTTAAGAGCATTCCATGGAATATAACAAAAAGTGTTTTCTGAAATAAATTACATACCCCATTGAATTATGACTGAAGATCGTCAGCTGTCTTCCTCTCCCTTGTTGTTCCTCGATACGTTAAGGCTGCAGCACCGTTGACAACTTCTCTCTACATATCAAACATACCGGTAAACCAGCATCGTTTGCTGTGAAAGCATATAACTCTGTCCACGCAGAATTAAATCCTGTGCTCCTCCGGTACTTTTCTTTGATTTATCCATAGTTCGCTCATCGAGCCGGGGGTCAGGTTATTAACCCGCAGGAAAAGGCGCTG
Source organism: Notothenia rossii (assembly GCF_949606895.1). Taxonomy (NCBI): domain Eukaryota; kingdom Metazoa; phylum Chordata; class Actinopteri; order Perciformes; family Nototheniidae; genus Notothenia; species Notothenia rossii. The sequence goes on along the minus strand of NC_136905.1, from coordinate 55,247,208 downwards.
GCGCGGGACCGTAGCAGGATGTGACGCATATTTTAGTTGACCTAATTAAAACCGTTTTGTTTTTTATTTATGTCACAGTATCACCTCAAAATACAAGATACGAAACATTTTCAACCATGCTACAAAATATAAATAGTCCTACAAATAATTTAATTTAATTTCCTTCTTATTTTTGTCTAAGCTCAAGGGAGCCAGACCAGAGGGCTTAAAGGGCCGCATGCGGCTCGAGGGCCGCGGGTTGCCGACCCCTGTCCTAGAACAAAACTTGAAAATCTTGCTTGTGTTAAGCAAGATTTTCGTGCATCTTGCCAAAAACCTAATGATATGAGACGAGGTCCCCCGGAAGTGCTCAAATGCTAACTTATTTAGGACTGATCCTGCACCACTCTATAAGCATGCTTTTATTATGCAATTGTGTCTACCCGGGTCGAGATCGGTCTATCACAGTAAAAGCCCCAGACACATCCACAGCATCATCGCCTCCCACAGAGCACTTTGTTTAAAAAGACAACACTTAGGCAATTTCTCCAGGTAGAGGAACTACTGGGGAAAACGTTTACTTTGAAAACTATAACCAGCAGAAGAATAATGCACATGGTGTCAAATAAATCAAAAAGGTAGAGTGATAAATAAACATTATTTCAGTCGTATCATCAAAATTGCTGAAGTTATCATTACTGCTAAGTAAGCTGTTTTACTCGCAGTTATAACGCTGGGATTGGGTTTCTTGGCCTTTTTGGTTTTGGACAGTAACATTAGCCATGCTGCTAGCAGGGGCTATGTTGCTAATGATATTTGCAGATAGATTGATCTTTTTGCACGTATGACGGACCATCTCATGCACCAACGGAGAGGAAAATAAGGAAAGAACTTATGTGTGTTGTGTCGCTCTAAGGAACGCAGAAAGAAAACACCAAATGGAAACGCTGAAGGGAAGTAAATTAATTAATGGAAGTTTGAAATGTATTAAGTATATTATACAACAAAAATGACATGCTGTATTTGAATGCATCTATGAACTGGTTAATTGATATAAGATATCATCTCAAAATGTTGTCTGTCCAAGGAATCTGGCTTTTAACTAACTGAAACTCACCCAAAACTGTTTTAGTGGTTTACAGCAATTTACATGCACACATAGAGTTCCATGGCACTGGTTTAAACCAGTCCAAACTTCACTACAAGCATAAACATTTCATGTACCGGGAGCATCAGAAGTACTATTCAAAACATCCAAGATTTATGTGACATGTAGGAATAAATAATGTGAAATGTTCTCTGAGACCTTGAGGATATGGAAATGCAGGCTCACCTTGCGGCTCACTTTTCTTCCTGAAGTCATCAAGGCACTGAAGGCTCCCTGGGCTGTCTAGTGCCAACTTGTTGTTGAGGTACCAGAACAGAAAGGTCATGAGGATGATGAAGAGACCGATGGCTGTCAGAAACCCCAGCACCTCTGGAGAGACTGAGACACAGAAGCTCCAGTTAGACATACTGCTTTAAAACATCAGCACACCACTGACAAACAATGCTGACATCATTGAGGTAAACACATTAGACCATGGTAAAGTATTTTTCCCCCAAAAAAAATCACTTTTCTCTTAATTTGTAAAAGGAAAAGTAAGCAAATATAGAAACCATAAAAATAACAGTTGGCAGAAACAATACTGATGCTGAAAATGCATTGAAATAACTTCACATTAGTGTTAGAATTCATGAATGAATGACAACAGCCTACTCAATAACCCCCATAACCACTTATTTGTTGTGAAAATCAGCCAAGTAGCTGTTTAAATATCATCCATATATATGTGATCATGCTAATTAACGCTAATGAAAGCAACTTGTACTAAATATGCCAATTGCCCAACATTTGTACGTTAGCATTCAGCAGTTTTTAAATGCTGGGAAAGCATACCATACATTTAAAAATGTTAAATATAAAATCACTGATACGGTTTGTTAACAATTGTTTTCAGTTTGAATTTACAGGAAAAATACACCCATTCACTATTTAAGAAGGCAAAAGGGATATAATAGGATCTATTTTAACAAAATCTCTAAATAAATGCAAACACTATTGTTTTTTCAACCCTTGAGATTACATTTGAGGTTACAGTTGAGATTACACTTGAGATTACTAGTATTAGACAAATATTTTTAGCAATAAAGCAAACATGACCCTGTCTGTACAGCAGGAAATAGAGCGCTGAGGCCAGTAAAACCAGCCTGCTTATTCATGTGAATGACTGTTCATTATAAAAGTTAAATAAATATGGTTGGTTCCTTTTGAAAGACAGCATAAAACAGGTTTACAGTATTTTGAATGGTTCTTTTAATCTTAATCAATTACATCTTGAAAAATGTAACTTTCTACAAATACAAGTAAGATGGATAAGACTATTACTGTACAATGCATGCATTGCATGAATACAATACATACAGTATTGTATGTCATTACCATACTGACATACAATACTGTATGTCATTATGGTAATGCTAATAAAGCTATTTGAATTTGACAGCAACAGAGAGAATGTCACTGAAGTAGAGGCACAACCGGTTTGTTGCCATAGCAACAGGTTCAGGTGCAGCGTGACTCCAGACTCTAGACACAGGCTGCTCAGAGCTCATTAAGGAAAACAGCCACTGCCACACATGAGTAGAGACATGGTAGAGACGCTTTGGTTTGGTAACACATGATCAGATGAGCAGACAGACCCTGGCACTGAACACAATCTGAAGGAGTTTATTTTTTACATTTGACCTTCCAACATCTTCATTGAAGTGCTACATTATGTCAACATCAGGTTGAGGAGACTTCCTGTATTATCTATCAGAAAGTGATGTTGGCCTAGATCAGGGGTCGCCAACGCGGTGCCCGCAGGCACTTAGTAGCCCGCAGGGGCAACGCGAGTCACCCGTGGGGCATGTTCTAAAAATAGCTCGCTGAGCAAATCCAAATTGTATAAAATACACAAAACAAAAAAGGAAATGTAATTAGAATCTACCCTATGCATAAACGAAACTTCAATCATAGCGAACTCTATCTACTTACTACAACTATATATCTATCTAACACCTCTCCTCCCCCCACCCCCACAATGAATATCAACCAATCACGTTCTTGCTTTATTTGCGGGACCAGCGTTGCAGTCGGGAAGAAAAGCAATGTGGAGCGGCACCGCATGGCGTAATTTCCACTGGGGACAGGGGGGACATGTCCCCCCCAACTTTTCGAAATCCTGTTTGTGTCCCCCCACTTTACAAATATGTTTATTATTATTTTTTAACGCAAGCCGTCATCGCCACGGAGGAGCACACAGCCACTGTGAGCGAGCGAGACAGAGGGAGAGAGAGCGAGAGAGAGAGAGAGAGCACACCGTTATCTATTTAATATAGCCTAGTTGTAAGAAATCATTCCATTTTAAAAGGGGAGCGATTAGTAAAATATGCATAAATAAAAAGAAAGAATGCTAACCAGGTAACATAAGATGAGAATAAATAGGTTTAAATTATTTGTTGTTGGTTGTGATCATATTCTAAAGCTGTTTGGATTATTGAAAAGTATCCAGCTCTCTTTCATATGAGTGTTGAGAGCTGTAACCATAAATTCATTTTGCTCTCAAAGTGCACCAGATTGATGCTTTTCACTTCAACATTGAAAAAAACATCTTCCCGGGGGTGCATGCCCCCAGACCTCCCTAGAGGAGGAGAGATCCACCCCCAAATAAAACAAGGTTCAAATAATTAAATTGCATTCAATTTATTTTAGTAAACACTGAAAACGGGTCCCACAGACCCAAACAGCATACAAAGGTTAAAGGTCAGCATAACATAATGTGTAATGTACTAAATATGTACACTGCAAAAAAAGAAGAGGAGTAAAAGTAGCTCACGACTTGTTTTATTTTTTGAAAGTAGCCCTCACCCTAAAAAAGGTTGGAGACCCCTGGCCTAGAACAGCCTGCCGGGTGTTCTTTTCCTCATAATGCACATTATCCCTTACGTATCCCCTTCTCTCTGCAGATGGACCCTTCTGACATCAAGGCCGTCTAAAGAGGTAAACAGCTTTGTTGTAAAACATTGATATATTTTTAATTAGACCCTCCAGAAAAACGCGATTCTGCGATCGCAGAATTTACCGCATAATCAGTAAAATGGCGCAGATTTCTAAAAGGCCGCATATTTATCAAAAGGCTGCATAATCCCCGCATTTTTCCACACAAAGTTGAGGGGAAAAAAAGTTAACTCGTCTTGACGTGACGTCATCAGCTCGCGCATCACAGAATGTAAACAACACTGTATAGAGTGAACGTGTGGAGCTCACACGATAGAGAAAACACCAAAATGAAAGTATCTAATCCAGGGGTCTCCAACCTTTTTCTAACCGGGAGCTACTTTTGAAAAAAGAAAGTGGCCAAGAGCTACTCATGTTATTTTATATAGATTTCAGTGCACATATCACATTCGTGACTCAAGAGCAGAAACATTAACATTAACATGAATAAACTTGACTTTCTCATGAAGAGAAAAAAAGACAAATAATCACCATGCAATACTGAGTTCTGCTTTAACATCAATAACTACAGTAAACAGTTTTACAGATAAGAGTGCAAAGTTCCTAATTGTAATAATAACATTTCTAGCTCTATAATTTAAATTATTTCAAGCATTTCACAAATTTGTTTCACATGTAAAAGGGGAATATGTCTTGTGCTTTTCTCAACTTGCATCAAGCAAACATATGTCTTCAAACATTCAGTCTGTCACTGCATTGTTGTCTTTCTCCTGACTCAGCTAATGTGACACCTGGCACTGCATAGCATCCACCAGAGCACTGTACTGGGGTGTGTATCCTGACAAATTCACTCTGATTGAGTCATTGAGGTGTTCATCAGTAAGTCTTGTCCTGAATTTGGATTTGATAAAGTTCATATCAGAGAATGCTGATTCACAGCGATATGTTGACCCAAAAAAGCAGGACAGTTTCAGTGCAGCAGTTTGAATGTTTTTGAATTTCTCTGGGTCCAATAGCTTCCAGAAATCTTTGTCCATCTGATGTGCTTTCAGCTGAATGTCATTCTGGAGATTGATTATCTCCAGCTCCAACTCTGAAGCACTGAGACTGAAAAGGCTGGCCAGTTGCTCAGACATGTCAGTAACATCCACGATGTTGAATGGGTTAGCAAGGAAACTTGCACAGGGCTCAAGCTGTTTAAAGTCAAGAAACCTGTCCTCAAATTCCTGCCCAAGCTTAGTTAAGCAGTCACAGTACTTTGATAAGTCAAGAAAGCCAGCAGCAGCTTTATTCTCCTGCAGTACTTTTTGAACAGAGGGGAAATGATGCAATTTATTTCCCTTTACTTGCTGGAGATATAGACACAGATTTGCTTTAAAGGCCTTTACAGCACTAATCATGTCACATACTGTTTTGCCATTGCCTTGTAGCTGGAGGTTAAGCTGGTTTAATTTTCCTGTCAGATCAGTCAAAAAGGCCAGGTCAAGTACCCAACCAGCATCAGATAAGATGGAGGTGTCCTCCCCCCTCTCTTCCATGAAGAGCTTTACCTCATTCAGCAAGGAGAGGAAGCGCTGTAGGATTTTCCCTCTACTCAACCACCTCACCTCAGCATGGAGAAGGAGATCTCCATATTCAGCTGACAGTTCCTCAAGAAAAACTTTGAAGCTCCTGTGTTGCTTTGCCTTCGCTCGGATAGAGTTTATTATTTGTATCACAGGTTTCATGACGTGATTGAAGTCCATAACTTTGGCACAAAGTGCTTCTTGGTGAATGATGCAATGGTAACTCAGGAAACGTGGGAAATATGGATCTGACTTACAATTTGCGATAAAACCGTTGTGGCGACCTCTCATAGCCGGGGCTCCATCAGTTGTTATGGATACAAGCTTCTCCATTTGCACGCCTTTATTTATGAAATAATTCTTAATAGAATTATACACGTCCACACCTCTTGTTGTTGTTTTGAGTGGAAGCAGTGTCAGAAATTCCTCTTTCGCCGTAAAATCCTCAAACACCATCCGGATGAACACAGACAGCTGAGCTGTGTCGCTCGCATCCACCGACTCGTCGCACTGTATGGAGAACCACTTGCACCTGACCATGTCCCGCTCCAACTGTCCCATGGCATCCACTGACAGCGCCGACACTCTCCTCGCCACAGTGTTGTTTCCCAGTTGCACATCGTCAATGGCAGACATTATCTCCGACTTGCTCTTGTGGTCTCTGAACAAAGTCTCTGCCATAACAGACATCGCTCCCTTAAGAACACCGCCATCAGTGAAAGCTTTTTTGTTCTTTGCCAAATACTGAGCGACTCGGAACGATGCTTCTGTAGCTAGGCTAGCTTTCTTGGCAGGCTTCGTGAACAATGACTGCTGCCTTTGTAGCGTAGCTTTTAATTGTTGTACCTTCTCAACGCGAAGGCAACTGCCGGCGGGATACTCCTTTGAAAAGTTTTCGTGAAGTTTTGTGAAGTGCCGCTCGACATTTCCCTTCTTCCCCACCGCAACACTCGAGCCACAAATTAAACACACACACTTGTCTTTGATGCTCGTAAATAAAAATTCATGTTCCCACTCGTCATGAAAGTAGTATATTTTAGATTTCTTCTTTGACGGACCTTCCTCAGTTGTCATGACTGCATCTTACATCTCTTTTTCTCTATCTTTCTTACTCTCAAAATATACTACATAAATAAATATGTCTCAACATGTCAACTGCACTTTAGCGCCCTCTGGTGAGCTACTCGGAAAACCTCCGCGAGCTACTGGCTCGCGATCGACGTGTTGGCAACCCCTGATCTAATCCATCTCATTTACCGACGAACATTTCTACTAAAGACCGGGCAAAAAGTGGGGGGAAACTATTCTGCACCCCGTGCAACTGTGTGTTGGAGCATAAGAGAAAATCGACGGTGACGACCCGCTTTGATTCATTCAAACATTCGAAAATGCTTTCTGCTGCTGCGGACAAGAAAGCCAAACAACTCACGTTCACGAGGCATCAACCTCCAAAACCCTTTCGAGGGCTACAAGAAACGAGGTGAGTAGCCTACAAGATTGAAGCTGCAGATAACGAACGAGTAAATGAAAACAGAATGAGGCGGAGAAGTGTGTGTGTGTGTGTGTGTGTGTGTGTGTGTGTGTGTGTGTGTGTGTGTGTGTGCGTGAGATTAAAATAGCCCAATTGCTTTTACAATAAATAAACATTGAATGTGTTTAATTGAATAGTAAAGGGGTTTAACGTTAGTGGCAGGTTGTGTGTGAGAGAGAATAAATAAGACAGCCCAATATTTTTAAAACAATCGATAATTTTTTCCCGCATATTTAGCATATTTCGCAACTTTCCGCATATTTCGCAACTTCCCGCAGTTTCACCGCATAAAATCACATAAAACCCTGCATGTTTAATCGCATAATCAAGGATTTTAGCCCGCATAATCAAGGATTTTTGCCCGCGTTTTTCTGGAGGGTCTATTTAATGTTATACTTTAAAAAAAATCTAAACCACAGAAGTATATTTTTAAAATGTAAATACTGAACTACAATAATTAAGAAGATTTTCACTCTACACACAAGTGCAGCATTAATCAACCTTAAATTCCAGACAATAAATGTCAACTCCTGCAGGGAGCTCTGGAAATTAATTTTACATTTTATACTGGCACAATGTGATGTTACAATCGGGGACAGTTGGAGGAGAAGTGGGTCACCGACTGTTCACAAGCTGTCACACAGAGAAAGAGCTCCATGACACAAAAATGTCACTTCGGGGAAATTCCTACAACATCCGAGTATAATGAGATTTGGCTGAGGCAGATACTGCTAAGGTAAACATTGAGAATAGACGTTAGAGTGTTACAAAATGAAGTGTATCTGTTTGTAGAGCAGCGCAGCAGCAATGCTAACAGCTGTCATGTAAGAGTTTACACAGACTGGAAGGTGATAATTTATTATTCAACAATTAGGGACATTAACGCATCATTTCCATACCTTAATAAAGCAGAACATGTCTATAATGAAGGGAGGGAAGTGACCTCATAAGACATCACTTAAGGCAATAATCATGCTGTGCAGTGGCAATTATCAGACCCCTAAAGAGTGGTTCAGGAATGAGTCCTAAAACCCGGAAAAGGGTTAGCATTTTTCCCCTTCTGGTTCCCTTGCCTCAAGTCAATCTTTTTGGGCAACCAGTGCCTTCATATGTAGAGACAGATTGGAACCCAGGGCTTTACCAGTTGAGCTGTACGGAGGGCCAAACTCAACGGTTTCTGAAAACTTCATTTTGGTTTTATGCCTGAAATAAGTTCTGTGATTAACATAAGTTTAAAAGATTTTCCCGTTTTGTTCTAGGACAGGGGTGGCCAACCCGCGGTTCTCGAGCCGCATGCGGCTCTTCAGTTCATATCGAATTTTATATGTGTGAGTTTGGGGGAGAGACACTGACTCCTGACTAGTGTTGCACGGTGTACCGACATTTGAAAGGTATACCGCGATACCCTGCCGTTAAAAACGTTACTATTCCTCCGTTTCATTAGTATGGTACTTTAAGAATGACGGGGGAAAGTACTCCGGTGAGAAAGCGCTGTTTTAATAAGAGCCGTGTGTTCTCAGCGCTCTGCTTCCACTCCCTGCACTGCAGCCGCACTACAGTCCCGCCCCTCTCAAGCACACTCAAGTGTCTCCCCTCTCTCGTGCACGCGCTAGCTGCCAGAGCATGTGAGAAAACGAGAAGCATGGCTGCAAGTGGGAGTGCAACTGCCGCTGCGCCTCGGCTTGTTGACAAAAAAGACGCCAGAAGCGAAAAGTTGATGTATTTTAGTTATGACAGTTAGGGCAAGCCTACGGACTACACGAGGCCTGTCTGCAAGAAATGTTTTAATTTGATTTAATACGAATTCTTGTCATTTATTTTATTTATTGTTCTCATTGTTTAAAAGTTTGTGTTATGGTTCTGGTGTGAAATAAAGCACAATAATTACATTTAAGACTGTTTCCCTTTTTTTTAAGAAAAGTATCGAAAAAGAATCGGAATTCTTGACTTGGTATCGAAACCAAAATGTTGGTATCGTGACTACACCACTCCTGACAGTTAAACCTGATATTTAGTAGGTCTGTTAAGTATTGAATGCTGATAATTCTGACGTAATTTGGCCGGTCAAAGTTGTTTGGGCTCAGATAAAATCGCTCCGTTACTTTCGTCCCGTGTTACTTTCGTCCCGTGTTACTTTCGTCCCGTGTTACTTTCGTCCCGGCTCTCCCTACGTGTGTATGTGTGGTGTCAGGTGTCAGTATGAGAGGATGACAGCGCGTCTAATTTTGATGTGGCCCAAGAGCCAATCACAATAATACCTGCGATGCAGTGAACCAATCACCTTTGATGGGGGGGAAACCTATCGTTGATTAAACACTATCCAGTGTTTCCCCGACCATTGTCTTGGAGGGGCGCTGCGCCCGCCAACGGAGCCCCGCGCCCCCCCTGAAATTCAAGGTGTTATAAATATAAATTATATAAATATATATATATTATTATTTTTTAAAATATATATATAGCACCAAATTGCAAATAATCTATAATTACTGTCACTTTTCACATTGAACATGTGCACTTTTATTAAATAAACTAAATGCTTTCATTTTAAGTTGTGATTTTAGTGTTTGGATCCTAAGAAACACTGAAGCATTAATCAATAACAATAATCCACAGCTCCTCTCTCTGCTCAGGAGGATTGCAAAAAAATATATCCCAATGCCACAAAAATGCATCAGTGACGTGGTTGAAATCTTGTCTCCAGAAAACAAAAAACTGAAACAAGTGACTGTGTGTTTGATGTGGCTCTTTGCAGTAACATAGAAAAAATGTGGCTCTTAACCTCTGACTGGTTGGCCACCCCTGTTCTAGGACATATCATACGTCAGTAAATACCCCACTGGTGAATGTCTGAAGCTTCTATGTGTCATAAAACCGGAGGTTGAATACAAGTGGTTAAATGACACTGCTAAATGTAAACACACCATACATTAGCTGCCAAATGTAGCTCCGTTTTGCTTTTTGTTGAGGGAACCCTTGGGATGCTAATTTACGGATCGGTCTACAAAATGTCGTTATCACTGCACCACTTTATAGAGCCATTTCTGTTGGTACAGGTTGAGTGTGTCTTTGCAAAAGAAAAACACATTATGTTGATGTAAGGTAGTAGACTTGACAGGCCACTAGGTGTTGCTGTTGCGCAGCAAATTGTGTTTTTTTTGTCCTTTGTAGGACACCGTATTTCTCCTGTTGTTCTGGGTGTGGCCGCCATCTTGGCGCTAATGTTTGTATTCACTCCACGAAAGGTGAGCGGCAAATAATGGCGGCAAATAATTGTACACATTATTACGTTAAAAACGTCCAAACATTCAATTTTTTTAATTAATGGGTTAGTTTAAATGTTTATTTGCCCGTTTGTGTATGTTTGGGAGTGAGATGTTTATGTTGTGTCTGTTAATTTGGTTGTTGTATTGGTTAGCATGTAGCTAATGAGGCTAATGTTTGTATTCACTCCACGAAAGGTGTGTCAGAAGAGCTGCCATTGGGATGAATAAATCACTACTCAGCGTCTCCACTGCAATCCGATCTACTGTGTCCTGTTTTCCTCCCCTCTGCATGGGTGTTCAGTAGGGCTGCAACAAACGACTAATTTGATAATCGATTAATCTATCGATTAATGAAACGATTAATCGACTATTCGGACTATTACTATATGCCTTGCAAAATTTCTCAAACGCTCTTATTTATCAACTTTTTGATTTAGCTTGAGGTTGTTTTAGGCATGTGGAAAATAACAATGAAGACAATAAAGATGAATACTTGATTCAAAAATACATATTATTAAATTAACTAAACACATTTTTAACAAAATTAACATTGCTTTTTATTTAAATTAAATACATAATATTTCACACCAAAGAAACAACAGTGTTTTAACAAATGGTATTAAATAATCTGATAACAGAACTGTGAACAGAATAGCTGAAACTTTAATCAAATAAAGAGTAACTCAGTTACCTCTAATCATTAACCCATGTTTGTATAATTGAGTTAATTCCGTGTGTTGCTGCTAGCATACATAACACCTGACATGGAAACGTTACTCGTGGATGGGGCTACAGAGCTACTAGAAAGACATTCGAACCCGGTGCATTCCTCCGTCTGAATGTGGTGCACTTTTGCTAAATGTTTAGACAAATTGCTCGTGTTACCGCCCTTACATGCTAAACTCTTATTGCACTTTTGGCAACGAGCATTGTCCACATCGAGACGGGTAAAGTTTAACCACACACCTCGGAGCGCGTTCTCTCTGCCATCTCCGCAGTGTGTTGCTGCATGTAGCAGCCGCGTGTGTGTAAACTGCCCCGCCCCCTCCCACACAGACGGGGTAGAGAGATCTCGTCTGATCGAAAATACATCATAAACGCATTTGTTTGTCTTTTTGCATATTAGAAACGAGTTGGCGACACTAAGACTGCGATATAATGTTTTTGTAGCAATAATACATGACATATATTTTTTAAATGTCTCCAGTACCGATAAAAATACCAATAACGTTGGAGCTTAATGGCGCGTGATGACGTCACCAACGAATCGACGACTGAATTAGTTGGCAACTAATTTGGTAATCGATTTTAATCGATTAAGTCGATTAGTTGTTGCACCCCTAGTGTTCAGAGAAGCTAGGGGGCATCCGGGTCACGGCACCAAAGATGTAACCCAAATATCCTGTAGCCTCTCTGAACACCCTGGGACTCTGCGTAGTGTTTATTATTGGTGATGGGATGTTATGTTGAGTCTGCAAGCCCCAGGTGACATAACCGTTATGACATCATAAGGGTGATTTTCTTTGAGTCACAAAATACGTTATACATCTGATTCAACATTTCTTTGTGCACTGTAACATTGTTCACATACATTTAAATGGATGAAATGGGCTCAGTGCAACGTGGAAACATAGCTTTCAAGTCAAGTGAATGTTCTTGAATTATATCAAAATGACTGCCTTGGTCCAGAAGATCATGAGTTCATCTAGCAAGAAAGTGTACCAGATGTCATTTTATTTCACAATCAGGGCATGGTGAGTTCTCTGCTATTTATTATGACCATATAATGCCTGTGACTTAACACTAGAACCGCCAACAGGTCAATTTTACCCGCAGCTGTTTTTTGATTGTATGCAACTTTTTTGACAGTCTCCCAGTGCGTGACTTTTCCTGAAAGTGTGTTATGTAACACCCTTTGTTGTTAAAAAGTGTCAATATGAAGTCAGATTGGAAAAATTGCCCAAAAAAATGCCATTTATACCTATATCCACCAGCAGGGAATATTTACCTCATAGAAAATGCAGCGTAAACATGATGTGTTGCTATAGCAATGCCTTTTGTCTACTGCGGTTCCTTATAAATAGAGAGATAGATTGAGAGATAGATAGATAGATTTATAGATAGATAGATAGATATATAGATAGAGAGATAAACAGATAGATAGTTATAGATCGATAGATAGTTATAGATGGATAGAGAGAGAGATAGATTTGTACCGAAACAAAACACAAGTTTAACACCAAGCGTTTAAAGGTCCCATGTCATACTTTTCCGGTTATTACCCGTCCCCTTGTGTGTTATGAAAGTTTTTATGCATGTAAACGGTCTGCAGAGTCAAAAACCCTCAAAGTACACCCAGTCGGGAGTAAAACTCTAACACAGAAAATACCTGTCAATGCTGCCCCAGAACGCCTCGTTGGAGATTTCTCATTTTCCATTGTTTACTTCCTGGGTATCGTGACATAGAGATACCCAGTAGCCACGCCCAGAGCTATGGCCGCACCCTCTGCCAGCCTTTCACCAAACAAAGCTTCCCAAACCTTTCAGCGATTCATGCCGGATATGTACAGTGTAGGGCACTGAAGAACGATGCTGTTCCTACTTTGTTTGGACCAGCGGGAGATTCAGGTACACAACCTGTAAGTATTCATTATTGTTTGTGTATTTATGATATTTAAAACAAACAAGGTATCTACCACGACTGTTTAAATGGGTAAACGTTTTTCGGACTGCTAAGTTGGGATCGCGGAGAAATGCTCTCCACAAACCCATTCTCTCAGCGTTATAAACCTTTTTCTTACTCAATATCAAGCCACACTTATTGTTTTTACTTTGGCTGTGAGTGTTTCTTTGTGCTCAGGATGAGTTTAGCTTGTTCTCCTGTATCGCCGAAACGCCGACATGGAAAGCCTGTCTGCTCCTTGCTATAGCTAGCCAGAGATATTAAATAAACACTTTGTCATACAATCTAAATGTAAGGTTTTTTAGCGTTACCTGTTGATTTCAAAGAAAGCTCTCTGGAAAATGTTAACTGTTCGACATGAAGCTACCTTAGTACACCGTTGATCCTGAGTCCTGTCAGTTAAAGTGTTTCATAGTTAGCTAAGCATCAACCTAGCACTGAAATATATGGATGTTATGTGACAGTATTTCTGAGAAAAAGTCAGCTGAAATGGTGGCATAGTTGCCACTGCTTAACGTGCCAACAGCATGTTTGAACTTATTTGAAGCAGTAAATGTGGCTGTTTGGCCACTGACGTTGCCATAACAAGACCTGAATTTAAATGTGCAACCTCTTTTTGAGACAGATTTATGCATGAAATTATAATTCTTCTGAATGATATTCCTATTGAAAGCTAGTTTCTATGTGAACATTATGAGATGGACAGCCAGAGAGAATACATGAAAAACAGTTATCCATAGATCTCTTAATTTTGCTCTAAATGTACTAGATTGATGCTTTTAACTTCAATATTTAAAAAAAATACCCCTCCCACCGCACCTACACGCCGCACCCCCAGCTCTGACTTACTTCCCGTGTCCCTGCTGTGCAATCAAAACTCACTGTTCTGTATGATAAATAAAAGAACATTATACCTTGAAAATCAATAGCGGGTAAATTTGACCCATTTGCGGTTTTAGGTATACAGCGACCTCTGGCGGTTCTAGTGTTAAGGTTAATGCTATATAACCTGCTGTGCTCTTTTTTCCAGGCCATTGGTCAACTTTTATGTGTTTATTTAATTGCATGGTCTGTTAAAGATGCCTGGTCTTTAATGAGTGTGGAATCTTGTAAGTATCCCATAATGCTTGGTCACATGGTGAGGTGGGAGCAGGAGGTGTTATCCCAGAGGAAATCCAGTCTGCCCACACGGTACCAGCTTCTCACTGTTGACTGAATTATTGACAGCACAGATGGAGCAGGATCCTGCTCTGGTTCCCTAACTGGCTACAACAGGGAGAGGAATATTCAATCACATAAATCTACACACAGTGTCTCTTTACTTTCAGTTTTCTGATTTAGGATTACAATGTTTCCTATTTTTTACTCAATAAACAATCTGTAATCAGGCTTCTTTCCTCACTTTTACTCCCTTCACCTCTACCACATGTAACAATATGCCAAAACTGTATTTAAAATGCGTTATTCCTCCTTTTCCTTTTTATGAAACAAAAACTCTGTTGCTACCCTTGCCCTCTTTAGGCATTGACAATCCAGGGCACCAGCCAAAGCCGTGATATGACATTACATTATTATAACAAAGTATATTTAGAATAATGTTACTATCTGTAATGTTCTTATGTTTTATTTTCAATGTAATTCCAGATCAATACTGAGTAGCTAACTTATAGCTTGCTAGCTAACTTAAAGTAAGCTAGTTTGCTTATTATAACAAATTTAATTCAGAACAAAGTAACTATCTGTAATGTTTTGTGTTGGTTTTTTCAGCATTGGTCTATGATACTTACTAGCTAGCAACTGACTTAAATAGCTAACGTTACCTTAAGCTAGGTTACTGGGAGTGCCTTGCATTGCTGTTGGCTAGCAGAAAGCAATCCTAAAGCTAAGCTCTCGGATACATTTGGGGAAGCAACCATACAATACCAACTGTACCACACACTCAGCTATAACATGTCTGAGTGGCAGGAAGAAGGGTAGGTTAATGTGTTTATAGGGCTATTAAAGTACTGACCAATCACCAGCCACAGTCCAAGGACACGATGACCTTTCCTTGTGTTAAACAAATGGAAAGTATGAAATGGATAGAAAGGAACCTGCACTGCGCACCATAAACATGGGGACGAGTCTGCCTACAGGTGGGAGATGGACCATCTGGTGACCTGGTGTAGGGACAACCACCTGGAGCTCAACGCTCTCAAGACAGTGGAGATGGTTGTGGACTTTAGGAAAAACGCAGCCCCACCCATCACTCTTTGTGACTCCCCAGTCACTGCTGTGGAGTCTTTCCGCTTCCTGGGCACCATCATCGCCCAGGACCTCAAATGGGAGCAGAACATCGGCTCCCTCATCAAAAAAGCCCAGCAGAGGATGTTCTTCCTGAGAAAGCTGAAGAAATTCAACCTGCCAAAGACGATGATGGTGAACTTCTACACCTCCATCATGGAGTCCATCCTCCATCACCATCTGGTACGCTGCAGCCACAGCCAAGGATAAGGGCAGGCTGAAGCGGGTCATCCGCTCTGCAGAGAGGGTGATCTGCCATTCCTCCACGACCTGCCTGCCTCCAGGACCCTGAGGCGGGCAGGGAAGACAGTGGCCGACCCCTCCCACCCTGGATACAATCTGTTCACCCCCATCCCCTCTGGCAGGAGGCTGCGCTCCAACAGGACCAAAACCTCTCGCCACCTGAACAGTTTCTTCCCCTCCGCTACCGGCCTCTTAAACAAGGCCCAGCCCCCCCACTGACACAACGTAGAGTCTATATACATTACATTAATGCACACACTGTTCAAATACTGTTTACTGCACATATTCTTATTTTATATTCTATAACTCATTCCATTCCATTTCGCTGTAAATTACTGCTTTATTGTATTGCTATTTAACTATATTTTATTACAGTGTCCTTAAAGATTTTTTTTTTTATATGGAGATTCTTTGTTTTATATGTTATGTATGCACCATGACATCAAGTCAAATTCCTCGTATGTGTGAACCTACCTGGCAATAAACCCGTTTCTGATTCTGATGACATCTACACCTGACCTCTCAAAAAAGAACAGCTGGTCTTATCTATTGAGACGGGTAAATGTTACTGGATCTTAACGTTTTCATGTTAGTCCAAATGTAAAAATACAACAGCTCAAAATAAAAAACATCTACAACTAGAAGAGCATAATGACAACATCATAATCCTTACACTCAAAGACGCATCAAAAATCAGAGTAAGAGTCGGTGGTGCCCTTCTAAAAGATCTTCTTCCTACATCCCCCATAATGCCTGGGAGCACTAAGAGATCCCCCATCAGGTGCAAGAGGACGTTGCTTGGTAAAAGCACATCTGAGCTGACCCTGTTGCCATAGCGATCTGCCTCAGGTAAGTGGCAAAAAAATCGGTTGAAGGGTTGATTTTTGACAATGATGTTATTTTAGAAAATAATTAATGAAAAGATTAATAAAAAAGTTCAAAAAAAGATTGCAATCAATAATGCAAAGAAACTATTAAAAAAAATGTTTATATTAACATAGAAATTCAAAGTGAAATGTCTGATCAAAGAAAAGCAAAAACATTGATTACAATATTTGTTCAAACATAAAAAGTATGAATGTGAAATAAAAAGATACAATAAAATTAAATACAAATGTTTTTATAAACCTATGAATTTAGTCAAGCAAAATGCCCATCAACAGAAAAAAAGGCAAAAGAATGGATAAAAAAATATTTATAAAAATGTATTTATAAAAACAAAAAGATAAAATAAAATATTTGTATTAATATAAACATAAATTGTCAAGTAAAATGTTCAATAAAAGATCAAATAAAATAGAATAAACCTACTTTATATAAACAAAAGAGTGATGACGCTGAAATGATGCCACATTCATCAAAAGGTCAGTTACTGTAGGTATAGGAGTTAAATAAATTATTTCTTAGTATTTGGACACTAATGACGGTACAGTATAAAATTATAAAACCTGCAGCACGTTTGTTGAAAACTAATGTTCATTTGCGTAAAGGTACCCTATTATAATGTTTTTCATCAATATATTATAGGTCTCAGATTTATACAAAACATGTCTCTGAAGTGATTGGCTGAAACACCAAACAGATCATTGCAGCATCCCATAATCCCCTCTGTTTCAGCCCTGTTTCCAAAGTGCTGATTCTCTGTCTGTTACTTTAGATGAAAATAAGGAGCCACTCCCCACGCCCCTCTGAGAGAGACTTTGGTAAAAAAGAAGTCAATGGTGCTCTAGGAGGAGATTCAGGTGATAAGGTGTCGGGGGGGGGGGGGGGGGGGGTTACCTTGGTTGGTGATTGGCTAATGGTTACACAAGCCAAAGAAATCGCTATGACATCATAAAGTGGCAAACATCTGATCAGCTCATTTTCATTTTTTTTTTTTTTTTTATATAAATGGATGAGGACAAAGAGAGAGAATCTTTGTTCCTGAAACTTTCAGAGTCTCTTTACACAGAGGGGACACATGTTGATGCAGAAGAGACATGAAAAAGTGGGTTTTGCATAATTGGTGACCTTTAAGTTCTGAATGTTGCTTTTTTGTTAACTCTTCATTGTTGCACGTCTCTATTGTCTTTGTCTGGTTTTGTCCGCTTGGAAACAGTTGCCATGTTGGATGTGAAAAAGCAAAAAAACAGCAACTCAAAAGCAGAAAGAAACCCACCCACTCCACAGGCAGACCATAAGCACTCTCACCAGCACGCCTACACATGTTCATACAATGCCCCCAAGCTCAGTACCTACTGCGTGGCTACAAACCTGGTGAGCACTCTCTGAATGTCCTTCATTTGCTTTAAAGTGGACCTATTATGCTATATTTGAAAATATATTGTAGGGCCATACCTATACAAAACATGTATTTGAAGTTCTTTGCTTAAAAA
Source organism: Notothenia rossii (assembly GCF_949606895.1). NCBI lineage: Eukaryota > Metazoa > Chordata > Actinopteri > Perciformes > Nototheniidae > Notothenia > Notothenia rossii. Next base: position 55,229,244 of record NC_136905.1, on the reverse strand, counting down.
TACCAAACAGATCACCCATTGTAGCCATGCCTCATACTGCTCATACCCCTCTATTCCAGACCTGTTCCAAAAAAGCTCATTCTGCTTGAAGTGGAACGGCTGCTGCTAGCCACGCCCATTTTTAGCGTCACGCAGCTTTCCCCTGCTAAGAGAGATTTCTACTAGGAGAAGCTCAGCTAAAACGCTGCAGTGATTAAATGCCATATTATGCTCCCAACCACTTCAACTCAAACCTTTCTCTCTCGCAGGGTTCACCCATAGACTGTATATATATAAATGGACGTAGGGTCCGTGACGTCACCCATAGGATTCTGCAGAGTTGCCGAGAAGCCCTTAGTAGGCGGAGTCGGCCACTAACGGCTCAACAGTGACGTCAGAGTTCAACTCCCGCGTGCTCCAGCCTGCTCCAAATAGAGTGGCGAAGTCCCTCCCCTTCCGGTGGACCTCCATGGGACCTTATTTCGGAAAAATCATGTATTGAAGTCAATGGAGAGAGAAATATTATCTTTCGATCCCGTTTGAATTGTGCCACGAATTACACATATGATGTTTGTCAATTTAAAAGATAATTTTGCAAGTAAAAAAAAAAAAATGTGTCTTAAAACTGTGAAGTAACACATTTGTTTGTGTGAAACGCTCAATGAACTACATCTCTGGACTCGCACATGGATGTATAATAAGAACTGGATACAGCGTGGGAGGCGGGGCCTCATTCATTCCTATGAGAGTTGCTCAATGGCGCATGGATGACAAAATGGCCCAATTTTTGAGAGAGTGAAACCTCACAGATTACCCAGCATGCCCGAGAAGTACCCGTATGTGCGCTCATAGAGCATGCGCAACTTTAACCACGCCCCCCCAAAAGGCTCGTTCACACATCAAGCACGTCAATTTGCGTACACGTAACTGCACCGCGCGTTCTGGATTGCTATTATGGATTTGATATTAACGAATAACGAGGCGGCCGCGGCAGTTAGCAGCTAGCAGCTAGCTAGTGTAACGTCCGAGCCATTGGTAATTATGCTAATGAACACATCAATTGTTATGTACTTTTATATTACGCTGATGTAACAGGATCTAGTGATGGTTTTGTTCAGCATTGCCAACTTCACTGTTGAGCTTTATGTTGTGCACAGCATTCTCCTGTGCTCTGAAATCAAAATGTGGATAAGCATAAAACAACACTAAAATAAACACTACAATACAACTTGTTATTTGACACACACAAGCATGTTCATTTGTGTGTATAAATATACAACACAGGCTATATACATATATACATATACAAGTATAATTAATACAACTGTTCATTTGATTAGAGCTTTGACACATATATCTTTATTTATATATGTATAAGTATGACCAACCCAGTCTCACAAAAAAAAAAAGTGTAATAACTACGTTGGTCCACAACGTAGGACGTAGTATTTCTAAAAAAACGCATCTGAAATTGTAAGATCCCTACGTTTTTTTTCACCATTCATTCCAATGGCTGGCGTCTATGTCACGTGATCTTCACATTTCTCCCTGCAGAAAAAAAAAACATGGCCGAACACAGAATTATTCAATATAAAACACAGAATTTGTGTGATTATACTAAATGATTTACAAATAAACACCACTGCATATTTACAACTGTTACACATGCTAATGTAACGCAAATGTTTCCAACTTGGGATCAATAAAGTTTATCTTATCTTAAGATGATCGATGGCTATACTGCCATATTTGCAAAATGTGCCTCTGAACCTCGACAAGTGCATGTTTCAGGCTTATCAATTAACAACAGGAGGGGTCACAACCATAAGACCAGCTGTTAAATAAAGCTCTTCTGGCCTTAGCTGTCATGTGGGTATATATTAATGCTGCCCATTATGGGCACAAGCAATCTTCACCCATTTATTAATTATATGTTTTACATTTGAGTGTTTCCTATCCCCTAAACCTCCAGGGATGTACATAGTTGTAAATATTTGTTTATTTGTAAATCATTTAGTATAATCACACAAAATCTGTGTTTTATATTTAATAATTTTGTGTTCTTTATTTATTGATTGTTCAATACCTGACAAGGCCGGAGATGAAAAACTTGGGTCGCAGGTTCCTCAACAGTGCATCATAAGACATCTATCAATATTTGTGTATACCTCCACCATTAAACTATCATATTCTGCACATTTCTTATGCTATCTACATACATCTTATATAAGAGTATAATACATTATGTATAATATCAGTTAAAATAAGTGCTTCAACATAGTTAACATTGCTGGAGGTATACACAAAGTTTTTCATTCATTGCATAACTACACCGTTTGTGTATATATGTCAATAAACCTTAGAAAATCTTGAAATCTTGAAAGGGATGTGCAAAATAGTCATTATATACAGTCTTTAATTAAATAATAGTAGAGAATAACGAGTAATGAATATACTTTATAGGGATCCTATTAATATCTAATAATAAAAATAATGAAATTCAATAACATGCTTTAACCACTAGGTGTACAGCCTATCTACCAATTGGATCAAATATAAAAGTCAGCCGAATTAGTGTTGATACTGTGAGGAGATGTATTGTGTGAAAATAAATGTAAGATGTTGTTTAATTGCTGATATATTTATGATCCACGTCACGTTTTCAGTGTTGGCGGCAGTTCCCCATGTTTGTCTACAAGTCTTCTCATCAGGGCTCTATAAATAGAGAATTACAGCAGATATGTCACATTTAATGCAGCCCGACCGTGTATTACAATACCGTTATGTGATGACCTCCAAAGAGAAAAGCAAGCACACTCGGAATAAAGTGTTTTCGGTCTGTTTCCGGTATTTGTTTATGACGATGTGATGTGACATGTGAGACTGGAATTGCACAGGGGAAAATAACGTGTCTATGGCACAATTTTAGATGCGGATTTTGTTAAACTAATACGTTTGCGCTGTGCACCAACACTATACATTGACGGGGAAGGGGGTAGCAATAAAGATAACACCATTAAACAGTTACACAACATAACAGAAATAATATCGATAGCAGCGTCCCTAGCAACCACCTTGGTAACAATTAAAACGTTGTATAAAGACCATTTCCTGAAGTAATCTTCGTAATAATTAGCAAACTAAAGATCATGTACATCCACTGCACACATAATCTGAAATAACAACTCATATTTCTCGCATCAAATGACATCAAAACGCATTTTAATGGCCAAACTAACTTTAAAATAGGCATTTTCCAGCGAGAATAAAACGAAGTTCGGCCATGTTTTTTTTTTCTGCAGGGAGAAATGTGAAGATCACGTGACATAGCCATTGGAATGAATGGTGAAAAAAAACATAGGGATCTTACAATTTCAGAGGCGTTTTTGTAGAAATACTACATCCTACGTTGTGGACCAACGTAGTTATTACACGTTTTTTTGTGAGATTGGGTTGGTATGACGACTTCCTCGGGCGATATCATATGGTATAGCAAATTCATCGGTCAAAAAGTGTGGTGCCCACATGCAAAGGTTGTAAACTCTGGCTTATCCCTGCGTGGTATTATAGTAATAGCAAACAGCAACGTTCAACTCCTTTAATGGTAAGTGCAATAAGAAGCTACAGGGACGTTAATCTACGTTGGTAATATTAACTTTATTTAATACAAGATTTACATCATCCAGCCCATTTAGTATAATATTTTACAAATGATGAATTACAGCAAACATGTGCAATATATCCATTATTACAGCTCCGTGGGCTGGCAGTAAGGTGATATGGGTCCGTTCTTATTGTGCATCCATGGGTAAAGGTAAAACTCATGTAGTGCTGAACACGTCACATCACATGAACGTGCCGGGCGGCACGGTCCCGTGGGTTAGATGTGCGTTCATAATGCAGAGGGAAATAACTCTCAGAATAACGTTATTAGCACATGTTTACAACTTGAGGAACGAATGTTTTTAATAAGGGCTATACAAGGGTTCATACTGGGTAGTTTATTTAGTTTAAAAAAAATTATCCAACGATTTACAGACCACTCTTTCCCCATGTAAGTCAATGGGAAAAAGTGTTTCCGGGCCCGGCAACCAAACGGAAGTGTAGTACCGCCGTTTGGCCACCACGAATATTTTCTTCTGAGTCCGGCGCACTTCCTGGGGGCTTAGTCTCGCAGAACAACACACGTGACCAAGATCACGAGCGCACTGAGATGTGGTGCAAAATATGCAGAGAAAATCCGACTCTTGCTGATAAAAGCAACGCCTTTTATATAGGTTGTACGAATTTTAGTCATCCAGCTTTTGAAAAGCATGAGAAGAGCAAAGAGCATGTGAAGATAGCTGACAAGTGCAACCAGGATAAGAACCCCAATCGTCCCCTCGACAGGTGGCAGGATAAACTCAATGAAAAACAGCACCAAGCTCTGAGTAATATGTTTCTGCTGGCCTTTCACAAAGCCAAACATGCACGTCCTATGCGTTCATATGAGGAGGACATTGCACTTCTCAAGAGGCTTGAAGTTAATGTTGGGACTGCTTATCATTCGAGAGAAGGGGGATCCCGCATCATGGAGACCATCGCACAGGCAATCAGTTCAAAGTTGTATGAAAAATTGAAGGCAGCTGAATTTTGAGGTGTGCTTTTTGATGGATCAGAAGACATAACAAAAGTGGAGCAGGAAATTGTGTACATTGTGTCTGTGGGTAGCAGGGGACAGTTTAACTCAGATTTCATTGGGTTAATTAATTTGGGTGTGAAACGAACAGCACAGGACATAACAGACGGGCTGGAGTAACTCTTCCATGCTTGTGGCTTAGGATATGAGAGGAAGACGAAGTTGGTGTCTGTATGCACAGATGGAGCTGCAGTGAACGTCAGAGTTTACAACGGGGTAGTCCCCAAACTGCGTAAACTGGTGGCGATTGGGGAATCCCTTGTGCATATTCTTTGTACCGCCCACACCCTAGAGAACTGGACCAAGTCAGCTGATCGCATGGTTCCATACTGTGAGACATTTAATAGCTCCGTTGTCAAGCCGCTACACTTTTATTTACAGAAAGGGGGCGCCAAAAGAACAGAACAACTTAAGATGATGTGTGATGAGAATGGCATTGCCTTTGTAAAACTAGGAAAGTTTCACAACATTAGATGCATTAGTGTGCATGGAGACAAGAGACTCTTTTGAAAATATGGAGGCTATTACCTGCCATTCAATCTCAAGTGGCTACAAGTGATGACAGTGACCTAAAACATGTCTGCACAGAGCGTTTTAAGTGTTTCTTAGCCAAAATGCTTGACACTGGAAACATTTTACAGTTCACGTCCCTCAAGTTCCAGCAAGAGAATTTGACTATTGGTGAATGCAAGGATGAGCTCATGGTAGCTATCGGACAACTGACACTTCTGCTTGACAGTGAAGGCCAGTACAGGAAAGAAACTGTTTCAAATGCTGATTCTGACAGGGACAAGGTTGATGTATTGAGAGGTCTAATTCAGGAGTTTGAAAGCAGATATGAATCCCTCAAGTTATGTGATCCATTTTTAATGTTTTATCCTTCAACTTGGCCTAAAGAAAAAAAAGATCTCCACAGTTTTGGCAACACAACACTGACTGACATTCTTCAGAAATATGAGGCCATCCTGTCTATCGACAGAGACTCCACTGTAAGAGAATGGATGCTTTTAAAGCAAGTAGGAAAACGTTTGGCAGCGTTCTCTGTGTATGACTTGATCAACATAGTGAAGACAAGCAATCCAGAAAGATACTCCAACATTCAGAAAGTCCTGCTGTTGTCCCTTACACTGCCCTTGAGCAGTGCTTCATGTGAGAGGTGATTTTCACATCTTAATATAATAAAAATGCAAGTTCAGATCCTGCCTGTCAGACTCTCGCCTCTCATCCCTGATGCACATCCATTTGTCTAAGATGACAACAGAGACTTTGAACCCAAAACCAGCTATTGACTTGTGGATGCAAGCAGAAAATCGCAGACTCATCCAGAGAGAAAGTAGCAGGCCTACATCATCAGCTACCATGTCTGACAGAGAGGAAGACAGTGAGGAGAACAGTGAGGAGAACAGTGAGGAGGGTAGTGATGACAGCTTGTAGGATTACTGGTCGTGCTAATGTTGTCTTGTGTTCTCCTCTGCACGTGTGTTCTGTGTTCACCTCTGCATGTGTGTTCAGTGCCGTGTGTCTGGCAAATAAAGACCCCCTCAAAAGTTATGGTTTATTTCATTGTAAGGATGAGCACCAAGCAACATCTCCAGGTGCTCCTTTGAGAACCAGGGCAAAAAAGTTATGTGCACCCCTGATTATAGAATGATCACACCGGTGACAGTACTCTTCAAAGGGTGGACGAAATATGACTACTACATGTTTAACATGTTGGGTTACTTGATGTTACTTCATATTAAGGCTAATAAAAATGACAAGGCTGTAATGCTAACTAACGTGCTAGCTACTAGCTAGGTAGCTAACTTGATCCAGCCACTCTTGGTCCTTTCATCAGACGGGAAGCGAAAGAATGAGCAAGACCCATTGCTGGTATGACAACAACCTGGTACTAAGCACACAGGCATCTTGTTAAAGTTATCTTATCTTAGCTAGCGCCATATAGATAGATTATATCTATATGGCGCTGATCTTAGCTATCTCTTAGTGGAGGAAAACAATTGTGACATCACTTATGCGACTCTGGGATTTGTAGTCTTTCTAGTTGCGTATTTTTCATAGTCTTATATTTCAACAGTTTTACGACAAACTGTGACTTTTTTGACATGGAAATTATTTTTTAAGATTGACAAACATCATATGTGTAATTCATGGCACAATTCAAACGGGATCGAAAGATACGTTTTCTCTCTCCATTGACTTCAATACATTATTTTTCCGAAAAATAAGGTCCAATGGACCGGAAGTAGATGGGCGTGACTTCACCACTCTATAAGGGCAAAGAGGCGGAGCCGAGGCGGGACCTGTTGCTACCGAGCTGGAAGTTCCAGAGCTAGCTGAAGCTACCAAGCTAAGCTAACATGCTCCCCATCTGCACACTGCCGTGGCATTTTACGTTTCTAAGGTAAGCGGACATGAAACTATTCAGCAAAACTATAAATAATAATCTATGTTATTGAGTTTTTAGCATTAATAATTCAGAATCTTAAAATCCCTTAACATTTGTATGCAATTGTGCTAAATTCAACACTGGAATCAAGCAAATATTAATATGTTTGCATGACATTAGTTATTTATATTTTGATATCACTTAACTATATGTAACCAGGTTAAAAGCTATTAACGGAGACAGTTACTTGCTGTTATAAATCATACGCTGTTCCTTTAAGAGATTCAAGATGCTTGGTTACACCCAGAGATGCGCAGCAGAAAGGCGCGCAGTAATGACGTCATAGACAGACGACTCACTGGTAGTTTTCGCGGGAACAGGTAGTTTTAGCGTTGTTTTACAGAGAGATGCAGTTTTGTAAGACGTGTGTGTGTGTGTTCTCCACCGTACGGGGTCCAACACGAGAGTGGGACGGCGTAAGTCACCAGATATATGCATAACAAAAACCACATTGAGGAATTATATGTTTAAAATGCCTTTTAAGTGGAGTGTGTGAATTTTGTATGTCATGTCTCATGCAGAGGGGAGAAGCAACGCAGTGTTCGGTGCTGCAGGTCGGTTCAGAGAACATTTGTATTAAAAGTGAGTGTTAAAGTGTTTTGCGAATGATATATGTTGATAAATGCTGTACTGTATTAATTGTTAGTTAATTTCATGTACTGTTCTGAAGTGGTAATACTGATGCACTTTTGTGACTCTTATCCTCAGCTGCAGAGGCTATTACCGTTGTTTATTGTTTAGGCTATCTATGCTGTTTACTGATAATTGTTTATCAGTTGATATTGTTGTGAGACAGAAAGGACCATTTACAACTTGTATCCTAATTATTACACTTATTACTAGAGTGTTAATGCTGTTCTCAACCAGAGTGCAGTCGGGGAATAAAGACCCTTAAAATGTATGCTGTGTCCTGTTCTCTCTTATATGACCAGGCTACATATACGTTTAATATATTTAAGTCAAGCTAAGGTACATGTGATGCTAGTTAGTGCTCTTACCTTTGAGGCCTCCTCCAAACAGCATAATAACCAGACTTTATCATTAAAACTAAGTACGAGTTCTAGATCCTTGACTTTAGACAAACAATTCAAGAGACAACATGTATTTAAAGACCAATCTTTATTTGAATGTGCCTCTTAACCTGATATATTAGTTATACAGTAATAGTATTGACAATCTAAAAAAACTGAGCAACTCAACAGTCAACTTTATATTTCTTATTGTCTAAAGCAGAGGTCTTCAACAGGGGGTCCGCGGAGGTACTGCAGGGGAGGTCGCAAAATCTTTGGTTGATTAGACAAAAAAAAATTCCAAACATTTTTTTCCCACAAATTGAAATGTCTTTAAATGCACATTAACATGAATCCAACATATTGTAGCGAATGGAGAAATCGAGGCAGAAGACGTTATCTTCTTCTCCACAACCTTTCTCCGCCAGATCGTCAAGTATCAGCCGTATCTCGCGTCTCCCCTCCGGTACACAGCACCGTAGTGTGGAGTTGCATTAGGTAACGCGAGATACGGCTGATACTTGCGCATTAGTTTCTGTTATGGATCAGTATCAACAGTCCTGCCAGTAACGTTACTATATTATCAATACTACTTTAGTTATAGCCTGATATATGATAGTTAACTTCACAATGTTGTGATGTGACGTTAGCTAACATTCTGTAGCTGACGCCGGTCACTCACCAAGACAGCTGCCCAGTTCTCCACTGGTTCTCCTCACACCACAGCTCAATTTCTCTCCGATGGCCGTTATTTCTTCTAATCCTTGGCTGCTCCTGGTCTCTTGGACGCCTATCAGGCTAATAATCATAATCATATGCATTTGAATATATATTTTCAACCTCTTCTGTGTCAAAACTGGCATTGTGATCCATGTTTATTCATACGTTAGACCGGCCGCTCCCCCATGTTACGTCACACGCGGGAGGTCACGTGCAGAGGCTTTTTTATGCGGAAGTGAAAATGTCTTACCAAAACGACGCCAGAAGTCACTGTAGTGTATATTTCTGTGTATATATTTTTTGAAAATCTAGTGTATTCATCATTTTCTTACACATTTATTCACTGGTGTCTTTAACCTGCAAGTTGCTCTTTAAAGTTAAAACTTGAATCTGTGAATTATTTTAATAGCTCTGTGTTGTATTCAAGATGTATGTTTATAAATGGCAGTGGCACAGCCACCCTGTACCTTGCACATGTTTAAAATAAAAACATGAATATATTAACCTATGTATTATTTGAATAGCTTAGTATTGAATGTGCAATAACAGAGTAGCTATGTTTATACACGGCACTAGGCCCCGTTTAATATAAAACACAATTGTATGCCTTACATATAGTAGGGGGGTCCCTGCTCCAGCTCTCCATCAGTTTGGGGGTCCCTGGCCTGAAAGACGTTGAAGACCCCTGGTCTAAAGCATTTATTATTTTCATTTTCACGGATTGAGACAGGGTGGTGTCCAGAGAGCTGCAGAGACTTCAGGGAGAAACCTCTGTGTGATGGACGTCCTGTCTGTTGGTTTGGAGAGGACTGAGGGTCTTTCCTCAACGAGGAGGTCCAGGCCTGATGGAGGAGCCCATGCTGGGCAAAGCTGATGCCAACTGCACAGGCCTAGTCTGTCACTTTATTTGACTAAATGTGTTTACTTATACATTTAATAGGTTTACACCTTCTGTCCATATGTGATTTTATTTAAAACATTTTTTGATTAACTTTTGGTTCACATTTCAATAAATTGTATTTGTATTTGCACTCCTTTTGTCCATTATTCATACTGAAAATGTTAGATTACACATTCACATCCGACTGAAGATTGGCCCCATTTATTTGTGACGTTGCAAACTCTGCGGTACAAGGCACAAGTGATGTGAAGCTCATAAAGCGAGGCAAATACAAATAATCAGCTGATGGAGTGTAGATGTGGAAATAGGTGCATTCGATCAGCTGACTGTTTTTACAATAAAAGTAGTTTCTTAGTGAATGTCCTGTACTGGTCTTGGATGTTCTTCTTGACCCTCAGAGAAGGAGAAAATGTTGTGTCTTTCAGGCATGTCCTTTCCTAACAAAAATGACAGGAAACATAAAACATATTATTGCAGAACAAGTGTGTTATTTATGAAAGCGGTGTGTTTGTGTGTTTAGGGGCTGTAGATATAATTATTTTGTAATTGTAATGTTTTTTTTTATTTCAACAGTGAGCTATCAATCAATCAATGTTTATTTATATAGCCCAATATCACAAATGTTACATTTGTCTCAGTGGATTTCACAGTTTGTACAGAATATCAGTATGACAATACGACACCCTCTGTCCTTAGACCCTCACATCGTACAAGAAAAAACTTCCAGAGAAAACCCCACAGTTTAAAGGGAAAAATGGGAGAAACCTCAGGGAGAGCAACAGAGGAGGGATCCCTCTCCCAGGACGGACAGACGTGCAATAGATTCCGTGTATAAATTGAAAAGATAATACATTTGCAACATAGGTAGTCCAAATGTTTGGAAATGCATGTGTGTATAATAAGAAGATGAATCCACGAGGATATCCATCCAGGACTTATGATCCAGGACCACAGCCACGACTCAAGATCCAGGACTCGCAATCCATGACACAGGACCGCAGGATCATCCATGACTCCGGATCCCGGCGTATATAGACACCAAAAAGAAAGAAATTTGGGGAAGCTGGGTTAATCGGAACATGAGAGTACACAGGTATAGACAGAGAGAAGGAAGAAGTAAGATGTCCCCCGACAAACTAAGCCTATATCAGCAAAACTAGGGGCTGAATCTAATCAGCCCTAACTATAAGCTTTATCAAAAAGGAAGGTCTTAAGCGCACTCTTAAAAACGGATAGGGTGTCTGCCGTCCGAACACAAACTGGAAGCTGATTCCACAAAAGTGGAGCTTGATAAGAAAAGGCTCTGGCTCCCATTGTACTTTTAGAGACTCTAGGAACAACCAACAACCCTGCATTCTTGGAACGCAATGCCCTAGTAGGACAATAGGGTATAATGAGTTCTTTAAGGTAAGATGGCGCCTGCCCATTAAGGGCTTTGTAGGCGAGAAGAAGAATTTTAAATTCTATCCTGTGTTCTATAGGGAGCCAGTGTAAGGCAGCCAGAACAGGAGTAATGTGGTCCCTTTTCCTATCTCTGGTTAGTACACGAGCTGCAGCATTTTGAATCAGCTGAAGCGACTTGACTGACTTCTTGGTACACCCTGATAATAAGGAGTTACAATAATCCAGCCTTGAAGTAACAAATGCATGGACTAGTTTCTCTGCATCGTTTTGAGGCAAGATATGCCTGATTTTTGCAATGTTACGTAGATGGAAGTAGGCGGTCCTTGAAATTGATTTTATGTGGGTGTTAAAGGATAAATCCTGATCAAATATAACACCAAGATTCCTTACAGTCTCACTGGAGGCCAAATTAATGCCATCCATAGTTAATATATCTTTAGATAATTTGTTTCGTAGATTCTTCGGGCCAAGTACAAAAACTTCAGTTTTGGTCGTGTTTAACATCAAAAAATGTAAGGTCATCCACGTTTTTAAGTCCTTGAGGCAGTCTTGAATTTTATTTAGATGATTAATTTCATCAGGCTTGATTGATAAATATAGTTGAGTATCATCCGCATAACAATGAAAGTTTACAGAATGATTCCTTATAATATTGCCTAACGGAAGCATATATAGGGTGAACAAAATAGGTCCAAGCACTGAGCCCTGTGGCACTCCATGGCTAACTTTGGTTTGCGTGGATGAATCATCGTTGACACGTACAAACTGAGAGCGTTCAGATAGATAGGACCTAAACCAGACTAAAGCAGTTCCCTGTATGCCAACTAAGTGCTCTAGTCTTTGCAATAGGATATCATGGTCGATAGTATCAAATGCAGCACTAAGATCGAGCAAGACAAGAATAGAGACAAGTCCCTTGTCAGAGGCTATTATAATGTCATTTGTGACTTTAACCAGAGCTGTCTCTGTGCTATGTTGTGTTCTAAAGCCAGACTGACAAGCTACAAAGACAATCAGATTATGAATGAACAGTATGAAGTTTATCAACATTGAAATTGTAGGAGCTTGCTCTGTTGTCTCACTGAAAGAATAACTTTTACCACGTTTTTTACAGACAATATTGAGAGATAAATAGTAGCAGTTCTCACTATGTGTTAAATATCTTTGACTTCAATACATTAAATTAGAAAGCTGACAAAATCATATTGCTTGTTAACATCCAAATGTAACTTTTTGCATGGAAAAAACCCTCAACTTAACTGATGTGAAGAAATTCTAGTATTTAGTATTCTTTAATGGAATGTATATCAGTGTATTAAAGTCAATACTTCTTTATTTAAACCAATATCTTTCTTGATTCTTTGTACAGTATGAAAAAAAGAGTCTTTGTACCTGAGCTGAAGTTCACTGCTATGAGGAGTCCAGTTATGTCTCTCACTCTCTGGTCCAGCCTGCCTGCATCACCTGGACACCTTAAACAAACAGATATATATGTAAAGTACCATGTGTACAAACAATATAACTGATTCTCTTCTGTTGAACATGTTGGATCGTGTATTGTCCGAGTCAGGGTCTTTTTTATTTTACTGTAACTTTGGAAGTTGTGTTACCAATGCTTACTGTTTATTTGATACCCATTTGGTAATGCAATTAATAAAAACAACAAGGTTTGGGTTTGTTCTTCAGATGACTGTGACGTTAACGTGTAAGCTCAATAATGAATTCCAGATCAACCAACCATATTGTAATATCTAATTAATCATCTTGAAATATGACATTAATAATTGTAATATACACACATCTTTTTGTGAGGTTGATTTCACATACACTACTTCGACATTAGGTTGTCTACATACTTGAGCATAGCCAATTTAAATTAACCTTAGCAATGCATACAGTTCCTACCTATATAATAAAATATCTCTCTAAGTTACAAGGATGACCTTATTTTATCAACCTCAAACAGAAGCCGTTTGTTCCACAGTATTATCCCACTTAACGCTTGTCTATTTCGTTTTAACCTTTATACAGTCTATGATTTTAACTTGGAGGCTACTATTAGCATCTTTAGTACCGATGTAGCTACCACTCGCTTACACGCTAACCCAAGCCTTAACATTAATTACGTAGCTGATTAAAATCATTAACGCATAAATAAGTACTCGAATTTCACTTACCGCAAAACCGCATGCATGCACCGTCTGCTTCAACCGCAGAGCGAGTCACAATAGTCCGATATAAAAGCATGAAGAACAAACAAACAATGCCGGGGTCAAGTTGTGTTCCCTGGATGAACTGAGCAAGCAGAGTGCCTGACTGTAGCTTCACGGAGCAGCTAGCAGAGAGACAAGAAGCTAGCCGCAGCAGTCAGTTGACAGAGCCGTCACTCAATGTGACCATGCCCTAATTTATGCAAAAACTTTAAGAACTAATATAAATAAAAGGGTCTTTTTCGAAAACAATTCACTCACAGAAGGTGGAATCTAACTATATTCATAATCATATTTATTGCATCCATGGGTAGAAACATGTTTTTTTATGCTGTAAAGTTGGGCATTTTAACATGGGGGTCAATGGAAATTGCTCCTTTCTGCAGTCAGTCTCTATCGGCCAATATATGATCTGCAGTGTGTGGCACTTCCGTATTGGCGTCCCGGCTCTTCCCCAGTTTGCAGCTTGGCTTCACCACAAGGACATTACGTTACACATATTCTCTCCAGTAGCCTACAGCTTTAGCTCCATGGTTAGCTCTGAGTGTTAGCATGCTTGCTTGCTAATGTAAAACACACAGCATATTACTCCCAAAACACACCGCGCATTGTTTCTGATACAGCACATAGCTTGTTAATAGTTATAGACATGTTCATTCTTAAGTGTTTATCGCTAGAACAGTGCCATTATATGTATTATATATAACAACATTACTCTAAGTGCCTCCTGCAGACATCCTGCTGAATACACAGACACACAGCTGCGAGAGGGGATTCAGCTAGACGACTGTATACGGAGACGAAAGGTTGGGACGTGTCACGTGTGCCGGATGTTGCCAATGACGTAATACAGAAGGAGGCAAAATCCTGGATCTGATTGTTTGCCACCCCCCCCCCCCCGTTTTCTTTTTTCTTTTTTGCGATGTGGGTACCGAGGAAAAGAGAGAGGGTTTTGTTTTCTGACACTTTGTGAGTTCCCTGACACACCGGGGACACATATTCATGTACAGTATAAAAGACATAAAAAAGTGCATTTTGTATAATAGGTCCCCTTTAACACAGAGTTATCTCCATCATAAATATGAACATGCTGCCATGACAAAGAGAGGCATTATTTGAACAAGCCGGGTTTTTTAAAAGCTGGTCATTTCAGAAATGTTTTGTACAACCTCATAACCTTCAATACATGCATACAAAATAAATCATGTCCAATTCACTTTTTTGTATGACAAGAACATGTTGCAAGCTATATCTTTAGAATCTTGTACTTTATGAAATGTGCTTTATCCATTGAGGTCTCCTTAAAGGTAAGGTAGGTAATTCACTTCAGAAACATTTTTTGTTATATTCCATGGAATGCTCTTAATATCCCGATAGCAATGAATAAATGAAATGCATTGACAATAAATATATACAAATATTTCATCTGTGGAAGCCGTGGCGCTTTAAAAAGCACGACCAATTATCTGCCTCGGCCCGCGGCGGATAATTGGATGGCCTACCTGCCTGTCAGCCTTCCATCTCGTGCACAAACTTATCTCGTGCCCTCATTGGTCATGTGTGCGTTCGTGTGTGTTGGAGGAGGGGCTCTGTAAGGAAGTCTGAAGGAAGGGGCAGATTTTTTCCGGTTGTGTACTTTCAAATTCTTGCACACTCGAGCTGCTTTCTCCATTCTTACCTAGTACCCTACCTTTAACTAAATTAATAAATATGAAATCCACAATAATGTGATTGTAACACTTTGTAATGCGAAATAATTAAAGTCTAAGTATTTACTTATCAATTAGCCTATTGGCCCTAATTATTGTTACTAGGTTGCAGAAAAAATGGGTAAAACAGGATAGCAGTGCTGGTATGGAAATACAATTGGTAAGGGTTTAAATTATTCTTATTTTTAATAAAAAGTGACAGTGACAAATTATGCATTTATCAATAGAAATATGTTAAGAATTTTAGCTGGGTAACAATAAATTAGGTCAAATCATTATTATTATTATTATTATTATTATTATTATAATCATTATTATTATCGTACAACATGCAGTATAATGTGAAAAGATAATTACGTGTCAGGTGATAAATAAAAACTATTACTATCTCAAATTGATATAGGTTAAACTTTGTTAACTCCTGTATGCTCGTTTTTAAACACACATTTGTGGCTCCCTTATTCCCTGTATTACCAGAACATAGTTGAGTTTGCTTTTGCTATCATTTGCTTACACTGATGGTTGTGCATTCAAGCCTATTTTCAACATGAACTCTAGCCTGACTAACTTTAAGGTCTGAATTCATTTCATTTTAATTAGCATGAATGTCTAATTTGTAAATGT
This sequence comes from Notothenia rossii, assembly GCF_949606895.1. NCBI lineage: Eukaryota > Metazoa > Chordata > Actinopteri > Perciformes > Nototheniidae > Notothenia > Notothenia rossii. Next base: position 55,213,560 of record NC_136905.1, on the reverse strand, counting down.
TTTAGCTTTAACATGGTCCGCCTTAAGAGAATATGACATCAATTTATAGATTTTCCGTTGAGCATTCTAGAAAAAACATGAGCACAAGCAGTGCGCACAAACAACGAACCGAGTCCCAAACAAACAACCAAGCCCAACGACAGTGAAGGCATCACAGAGGAACACATTGGGACAGAACAACATGGTCGTGACAGGATAACGGTGATGGATGCTGATGAGCAGGGTGGAGTCTGATCTGCCCTACCTTTTCTGACGCAGATCAGCTCATGTACTCCACAGTTACGCTCTCCACCTGAAAACACAATGCAGTTTCAATGAGCCACACTGTGATGGCGGGAACAAGAGACAGAACGAACATCATGGAAGCACATTCAAATATGTTGGAACATTTACACGGATTCCCAGAAAAGGACAGGAACAAAACAGATATAAGACGAAGACTGGGTAGATGTGGGTGGTGTACAAGCTGCTCATCTCTGAAATACAGTCATACAATACTTAATCAAACAGCCTGGCTGGATACATGTCATGTAAAATGAGTTACATTGTGCTTTCTTTTTTGTCTCATGGACAATAACTGGAATGCTATAAATGCCCCAAATGTTTTCCCAGCAGCCGATGACAGCTGCATCTTGATATCTGTTCTGTGGAGCTTTATATGACGCCTGTTTTGGTGTCTATCCAAGATACTGTGATAAGCAGTTCCTATTATAGAGCATTTGCCATTTGGAGGGGTTGCCTGGTCATCTGCCAAGCTATTTAAATGACTCCAATAGAGGGGTGCAGGAATGAGTCTTAAACCAGGCTAGCTCCTTGAATTAGTTCTTGGTTAGACTCCCTAAATAAGTTCTGTAATCAACACAACTTTACGAGATGTTCAGGTGTTGCACAACGACATTGAATATGGCCCAACTAATTAGGTGTGAATAACCTGTATTCATCCTTTGTCTCAGTTCTCATATCTCCCTCTCAAACCTTTCTCCTGAACTCTACTTTAATAAACCTGATTAATACACTTTGAAAAAACACAATTGTTCTTAGACAAGCAACAAAACATTTAAAATTTCTACAGTTTCTCTGACATTTAGAAACAACCATGACACAATCTAGTGCTTGATTGTGCATCTCTCTGGACTGATGATGAATTTTGAAGCAATATTAAATAGCTGTAAAAATTGAAGATCCATATATACAAATTGGATAAAGGTGTTCGGTTGAAAGTTACACATTTTATTATTTTTTTCACATTTAGATAACCCATCCTGTAGCGTGCAAAGAAACAACTGCACAAATGAAAACAACTTAAGGCATATTTAAAGTCTGAAATAGGCCTTTGGTAAATGTACAATCTGTTTGCAGAGCTTCAAGTGACCCAAACCCAATGCTTTCTCCTCTTAATGGAATTGGTAAGGCTTTGATTGTGAATTGTAACAGTCCATTTACTGGTCATGCTATATAAAATATGGATTGTGGGAGTTGCCAGGACTTTTGTTGTAATTGAACACTTACTCACTTACTTACTGTGACTACAATCAACAGGACATTATCTTGTTAACCTGAACTTGTTTCAATGCAAACAGACAACATTTTAAACACTGGTATACACTGTGCAGCTTTTATTGAACACTCAAGTCTTCAGCCATGCAATCAAGTCTGTGAGGCTAAACATAGACACAGCAGTGCTTTGAGCTAAATGCTAACTTAAGCATGCTAACGTTTTCTCTCTGACATGCTGGTATCTAGCAGGGATCTTGTTCACCACAAGCAGTCTTAAAAGTGACGCCAAAAAGACATTCCCCAATGCAGCTCCACTGGTTCCAAAAATAAGTATGTTGTCAATGTGAAAATGAGCCTATTCTCTCTTTATTGATTACTAAAGTTAGTAAAGTCTTCTTCAACATAGATTGGATTTTATTTAGTAAATTATAGTCCCATGTGTAGTAATATAAGGCTTGGCTATTGACAGGTTGCTACCACAGACAACAAAATGGTTAATAGAAGCTTACAAGATTTGGAAGTTTTTTTCAACGACATAACATTTGGAAGTAAATATTCCACTGGTGAATGTCTGAAACTTCTATGTGTCATAAAAACATTGATTGCTCACACTTTTTAAAATTAGACTATTAAACAACATTATGCAAAACTCTCTGCCTTTAGTTGAGCTGTGGTGACGCGTAGTCATGTGATCAAAATCTTGCTTGTTTATCGCCTTACATTCGCTTTTTACATCTGTCAGTTGAATTTTTTGCTTCGACTAATATAAGTGTGGCGTTAATATGTGGAGATTACCCTGCTAAACCAAATATATATTATTAACGTGTTTGCCACAGATCTTATTTTCTGCAATATTTCTAAATCCGATGGAAATCTCATTGTTTAGTTTTTTTAAGAAGCCGCATCGGCCTTTAAATACGTCATCACTGCACCACTCTATTACACACTATTATCAAGAGTATTTCTGGTAGTGACACCACATTTCTACCAGGGATTCCTCACTGATCTCCATTGTCACTCATTGTCACATTCGTATCAAGCACTGTGTCATCTCAGTGGCCTAGATCCAATGACAGTGGATGACAGTCCATCAGAATAACATTTGCCTGTTACTGAGACACTATTATACAGACAGAGAACCTCTGCAAGATCTCACCATGGTTTTCTTCAACAGGCGCCGACTGTAATTTAGTTCAATTCAGTCTATTACTTACAGTTAAGAGGGCCTCAGTCTCTGAGCTCGGCCTCTGGGATGTGCCTACAGGTGGAGCTTTCTGATAGCTCTGGCTGCTTTTCACTGTGACACTTGTAAGATTCACTCAGCTCTGTCCCAACGATACAGAAGAAAGGACTGAAAGTAATGGTGTCATGGTGTAAAGGTTGTAAATGATCTGGCTTTGCCTCATTGCATTTTTCATTCTAATCATATATTTGAACTACATAATGATGTAGCTTTATAAGAATCAGTCATGTAGCTCTTGCCAAAACTGATTTTTCACTAGGATGTTTGCAGAAAAAGCAGCGTAGTCTATCAAAAATAGTTAATTAGATTGGTAGCAGAGAACAAGAAACACATTGAAAGATCAAATATGAAAAATACTAGTATAAGTATCTGAAATAGGGCTGCTCGATTATGGCAAAAATCATAATCTCGATTATTTTGGTCAATAATTGATATCACGATTATTAAAAACCATTATCCATTTACTTTGAAAACATCAATTCATTGAAAATAAAAATGTGAACAGTATGTTTTTAACAGTCGATTATTCTGAACTTTAAGTATAATTAAACTGAAAAACCAATAAAAAAATATATATATTTAAATGATAATAAAAAAAAAATATCATTTTATTTCGATGATGTTGTTTTCATAATCGTTGCAAGCCAAAATCGTAATTGTGATTAAAATACAATTAATTGAGCAGCCCTAATCTGAAACAACAATAAACCCTTCATACTGTTTTATTAACTAACCCTAACCCTGCGTTTGTTTTTATATCATTGAAGCAGAATCCACCCTTCTAAGAGGACTGCTTTGTCCTTGTGAGAGTGTCTTCATAGTTAAGCCTCCCACCATGGAAAGGTCATGTTCAACATACACATTATAGCTCAGATTTGATACTGATTAATACGAGCAGTGTTTGTTGGCTTAGGTCAGTCTGACAGATTCACAACGTGCAGACACAAGATAGCTACAGCTTAAAAGTAGGCTAAATAAGTGAAAAGTTGTTTAAAATAAAATGTTTTTACATATGTGAAGATTACCCTGCTAAACAAAATATGTATCATAAACGTGTTTACTAAAGAGCTTATTTTCTGCAATATTCCAAAATCAAATCCCATTGCTTTTGTCCACGGAGCCCTTGTGATGCTAGCTTTTGTGACAGTCTACAAATACACTGCACCAGTCTTAACATATAAAAGGTTCATGTCAACCCAAGTAAAAAAAATGAAACAGTTCAGCCTGTAAACAAAGCCATTAAAGGAAGTTGAGCCTTATATATCATGACAGTGTGAGGATCTTTCCTGCAGCACCACAGTGGAGCTGTGAGAGTTGTTGCTGTGGTCCAGCAGAACGCTTCAGCAGCTGTGAGTGGGAGGAAGCTGTGCTCTTTCACTCCTCCTTCACTCACCGCACACCATACTTGTCAAAAATAACATTTTCTTGCGAGTGCACTCTCTAATAAAAGGTACACGGTACTGGTTGCTCATATCACACCACAAGCAATGACTCTCCTTTCTTTAAATTATTCTGGGGATGGAAGCTCCTTTAACCAGCACCACAATGTTCTATGTAACATCCAATAGTTAAAATAGCTTTTATTATAATCCTTTTTTTTGCTAAGTAGTCTTCTTTCTGTGTCTTTGAATGCACCATTTATACCAAAGCAAATTCCTTGCGTGTGTAACCCTACTTGGAATAAAACCGATTTTGATTCTGATGACCAAATATGCAATCTGATGCCACTTCCTTTTAACAGCACAACTAGTTAGCAAGCAGACCTCTCCCTACTTTCATTATAGCAACAAAAGCATGATTTAATTTAATGTAATTTTTTATTTATTTTTTATTTATTTATTTTTAATTTATGTTAACCTTAATTACCTTTATAAGATTATCAAAATATAGTTGCTAATGCTAATTAGACTGTTGAATAAGCAATTAAAGCTATGCAAGGGGGGAAATCTGTGCGATGGTTTGGCAAGGGAAAGAAATCAACAACAATTTTGTTGGCTGTTTGAAAAATGCAAAAGTGTCCTGATACAACACCATCCTGGGACTGAAATCAACCGCCCCTCTAATAATGCAAAACTTCAAGACTTAATGTAATTAAAATGATGAGATATATCAAATCCACTCGGGTACATTGTTCTTGTGTTAGGCTGTAAACATGTTGATTTATGATTTGAAGTTTGGCATTGTGGGAGTGTATGGGATTGTTTCCTGCTGGATCCAGCCTCAAGTGGCCATTCTTTAATTTCAGCTACACTGCTACGCCTCAGAGGTTGAGCTTGACTTTAACCCATGATCATACTGTTATGTTAGTTGTTTGAGAGACTTCTGCACTTCATAGTCTGATTTCAAGAGGCCCCATTATGCTTTATGGGTTTCCCTTCCCTGTAGTGTGTTCTATAGGTTTTAGTGCATGTAAACGCTATGCAAAGGATACAACCCCTGTTTTCCCTCCAGAGGGAGTTTTGTTCCCACATTTCCCCCCGCACCCTGCCTGAAACACCTCCATTGGACTCCTTTGTTTAATTCCGGAACATAGTGACATCACTTTGTACAAATGCAAAAGTGCAAGTTAGCATCCAGCAGGTTCTATGTGCAGGGCCCAGGAGTTCAAAACTTTTAATCCCTATCTGATCAAATCAGATTTGGATTTTGGGGAGTTCAAAACCAAAAAACAGGATGAGGATCACTTTGATATCTGATCAGATCAGGAAATCCAATCAAAGCTTTAATCTGGATCAAATCTTCAAAACGGGTAGTTCAAACCAACAACACAGGATTGGGATCAGTTTGATCCCAAAAAACTGGATTACCCTGATCCCATCAGAGGGGTGGATTTCCAGTGGATTACCAGAGCAAAATGTACTGTACCATTTATTTTAAAATATGTTTCAATTTAAATAAGATGGCAACGTTTGTTAACTGAAATAATACACACTTTTTAGCCTTCATGGGAAATACATTTTATTTTTCCCATTTTTGCTCACGTTTGCGGTGGCCTATTTGTTTTTCAAACAAATGTTGATGACATAAATGTTGATGCTCATAAAAGTGTAACAGCAAAGATTGTCAATCAAAAACGTAATTTAGATTAAAGTAAAAATATCTTCAACAAAAAAAAGTCCATCATCTGTCATCACCTTTCAAATAAAAACATATAATTAGACATTATAGATGTCTCTGCAATGTGGTCTCTTGTCTTCCTTGTATTCTTTTTCATGTCCACTAGATGGCGATCGGTAGGATTAAAGCACTAATATTCAGGATCTAGTCATCTTGAAAAATCGTAATCTGGATAAGGCTGATCCTATCCTGAATTGCTTTGAACTCCAGGGACAACATTTGGCCGACTTGTCTGATCCTGGATTCAAAAAAATGGGATTTCAAAATCTGATCTGATGAGATTAAAAGTTTTGAACTCCTGGGCCCTGGTGACCTGTACCATACATTTCTGTCATAAAACCTTGGTGCACTCAACATTTCCAGGTTCAGAACAGCACCCTATGAGCTGGCAAACAGACTATAAGGAGAGTACTATGTCTTTAAAACCTTGTCAGAACACGGAGAGGTTCACCTGATCTCTTCTTCAGTCCGACAGGAATCCATTTGAAGCCCCTGTTGTGATCAATATGAGCAATTACTGACTTCTGCTTTCTCACCCTTGGCTTCACCAGTGAGCATGTCTAACTTCTGCGCGCTAAATCAAGGAGACGTTTGCGGCCTCACAGTCTTTCTTCATACAGACACCTGGGGCCGGCAAGGAAGCATTTTTAGGATTTGTCCTAGTTTAAGGAATTTCCTCCATCTGCCTCCTGTAATCAGGCTGCCGAGGCCAACATGTCTGGGTTGAGGAGAAGGAAAGGTCTGAGGTAGAGGTACAGAAAGTTGGACCTAAAAAAGTGACCTGATATATCTGTTAGAGGTCAGTGAAGAGAACAGGCAGGGAGACACAGGAACAAGGGGGAAACTTGAGGTGTGACCCCGTTGAGTTTCAAACTAATAATCACTCTATTCACTACTTCACCATCTGCTTTAAATCACTTTTAATTCAGCGTTAATGTCTTATTAATACTAACACACCACTTTATGCATTGTAATATACATGTTATATCTCTTGTAGAACAAGGTGCATCTTTTTAGGAAGGGATTGTAGAGTCATTTCTCCAACATGGCTGCTGACACTTTCAATTCAATTTGAAGTGAGATCAAAAGTGAAATGAAAGGAAGACGAGGTGGATTCAGATGTTGTGGTCACAGGGTCATCCTAACAGGATTGCATTGAATTTTCTAGCAAACCTTTCATTTTATACAAAATAATTAACAGTAAAACAAATGTCTTATTAGCATTTCCAGGGTCATTCTAAGCAGGAAAGGACATTTTTCATTAGATTTTCTCCAAAATGTTTTGTTAAATTTAACAAACTAATAATAATGATATGAGTCTGTTGAGAATGTCATCCAACTTCAAAGTACAGCATTCATCGATCATTTAATGTATCAAAGATCAAACATGAGGACGTCTTAGATGTATTACATACTTTGAGCTGACTTTCTCTGCACAGTGATGTACAGTTTGTTCAGGGACAATTTGAAAGAAAAGCATTGGGCTTTTAAAAAAACCTATTATGGAAATGGTGTCATTAACTTAGGACTTAATTGCTGAGTTTTATTTGGTATATAAAATGTGAAAAATGATGTCCCTCTGTGTCTTTTCTTGCCATTTCAATCAACGTTGTGGCATCAATAGAAGCACATCAATTTATTGTTATTATTCAAAAGTTATTTAAGAATTTCAAAGATTATTAACAAAAAGCAGAAAGTGTTTTATAATGGACAGGACTTGTGAAACTGAGAGAGCCTAATGTGCAGTTTTCTTCATCCTCATCAATTGACCAGACAGACAATGAGCTTAGTTTACTTGATATCCTCTCAGTAAGGGCAAGAATGGATTTCTGAGAGATGTCTTGTCAGCGGGCCTTTACATGGAGAACACTCTGCATTGAGAGTGGCAGAGGGAAGGATTGTGTTGCATTAGGTGTGTGTTGTCATAGTGAAAGGAGCGACTTGAGAATAAGCTCCAGCTAAGCCAGTTAGCAAATGGAGGATACAGCACGTCACCGATTAGGAAGCTTAACTAATGCAAATGCACTGTTGCCATAATTTTTCACATTTTATATACCAAATAAATGCAAATGCACTGTTGCCCTCACATTTGAACGTCTGCAGTCTGCTTTTGACACTTTTCAGTCACATCTGTTCCACCTCAGGTTGGTGTTAAATTCAGATAAGACAAAAGTCATGTTGTTTTCCAAAAGGAAAAGGTTACCAACTGTTCTTCCCTGCAACATGTCTGCACAGCATAACCCCATTGAAGCTGTTAACACCTACAGATACCTAGGCATCACTATAGATGAAAATCTCTGCTTTAAAACCTAGGGTTGGGAACCGAAACTCGGTTCCAGGTGAGAACCGATAAGAAAATGCCGGGTACCGGGTACCCATACAAAATACACAATTTAGGTTCTGCTTAACGGTTCCTAAACGCGGTACCCTGTATTCCACCGGGTCCGTCTGCGCCGCGGTGACCCGGTGGAATACAGGGTAAGGGCGGACTGGCCATCTGTGTGTTCTGGAGAATCACAGAACGGCCGGTCGTAAGGGGGCCGTTGACGGCCGGCTCGGTACGCTGACGGCCGGCACCGCCCCTTAATTATTACAGCATCATGTAAGTTGCGCTGACAGGCGACAGAGGTCCACAGTTACCCCGCAGTGAGGCTCCCCCATTCCTCCCGTAAACAATTCACAAGCTCAGTCACTTTTGGGATTTTGGAATCGAAACGGGGAATCGATAAGCAGAACCGGAATCGGAATCGATACATTTCAAACGATACCCATCCCTATTAAAACCACATATTGACAATCTCTTAAGGAAATTGAAATTGAAACTGGGATTTATTTTTAGAATTAAGGCCTGCTTTTTCATTTCATTTCAAACCTTTATTTAACAAGATTGGTTCCATTGAGATCATAGATCTCTTTTTCAAGGGAGACCTGCAGCATATAGGTTCCACATGAAACATAAAACACAAGTGCGAGGAAGTGGCTTGTAGCTGCCACATTTTTGCAGCTCTTGGACTACGGGAATGTTGTGTACATGAACGCCTCAGCTCACTCCATTCATCTGCTGGACGCTGTTTACCATGGGGCTCTGAGGTTCTTAATCAACTGTAAACCCCTCACACACCATTGCACGCTGTACTCTTTAGTCAACTGGACATCACTATCAATGTGCAGATCACTGCACTGGTACAAACTCATCTATACCGCTATGCTTGGACTGCTGCCCCTCTACATATCCACTTACATATCCAGGGCTCGACAGTAACGGTTACCAGGTTGCCATTGTCAACCATTCAGAAAACATGTCAACCACTTCTTGGCCTTTGGTTGCCATCAGTGGCAACCAGTTTTTAACAAAGAAATACGGAGAGCAAACAGCTAAATGTGCACCCCAAAATAGATAAATGCTAATTATTTGCTGTATTAAGAGTGATATTAAATTATTGTTGTGACCAGTCGGAACCTGATACTTAAGTTGCACGTGCATTGGTGTGATTACGGAGCCAGAAAGCGATGCACGTTTACTCGCGTGTGCGGTGCGCCGTGTGTTTGTTTTACAACAAATGGCTAAGCAAATTAAGTTGTTTGACTGTGGGGCAAAAAGTTCAGCCAACACCTCAACTTCTCAAACGAATGATCAAAGTGATTCAACAGATAAAGCGCAAGATTATGGAAGCAAACAATTTTGAATTTTATCAGACACCGAATTTATAGCATTGAAAATAATTACTTTGAAAATGTGCTCCGAATTTACCTATGTGAAATAAAAATGTAACAATTCAAGTTAAAAAAAATTGAATAGTCAAATTCAGATCCAAAAAATTCAAGTGAAAAAAATTGGAATGCACAATTTCGGTGTTTAAAAATTCATGTCCAAAATTGCGATGCAACATCATCCGGGCTACTCAGGATACAGGATACAGGATAAGCAAACGAGCCCGAATGCAATCAAACCGACTTCTGGCCTATCAGAGCCAAGCGGCGAACTCCAGGGCAGTGCGGTGAAGCCCAATGCTGCAAACTGTAGGCGATGGATGCAGATGGTTCACAAAAACATATTCTGTATATAGTTAGATTCCCCCTTCATGACAACGGGACTGCTGCTCCTAGCTCCTCTGTCTCACTGCTAGCTCCGTTAGCTCCATTGGCTCCGTGATGCTACAGGGACTCAGCTCATGAGGAGAACACTACTTGAACTCGGCCGTGCTTGTTGTGTTGGTTCCTGGTGGACTATTCGTCATGCAAATATAGGATTTATCTGCGGTTAAAATAGACCGTCCATGAATGCAGTTTCTTCGGTAAGTCAACCCTGCGTACTTTATGTTATGTTACTGGTGTTTTTATTAAGCTAACGTTAATGAATGTTTAGAGTTGGGTCAGCATTTGAGCAATCGGTAGCTCCATTCAGAAAACATGTCAACCACATCTTGGCCTTTGGTTGCCATCAGTGACAACCAGTTTTTAACAAAGAAATAAGGACAGCAAACAGCTAAATGTGCACCCCAAAATAGATAAAAGTGAATAGTTTAGGCCCAAAATACATTTCTGACCTACTGCTAAATTATGAACCATCCAGATCTCTCAGGTCTTCAGGGACTGGTCAGCTTTGTGTCCCCAGAGTCAGAACTAAACATGGTAAAACAGCATTCAGTTATTATGCTCCAAATATCTGGAACAAACTCCCAGAAATCTGCAGGTCCGCTGCAACTCTTACTACTTTTAAATCCAGGCTGAAGACATTTCTTTTTGTCGCTGCTTTTAATTGAACTATTCATATCTTAGACTGCACTGTAACTTTTATCCATGTATTTTTTCTTTTAAATGTTTATTTTATTAGCTTTTCTTTTTAATGACTGATTTTAAATGTCATTTTCTTAATGTCTTTCATTTTTTGTAAAGCACTTTGAATTGCCTTGTGTTGAAAAGTGCTATATAAATAAACTTGCCTTGCCTTCCATACGTATATGCTAACGATGCTATGCGTAGCATCCAAGTTAAACGTAATAGAAGTAATAAACATTAAGTGGGATGCTACTGTAGACCAAAAGGCTTCTGTGCGAGGTTGGTAAAATAAGGTCATCCTTGTACGTTAGATTGCTAGTTAGGTTACTGTATGCATTGTTAAAGAGCAACTTCCAGGTTAAAGACACCTGTGAATAAATGTGTAGGAAAATGATGAATACACTAGATTTTCAAAAAAATATACAGAAATATACACTACAGTGACATCTGGCGTCGTTTTTGTAAGAAATGTTCACTTCCGCATAAAAAAGCCTCGGCACGTGACCTCCCGCGTGTGACGTAACATGGGGGAAACAATGGGGAGAGCGGCCGGTGTAACGTATTAATAAACATGAATCCCAATGCTAGTTTCGACACAGAAGACACAGAAGAAGTTGAACATGAATATTCGAATGCATATGACGGACCACAACCTTATAATTATGAGCCTGCTAGGCGTCCAAGAGACGCAGCCAAGGATTAGAAGAAATAACGGCCATCGGAGAGAAATTGAGCTGTGGTGTGAGGAGAACCAGTGGAGAACTGGGCAGCTATCTTGGTGAGTGACCGGCGTTAGCTACAGAATGCTAGCTAACGTCACATCACAACATTGTGAAGTTAGCTATCATATATCAGGCTATAACTAAAGTAGCATTGATAATATAGTAACGTTACTGGCAGGACTGTTGATACTGATCCATAACAGAAAGTAATGCGCAAGTATCAGCCGTATCTCGCGTTACCTAATGCAACTCCACACTACGGTGCTTATCCTGTCTGAGTAGCCCGGATGATGTTGCATCGCAATTTTGGACATCGAATTTTAAACACCGACATTTTTGACGTCTAATTTTTAAACACCGAAATTTCACTTGAGTTTTTGGGATCTGAATTTGAACATTCCAATTTTTTTAACTTGAATTTTTACATTTTTATTTCACATAGGTCAATTCAGAGCAAAAAAATTCAGATAGATGATTTTCAAAGTGATTATTTTCAATGCTATAAATTCGGAGTCTAATCAAATTCAAATACTTCTGTCTCTTGTTTGCTTCCATACAAGATTAACCCGAACGAAAGCAAAGAGGAAATGTGTGAAGTCTTGGGAGGCGAAATATATATGTACATTCTGCTCCCCATTGTCCATTCACTTCCGGTAAAAGTTCCTTCAAAATGAGAGTCCCGATCTTATTACTAACAAATAAAAGTGCAAAACGAAACTTACCATAGGAAAATATTGGCAATAAAATATAATCACTTCTATAAAAAGGTAACACATTTTATATATAGTTAGACATATTAAAAGATAATTTACAGCATTAATAATTAATATCTAATTCTTAACTGTGAATGGTTTTCATTTATTTAACATTAGAAATGTATTAGTCTGGCCAATGACAGAACCACAAATCAAGACTTCAATGCTGAAGGGCCAATGGATCTATGGTGGGGGTCAGCACAAAGGTCAAGAAAACCCACATTTGAAAGGAAAACAACGGATGACCAAGAAACTAGTGAATTGCTCAATTCATTTTTGAGGGATCTGTGAAGAACATGACAGCAGCTGCACTACTGGTATTTTATATACCAGCAATTGAGGGTGGACAAGTTTACTACCACTTAAGTTTCAAATAATTGTGTTAAATACTTATAGCGTTTTGTCACATTTTCATTATTAAGTTGATGTATAACTCTATAGTATCTTAATTATTTAAAATATAAGGTGACTAAAATTGGCAACCGTATTTTCAGTTTTGGCAACCAACTTTTAAAAGTTAGCGTTTAGCCCTGATATCACACAATCAGTACAGCTATAGACTACGATCTCAAAATGACATCACTCTGTTCGTCCCCTCAGTACGCGCCGTGCTTGGGAAAAAAGCCATATTATACTGTGCCCCCTCGACCTGGAACACGCTTCAGCAGGAACTTAAGCTGACCAGTTTGATACCCATCACGGATTTTAAACTCATTTAAAAAAAGCTGGAAAAATCATCTGTGGGTGTTTGCACCTGCTATATCTGACTACTGTATATGGATTTCAATGACTACTTTTTTTAAGATGTTGTATTTTAGTGTTGCCTCCGTGTTTAGTGTCCTGCCTGTCTGTAACTTTGTGTGGTAGTGTTACCACTGAACAGGTCTCTCTTGAAAATGAGACCGTGTGTCTTAATGAGATTTTACACCTGTGTAAATAAAGGCAAAATAAAAAATCAAAATCAAAATCAAAACTACACTTCAGCTGTGATAATAAACAGCTTGCTTATAGTTTAAACTGTTGCAGACATGTAGGATACGTGTGTAGAGTCACATCTACTGCTCCATACTACCAGCACTCTCCGTAGCCTCGGGCAATGGAAACACACTTAAAGTAGTGCAGATTATTTTTGGAACAGACAATGGAACCAGGATAATTCCTGAATTAAACCCTGAAGAATGAATAATAGCTTGAGACTGCAGACAACAATACAAAAGTAGAGAAAAACCCAAAAGGAGTATGCATTCTTTTTAAATAGATCAAATCTGTTGGTTCCAAATGAAAAACAAGCCTATGTTATGTCGCAATTCACGTAAATGCACATTTTTTTGTGCAAAAGTGAGAAGTATGGCAAAGGTTAATACTTTTGAGCAATATTTTACATTGCTCAAAAGTTCAAATTGGACCTCCCCTCACCTCACAGAGAGCCGAGAGCAAATTGCCTATCATGTGAAGGAAGTTTAAGAAGAATGAAAGGATCTGAACTCAAAATCCACCTCTGATGCAATCAAGAAGTCAGGAAGAATCAATATACGCTGTCTCTGCTTTTAATCAGCTGCATATGGTTGTCACTCTTTTTGGGAACCAACTCCATTTGCCCAAATCTCCATAACAGTGCTGCTGTCAAACTTTAAATCTGTTATCCTCTCTCCTGCCGTCAGCTGTCAATTCAGGCGTTATCGTGCAGCACTAAGCCCATAAGTCAACTGCACACAAACAGCAACCAACCCTGGCTTTGTTTCAACCAGGCAACAAGCCCTGAGGGGACAGAAACATCAAACATACAGTAATACTGTTGTTGGAAATAATCCATTCTACATTATGTACTGTAAGAACCTCAACAGATCAAACCTGTTATAGTTTGATTAAGAACATTAGCAAACAGTCAGTTCAAGAGAAAGGTCTCAAACTGCACCAAGTCTCTTAGAGTGGATCAAAGCTGCTAACCTTATACAGGGCTCGACAGTAACGGTTGCCAGGTTGCCATTGGCAACCATTCAGAAAAAATGTCAACCACTTCTTGGCCTTTGGTTGCCATCAGTGGCAACCAGTTTTTAACATAAAGAAATAAGGACAGCAAACAGCTAAATGTGCACCCCAAAATAGATACATGTTAATTATTTGTTGAGTTAAGAGTGATATTTAATTATTGTTGTGACCAGTCGGAACCTGATACTTAAAGGTCCCATTTCATGGCCATTTCCACTGATCATAATTCCATTGTTGAGGTCTACTAGAATAGATTTATATGGTGCAATTTTCCAAAATCACTTTGGTTTCTCAAACAGCATCTCTGTAAACTACGTGTATTCACTGAATTTCACTCTCTGCCTTTAACGGCTCGTTGTAGCTCCAATAGCTCCAGCCCCCACCCTCCCTGTGAGCACAGCGTGCTCCGATTGGTCGGGACGTTGTGAATCGCGCTGAGCTCCGTGGAGGTGTGGTTTCCTTGTTTAACAACAGCGAAACACAGCCAAACTCACCCTGAGCACACACAAAGTCACAGCCGAAGTAAAAACAATAAGTGTGGCTTGATATTGAGTAAGAAAAAGGTTGATAAACGCTGTGAGAATGGGTCTGCAGAGAGAATTTCGCCGCGATCCCAACTGTCTGTTATCAGCCTGCAGCCAGGGAGGAGAGATCAGCAGAGCTGCATGCACTGAGTGTGCGTGAGGAAGTCCGTGGATTGGTCAATTTGGACCAACAGCGGGGGCTTAACGTAACGGCTCCGCGGACGTAACGTAACGTCTCCATGGATTGGTCCATCTGTTTCCGGGTAACTCATGACATCATGAGTTACCCGGAACAATCAATGGACAGTGACGTATCTCCAACGAGGCGTTTTGGGGAGGTATTTTCTGTGTTAGAGTTTTACTCGCTACAGGGTGTACTTTGAGGGTTTTGACTCTGCAGACCGTTTACATGCATAAAAACCTTCATAACACACAAGGGGACGGGTAATAACCGGAAAAGCATGACATGGGACCTTTAAGTTGCACGTGCATTGGTGTGATTACGGAGCCAGAAAGCGATGCACGTTTACTCGCGTGTGCGCTGCGCCCGGCGCCATGTGTTTGTTTTGCAAAAAATGGCAAAGCAAATTAAGTTGTTTGAACGTGGGGTTAAAAGTTTGGCCAACACCTCAACTTCTCAAAACGAATGTTCAGTGATTCAACTGATAAAGCGCAAGATGAACCCGAACGAAAGCAAAGAGGAAATGGGAGGCGAAATATATATGTACATTCTGCCATGTTGTCCATTCACTTCCGGTAAAAGTTCCTTCAAAATAAGAGACCCGATCTTATTACTACCAAAATAAAAGTGCTAAACGATACTTTACCATAGGAAAATATTGGCACAAAAATATAATCACTTCTATAAAAAAGTAACACATTTTAAATATAGTTAGACTTTTTAAAAGGTAATTTACAGAATTAATAATTAATATCTAATTCTTAACTGTGAATTGTTTTCATTTATTTAACATTAGAAATGTATTAGTCTGGCCAGTGACAGAACCACAATCAAGACTGCAATGCTGAAGGGCCAATGGATCTATGGTGGGGATCAGCACAAAGGTCAAGAAAACCCACATTTGAAAGGGAGACAACGGATGACCAAGAAACTAGTGACTTGCTCAATTCATTTGTGAGGGATCTGTGAAGAACATGACAGCAGCTGCACTACTGGTATTTCGTATACCAGCAAAGGGTGGACAAGTTTACAACCACTTAAGTTTCAAATAATTGTGTTAATTACTTATTGTAAAGCATTTGAAAATTCTTTTGTGTCATATGTTCATTATTAAGTTTATGTATAACTGTATAGTATCTTAATTATTTAAAATATAAGGTGACTAAAAATGGCAACCGTATTTTCAGTTTTGGCAACCAAAAGCTGATGCCTGGTTGCCAGCCTGGCAACCACTTTTAAAAGTTAGCGTTGAGCCCTGTTATATATGTACAGGGTTTCCCACACATAGACTATACTTGGGCGGGCCACCCAGGTATATTAACGGCCGCCCAAGTATATATTGCGACCTATTTGGGTTTTTTCTTTTTTTTAAAAATCATTTCTTTTGTATTCGTCCGTGACCACGACGCCATCTGCGATCGATTAACTTGTGGACAATGATCCCTCGCTCTACGCCTCCTGTACCCAGTCCCGGACTGGCCATCGGGAGGACCGGGGGATTTCCCGATGGTCTGGCCTGTTAAGTGGCCTGCCTCACACAGGGTGACTGGCTGTCCACATGATGTGGCCTGCCGACATGGCCACTGTCATACAGATCATAAATCAAAGCCCTCTATTGGTCTCTGTGTGTCATTCAAGCTCGGGATAACCTCAGCTCAGGTGAGGTAAAGGACTCTCTGAGTGTTTAGATAGTTAACTTGGTCTAAGTTCTCAATGGGTCTCAAACGGTTTGGTCACCATTTATGTAAACACATATTTCCATTTGAGAGGGTAGTGATTAGTAAAATATGCATGAATAAATAAATAAAAAGTTAACTAGGTGAAAAAGGTAAGATACACTTTTAAAACTTGTTGAGAGTTAAAACGAGTCTTTGCTTCTGCCTCGAAGAGGAGCAGGGGGAGAGGGGGGAGACAGGTGAGGCTGATTCAGGAGCACAGACACACTCACAACTATAAATGAACGAAAAATAAATTAATAAACAAGTTTCAGTGTTTTTTTCATATTGGAAATGGTATGTTATTGGTTATGGCCATGATTTTATGATTATTGAAATGTATGTGGAGGAAATTTCTGTGTAGCAATGCAGTGGGAGTCACCGACTCATGAAGGAGACACAGGATGAGCAGGAGTTCTGATGTCAAACACTGATATTTAATACAAGTATTGGCCGGAGAAATTCACTTAACAATTCACAGCAGCCGAAGGTTCTGACTGCACGGGTGGGTTGCCATCTCAATTCTGATTAGCCTCTCATCTTGGTAGACCATTTAACTAGTTTACAGAGTCAAATCAACATATTGGGGATGGGCATTGATACCTGGAGACTGTCTCTGACCCCTGTGGTGCTTTGAAGCCAGCGTTCTCAGAGTCGTATGACTATCTACTTCCGCCAGATCAAGTCATAAAACTTATAGTATCAACATACGGCTACATTATCACGTTCCTTACGGGAGATAAGGAGCAGGGCTGATCGTAAATGTCAACACACAGGAAAGGGTTAAATTCTTGGAGTGAAGACAGAATTATTCCCTCACAATGTATACAGTTCTGTTTAATATAGGTGTTTCCATAGATCCCCCCCCAAGTATATTTCAGATATGTGGGAAACACTGATGTAGCTCTTATCCACAGTATATCCAAATACAATAGAATAAATAAATGATCGCCTCATTAAAGGGGGAGTCTGTGATTCCTATCAATCACATTTTTGGCAAATTAAGAATCACATTATAGAGCCCCATGTCTTTAAGTGCAAAACAGACAGAGGGCTCTGACTGATGCCACATAACACTGTTACTGTCAGTAAATGCATGTAAAGAAATGCAGAGGGGGCCAGACAGATGGTAAACCTGGCACATTCTGAAACGGCTCTGACCTGGGGGCTATTTGTTTTTGTGACGAGTCCACAATGCTTCCCAAAAATGGGCTGACTCTTCCTTTAATCTTAAAAATCTAAGCAGTGTTTTTTGGTCATTTTGGGTAGGGCTGCAAGATTTGGAAAAAATAAGTCACTGTGATTATTTTTGAATGATGTTGCAATTGTGATATGATTCACCATAGAGGGACCCTGACCATCGTTCAACATTATTCATATGATCAATGAAAACATGAAAACACATCATGGTTTGGATTTTGTATTAAGTCTATAGAATACTTTTCATAGGCTGGGACTACTCTGGAGCTTCACAAAACTACCTCCAGATATTTTCACATATTTTGCCATTACCAAATATTGCTCTTACTGCAATCTGGATATTGCATTAGTCCATATTGCGCTTTAGATATAATTTTAATTGTGCATCATTTTGACCATCTCAACAGCTAGCCCAAAGTAATGCAACTGTGGCACATCACTGCCTTGGTTGTTAGCAAACAATCACCTGTTATGTATTGTGCAGACACAAAGCATTAGAATTAATTGTTATTGTGTGATTAATGTCCTAGTGTTGAATGTTAAAAACTGCTGCTAATCGCTCGAAACAATGTGTTGACACTGAAGAATCATACAGCAAAATGCCGGCTGTTAGCATCCACTAGGGCTGTACGATATTGGAAAAAAATGACATTGCGATATATATTTTTTCCCCTGCGATATATATTGCGTTTTTTTTAACTATATTTAAGCGGATGAAGGATTTTAGTCACGGGTGTCTGGATCTTAACTGGTTGACTCATCATACCTTAAGTCATGATCTAACATGTCATGATAATGCATGTTGCTTACCCTCAAATAAGGGGGTTCATCTGTGAATGAAGAAGAGAAGAACCTTTTTGTATCCAAAATAGTTCCAGATGGCAGATGTTGCTTTTCTTTTTGGAAGTAAATCTTCACTCTCGCCGGTATTGTCCACCTGTGCCTCGCTCATTTTTTACCGGCGTTTTGATGGTCTGCAAACTAGCGGGGCGGGGCCTGCTGTGATCTGATCAAGAATGATTGTGATTGGTGGTTTGCTGTGCATGCAGAGCCAGCATTTCACTCACTCAAGTACCCCTGACATCAGAGTAACATCAGAGCAAGTTTTCCTTTTGTAGCAAGCAGAAAAATAATTGTAACATGACTTGTTTGAGTTAATGTACCTAATTAATATTGCAGGTCCTAAAAAAAAAAATGAAAAAAATATATATATAAAAAATTAATAAAATTGCACGTCCCTGCGATGTGCGCATCGCATATCGCGGTTATCGCCATGACACGATATATCGTTCAGCCCAAGCATCCACCTTTACAAAATACACAATTATTGTATTTGTATACTTATATCGATTAGAGGAGCTTTATATATAATCAAGACTGTCACTGAAGAGGCAAACCTTTCATTGCCTTTCCTTTTGTGTGACTCTGAAACCCTCTGGTTTGATTTGCAGCCCCCAACAGGAACCCTCTGAAAGTAATGTATTGCTCTATTCCAGTTACAATGCATCAAGCTCACATAAGCTCAAATGCTCTGAAGACATATTGGCAATCATCGCCTCATATCCTGTTTCTCGCCGGCGAGAGAGGAGGAGAGGAGCTGAATCATCTGACGGAGAGCAACAGGGTGGATGCAAATCATGGTCTTAATGTTTTGAAAAATGGTGTACTGGCTAAACAACATATGGGTTAGGGTCTATATATATACAGTGGGGCAAAAAGGGATTTAGTCAGCCACCAATTGTGCAAATTCTCCCACTTAAAAAGATGAGAGAGGCCTGTAATTTTCATCCTAGGTACACTTCAACTATGAGAGACAGAATGGGGGGAAAGAATCCAGGAAATCACATTGTAGGATTTTTAATGAATTAATTGGTAAATTCCTCGGTAAAATAAGTATTTGGTCACCTACAAACAAACAAGATTTCTGGCTCTCACAGACCTGTAACTTCTTCTTTAAGAGCCTCCTCTGTCCCCCACTTGTTAACTGTATTAATGGCACCTGTTTGAACTCGTTATCAGTATAAAAGACACCTGTCCACAACCGCAAACAGTCACACTCCAAACTCCACTATGGCCAAGACCAAAGAGCTGTCAAAGGACACCAGAAACAAAATTGTAGACCTGCACCAGGCTGGGAAGACTGAATCTGCAATAGGTAAGCAGCTTGGTGTGAAGAAATCAACTGTGGGAGCAATTATTAGAAAATGGAAGACATACAGTACAAGACCACTGATAATCTCCCTCGATCTGGGGCTCCACGCAAGATCTCACCCCGTGGGGTCAAAATGATCACAAGAACGGTGAGCAAAAATCCCAGAACCACACGGGGGGACCTAGTCAATGACCTGCAGAGAGCTGGGACCAAAGTAACAAAGGCTAGCATCATTAACACACTACGCCGCAAGGGACTCAAATCCTGCAGTGCCAGACGTGTCCCCCTGCTTAAGCCAGTACATGTCCAGGCCCGTCTGAAGTTTACTAGAGAGCATTTAGATGATCCAGAAGAGCATTGGGAGAATGTCATATGGTCAGATGAAACCAAAATATAACTTTTTGGTAAAAACTCAACTAGACGTGTTTGGAGGAGAAAGAATGCTGAGTTGCATCCAAAGAACACCATACCTACTGTGAAACATGGGGGTGGAAACATCATGCTTTGGGGCTGTTTTTCTGCAAAGGGACCAGGACGACTGATCCGTGTAAAGGAAAGAATGAATGGGGCCATGTATTGTGAGATTTTGAGTGACAACCTCCTTCCATCAGCAAGGGCATTGAAGATGAAACGTGGCTGGGTCTTTCAGCATGACAATGATCCCAAACACACCGCCCGGGCAACGAAGGAGTGGCTTAGTAAGAAGCATTTTCAAGGTCCTGGAGTGGCCTAGAACTTGCACAATTGGTGGCTGACTAAATACTTTTTTGCCCCACTGTATATATATATATATACAGTGGGGCAAAAAAGTATTTACTAAATATGACTAAATAATAAATGACAGCCACCAATTGTGCAAGTTCTCCCACTTAAAAAGATGAGAGGCCTGTAATTTTCATCCTAGGTATACCTCAACTATGAGAGACAAAATGAGAAAAAAAAAAAAATCCAGAAAATCACATTTTGTCTGATTTTTAAAGAATTTATTTGCAAATTATGGTGGAAAATAAGTATTTGGTCAATAACAAAAGTTCATCTCAATACTTTGTTATATACCCTTTGTTGGCAATGACAGAGGTCAAACGTTTTCTGTAAGTCTTCACAAGGTTTTCACACACTGTTGCTGGTATTTTGGCCCATTCCTCCATGCAGATCTCCTCTAGAGCAGTGATGTTTCGGGGCTGTCGCTGGGCAACACGGACTTTCAACTCTCTCCAAAGATTTTCTATGGGGTTGAGATCTGGAGACTGGCTAGGACACTGCAGGACCTTGAAATGCTTCTTACGAAGCCACTCCTTTGTTGCCCGAGCGGTGTGTTTGGGATCATTGTCATGCTGAAAGACCCAGCCACGTTTCATCTTCAATGCCCTTGCTGATGGAAGGAGGTTGTCACTCAAAATCTCACGATACATGGCCCCATTCATTCTTTCCTTTACACGGATCAGTCGTCCTGGTCCCTTTGCAGAAAAACAGCCCCAAAGCATGATGTTTCCACCCCCATGTTTCACAGTAGGTATGGTGTTCTTTGGATGCAACTCAGAATTCTTTCACTTCCAAACACGTCTAGTTGAGTTTTTACCAAAACATTCTATTTTGGTTTCATCTGACCATATGACATTCTCCCAATCCTCTTCTGGATCATCTAAATGCTCTCTAGCAAACTTCAGACGGGCCTGGACATGTACTGGCTTAAGCAGGGGGACATGTCTGGCACTGCAGGATGTGAGTCCCTGGCGGCGTAGTGTGTTACTGATGGTAGCCTTTGTTACTTTGGTCCCAGCTCTCTGCAGGTCATTGACTAGGTCCCCCCGTGTGGTTCTGGGATCTTTGCTCACCGTTCTTGTGATCATTTTGACCCCACGGGGTGAGATCTTGCGTGGAGCCCCAGATCGAGGGAGATTATCAGTGGTCTTGTATGTCTTCCATTTTCTAATAATTGCTCCCACAGTTGATTTCTTCACACCAAGCTGCTTACCTATTGCAGATTCAGTCTTCCCAGCCTGGTGCAGGTCTACAATTTTGTTTCTGGAGTCCTTTGACAGCTCTTTGGTCTTGGCCATAGTGGAGTTTGGAGTGTGACTGTTTGAGGTTGTGGACAGGTGTCTTTTATACTGATAACGAGTTCAAACAGGTGCCATTAATACAGTTAACAAGTGGAGGACAGAGGAGGCTCTTAAGAATAAGTTACAGGTCTGTGAGAGCCAGATATCTTGTTTGTTTGGAGGTGACCAAATACTTATTTTTCCACCATAATTTGCAAATAAATTCTTTAAAAATCAGACAATGTGATTTTCTGGATTTTTTTTCTTCTCATTTTGTCTCTCATAGTTGAGGTATACCTAGTATGAAAATTACAGGCCTCTCTCATCTTTTTAAGTGGGAGAACTTGCAGAATTGGTGGCTGACTTAATACTTTTTTGCCCCACTGTATATTTAAGCAATAGCTCACGACAGGCCGTGGTATATGCTCATTATATCACAGCTAAGGGGCGTGGTCGACAACCCCCTTAGCTGTGATATAATGAGCATATATCACGGCCTGAAGTGAGCTATTGCTTTTATAAAACGGTTACCAAGTATGGCAATATGAAAGAAAAATACACACTCTAATTTAAATAGTTTTTATTAGTAAATAATGATGTTCAAAA
The DNA here is from genome assembly GCF_949606895.1 of Notothenia rossii. Lineage (NCBI taxonomy): Eukaryota > Metazoa > Chordata > Actinopteri > Perciformes > Nototheniidae > Notothenia > Notothenia rossii. Next base: position 55,191,038 of record NC_136905.1, on the reverse strand, counting down.
TAAAATAGTTCCTCCGTTGCCTTCTGCACAAAACATAGTGCGAGTGGTTGCTTTGCAACAACACTAACAGCTAGCGAACATATTAGACAGAGAGCGTTGATCGATTATTTGGCTATTTATTTACATTAATGTGTATGTTGCTGTTTATTGTGCACCCACTGAAAAACTGTCCAGCATCAGTCGCATGGCTTACTTGGTCACTTGTATAGGTCGAGGTTGTTCTAGGCTGTTGCTTGGCGTGGCGAGAATATTGCTCCACTTTCTCGAGACTTTCCCCGAGATTGGGCTTCCAGTAGCTCTGGAGAGAGCTTTCGCACCTGTGGCCACTAACGGTCATAATTTCTCTGCTTTGTTTCAAGACCCGCATCAGAAAGCTTTTGAATGGTGGTACTTTTCCAGTTGGTCTACCTGCTCTTCACGGAGCTCTGCATGTCGTCGTTAGGTGCTTTTTTTTCTGGAGATAGGCACTGCTCAATCCACTCCTCCATAGTAAGACCCCCCCCGGAGGTCGAAGTTAATCTTAAATGTTTCCATTTTATGCTTTGTAAGTTTGTTTCGTAACGGAAGAAATTTAAATTTATTTATAAAACTGACAAGTCAAATCAAGCAATCTGATTGGTCGATAGCGTTTTTGCAGACCTCTTTGATTACAGATTTGAAAACATTGTTGCTTGCTTTAAAAGTGGCACAATTCACTATGTTAAACCTTCAAAAGTATCTAGATATCCCTGCCCTAATGCCTAAGGAACTGCACACTGAATATGTTTTGCCATTTGATGTCTATGTCTGGACTGCTGCGTCAAAAAGGAGGGCTTCTGCCCCGTTACTTCTCCGCTGCTTTCTTGTTCCAGTATGAAAAGCAAACTGCAGGCAGTTTGCTTTTCAGCCCAACGGTATACTGTTTTTCTCAGACGCGGAGGGATACTGACTTGTTGTGAAAAGTAATTTACAATTCTACCCGTGGTATACGCTCAGTATATCACGGCTAAGAACCAATCAGATTGCTTGATTTGACTTGTCCGTTTTATAAATATATTTAAAGTTGGATTTAGCTCTAGCAGAGCCACCGGAGGATAAAGGACATGGGGCTTCGACCTTGTCCTTTGCTGTTATTTCCACACGTTTTCTATCACATCTCATGTGATGTGGGTCTGCCATCGATCCGTCTACCCATGGTCTCAGGGTCTGACACGCCATAAAGTCCTGCCGAGATAACATTTGTACAGAGTATCCTCCATCTTCTGAAACAAATTAGAATGTTTTTCTTTGTTTTATTGTCCATCGCAGTACTTACAGATACAGTGCTTTTACCTCATATTTCCCACATTCTGACAATTTTTCGACATTTTCTGCATAAAAAATATTACTTTTTTCATATTTTTCAACATACTATATTCAGATTTTTTCCACTGCATGTTTTTTTTATATATTTTCAACTTTTTGTATATTTGACATACTTTACGTTGACTTTTTTCCAATATTTTAAGACACTTTACTTTGAATTTTTTCAAGACATTTTCTACATACTATGACTTTTTCATGATATTTTCTACATATTTAGACCCTCCAGAAAAACGCGGGGGAAAATCCTTGATTATGCGGGCTAAATTCCTTGATTATGCGGGCTAAAATCCTTGATTATGCGATTAAACATGCGGGGGTTTTATGTGATTTTATGCGGTGAAATTGCGGGAAGTTGCGAAATATGCGGAAAGTTGCAAAATATGCGGAGAAAAAGAATAACAATTTTTTTAAATATTGGGCTGTCTTATTTATTCTCTCTCACACACAACCTGCCACTAACGTTAAACCCCTTTACTATTCAATTAAACACATTCAATGTTTATTTATTGTAAAAGCAATTGGGCTATTTTAATCACACACACACACACACACACTTCTCCGCCTCATTCTGTTTTCATTTACTCGTTCGTTATCTGCAGCTTCAATCTTGTAGGCTACTCACCTCGTTTCTTGTAGCCCTCGAAAGGGTTTTGGAGGTTGATGCCTTGGTTAACGTGAGTTGTTTGGCTTTCTTGTCCGCAGCAGCAGAAAGCATTTTCGAATGTTTGAATGAATCAAAGTGGGTCGTCACCGTCGATTTTCTCTTATGCTCCAACACAAAGTTGCACGGGGTGCAGAATAGTTTCCCCCCACTTTTTGCCCGGTCTTTAGTAGAAATGTTCGTCGGTAAATGAGATGGATTAGATTTTTTCATCTTGGTGTTTTCTCTATCGTGTGAGCTCCACACGTTCACTCTATACAGTGTTGTTTACATTCTGTGATGCGCGAGCTGATGACGTCACGTCAAGACGAGTTAACATTTTTTTTTCTCAACTTTGTGTGGAAAAATGCGAGGATTATGCGGCCTTTTGATAAATATGCGGCCTTTTAAAAATCTGCGCCATTTTGCTGATTATGCGGTAAATTCTGCAATCGCAGAATCGCGTTTTTCTGGAGGGTCTACATATTATCCCATGAATATTTGTATATTTGCTACAAACTGTACTTTTTCATATTTCCATGGTTCATGAGCCATTTGAACAAACATTCATGTAGCTTTATGAAGTCCCTCATCGATCTTTTCAGAGAGACCCTGCTGTGTAATCCAATGATGAAGGTTTAGGAGTTCTCATTGATTCAGTATTTAAGACACGCTGATCCTTTTAGGACGATGCTTCAGAACCAAAACACAACCCGCATTAGGAAAATAAACCTACTGGATCACACGACTGAATGTCAGTTAATACTCTACCAAAGCCTCTCTGCTGCCGTCTGAGACAATTTGACCCCGCAGCCAACAAGACTACTTTACACCTAAACCTTCACTATTTTTATTGTTGTTGTTTTTTAAATGTGTATGTCCTGTAATTGCATTGTTGAGGAACTTGTGACCATAGTTTTTCATTCATTACATACCACACCTTAGTTGTGTTTAGGAAACGACAAAGCACCTTTGAATTGTAAAATTGAATAGAATAGAAAGCCGTTTAAACATGAGCCTTGAGGCCTCAAGAAAGCATAAATGTGTCGCACTGGAGGCTAAATCTACTGCAGGAGGAAAGAGGTTGCAACATGTAAGAGAAATCATTTAAATGTAATGCAATGCTAAAAATAGCATTTCACATGATTATTTATTGATTTTAACTTGAAAGCGCTACTTTGGGAAACAGCAATGTCAATTTTTTCTCACTATTTCTTTTCACATACACTCAATTTGTAATGAAAATAATTGTTGGGTTGCAGCTGCATTCTGTTTTTCAATGTACATCGTTTTTAAATATTTTAAAAGATAACGTTTTCCTTTCTGTATATTAGGGCAGCAACATTTAGAACAAAATCAGTGTGATTACTTTGACTGGTATTATGATTGCAATATTTTTTTTAAACACCATTCAAATAATCATTGAGAAGTACAGCAAAAGGCTCATGGTGTGATTTTCAAGAAGGATTTGTAACAAACAAGGACTTTTTAAAATATGTTCACATATTTTGCCTTTACCAAATACTGCGATTTGAATATTGCTCTAGTGCATAGGTTATCTCATTTGCATTCATTTTTACAACCCTATTGTTCATGCATTTCAACTTTGTATGAGCTGAAAGGTTGCACTGTAGATAAAAGCCCTTTTCAACAACATAATAACTCAAACAATTATTCGTGCAGCCACAAAAAAGACATCATAACACCTGAATTCATCATTCTCTCCAAGATGTCAGGCAGAAAGTGGCTCCTGCTTTGTATAGACAGAAAGCGCCTCACAACAGCTGCAGTGTAAATCTCAGCACACAGCGAGCTCTGGTGAAATATTGCTGACATAATGATGGCCTTAAGGAAATAGCACTTTGCTGACTAACACAGAGGTAAGTGGGCAGGGGAGAACCAGCACCTCACCTGATGAGCAGGAGGTATGGTGAATGTTACTTGATTGCATTTATAGAGCTCTTCTTCAGTCTTTGCGAGCCCTCAAAGCGCTTTACATTCACAAGTCGGCGTTAACCCATTCACAATCTATACTATGACTTTTTGCATGATATTTTCAATTTCGACATCATGAACTGAGACTTTTTTCAGATTTGTTGACAATACTGTATACTATGATTTCTTCAAAAAAATGTAAACATGCTATATGATATATGTCCATCAGGAGCAATGTGTTGTTTAGCATCGTTAGCTCAAACACACATCATCTGGTTGACAGCAGGGACTGTGGATCCCACCACCCACTTTGTACCACCTGCTGAGTCACAACGGCCCCTCACACAGACCCTGCTGGAGATGAGGCATGCTGACATTTAGTAATGCAGAGGTAAAGAGCAACTAATATTGGGAATATACGAGATGCTTCTGTTCAGCTTTTGATATGGCCTCTTCCATAACATGTAGGGAAAAACACTCAATTATGGGATAAAATAGCCAAAAATAGCTCAAATACAAATTGAAAAGATTCACAACGACTCTCTTGAATAGTAAATGGTCAAAATGTCAGCGAAGAAAGCTTGTAAATAGCTCACTTGAGTCCCTGCTGCGGTGGATGCAGGTTCAACTTGAGCATGTGGACTCATCCCCTCTGTCTCGATCCCCTCTGACCTAAAAAAGGTTCAACTGGCCCAAAACACTGATACATAAAAAAAAGAAATGCATTGACTGGAATCCTTTGATTACTTCTATAACAGAAGAATGACATCACTATGAAACACTTGCGGTTCTATTGGCTAGCGCTCCAACACATTGTACGTGATAGAGATGTCCCAACACTTAGCCTAAGCGGTTGACCAATCACAACAGAGTCTGCCAGCTAACCAATCAGAGCAGACTGGGCTCTGGTTTCAGACAGAGGGTGAAAAGAGGTGCTGCATCACAGGCAGTATGTGAAAAATAAAGAGCTTTCTGAACATTAAAGCATGGAGACATGTCACAGGAGAGTTGTATTCCATAAGAAAACGTTGTAATTTTATTTTGCATATCTCTCTGTCCTCTATTCTCTTGTCACCGTTTCACTGCCAAATAGAATAAAAAAATATATGAAGGCTTAAAAGTCACCTGTTAAACTCTTTCAGCTTTTACCGTAAAGCCTAATTTTAGTTAAAAAGAAAACTAGTGAAGTTTAATCATGTTCAATCGTATAATCACAAAGAGATTCTCGGATATATGTGTTACTTTATACTTAATTAACAAATATTCACTTTATATAACCTCAATAAGTGGATGATCTATCCCAAAACACAGCTTTGTATCTATATTCTGAAATAACAAATGTTTTACTCCCACTCTCTATCATAATAAACCAGGTCATTGAGCTGTGATGTCCTCTTTCCAGTGACATTTAAAAACGGTATCCCTCAGAGGAGAGCATTATGATATTTAAACTGATTAAATACACACAAAGCTGCTTACAACCTGCAAAGTTATATAAGCAAAGTAGAAAGGTGTAACATCTGTAAAAACTGTTAACTGTGCTGCCGAAAAAAGAGAGGATGATACAGACAGGAAATGCTCTATTAAACAGCAGATTTTTCATATTCAAAATCTGAATGAGAGCTTTCCAAAGCATGCTATCCTGGGCTAACACCTGATGTGCTAATAGGCTAATGATAGCCTACCTCAAACCCCATTAGTGTGAGGTGTTCCCTGTTTTACCCAAGTTGTAAAGTACCAGCATGCAGCAAGGCTTCATAACGAACAGCAGACTTCGATAAAAAAGAAATGACAGCCAGAGTTTTGTTAATTAAGAGTATAAATACAACCAGCAAATATATAATATAACAGCGTTTCTGTTTAACTGAACGGTGTGCAGTTGAAACACCGGAGCTTTCCCTTCAGCACTAACGTTACAAACACCGGCTCCAAGATTCTACTCTCACACACAGCACAGGGAAATAAACGCGTAACATAAATATAACAACTTTCCCTGCTTCCAGCTACAACAAGCACTGTTCTACTGGAATCAGGTTTGGTTTTAAAGATTCAGCTTTTGCGTGTGTTAGTTCCAGCTGAAGTTAATTAGGAAGAAATGAGAGCGGTTATTGGCCTACTTACCATCCATCGCCATGATGTTCTGTTTGGGCTTCCACCAGAGCGGGCGGTGAAGAAGGGGGAGCGGTCCACTACACAGCGGAGGGAGGGGGGTTCGTACTGTGGTACGGTCCACGAGACACCGAGGAGAAAACGGTACAAATATGATTCATACATTTTAGCTAAAAAAACATGCTGCAAAACAGAGTACAGGTTTTGTATCACTCGTTAACAGATTGTCAAAGCAAATGACTATTATATGGTGGGATAAATGATCAACTCATGCAGTTTAATAATATAGTTAAGCCAACCCAAAAGTACATTTTGTTCAGCTACATACAGTGCAAATAGCCTTCGAGCTAATAGCTAATTCAACAGAGAGATTCTAATGAAACTCAATGATGGAAATGTGCTTAATAAATATAAAATGTTTGTTAATTTGGCTTAGATGATGAGGCAAAGTTATTAAAATGCTTAAATGGTTCTTGCATTACAATCTTTCCCTGAGCTAATATGCCTATAGGCCTACATTGCTCATATATTGTCATGTTGTAGCTTAGCTGACCCATATAAACAATTCTGACATCTTAGAATTACTTGGCATCTTCCTTAAACCAACTTTATCCACATTTCTATATTTTATAGTTCAATAATTTTGACCCTAAAGTTAATTTAGTTTAGCTAAGATCTATTATAGCTAGCTGTTTATAGTTTCTAATAGGCTATTATAATAGCTGATGAGCAAGATGCTAATGAAACTGGAAATGTAAATTATATTATTTAATTGGAAGGTTATTTTAAGTTGGCTAAATTAGGATACATTATTGTGATGTATGCTATTCACTATGGTTTCCTCATCTTGTGTTTAAGCATTTCCTTCAAATGACTATCTTTATTCATATTCTTTATATGGGCCCTAATAATGTTGGCTTTGTTAGTTTAGCTAACTCCAAAGTCATTGGCTGTATTAGACGCTCAAATCAAATAAAACTCTAATTCAATTCACAAATTATGCTATCTAGATTGATAAAAATGTAGCTTTGTCATGATAAAATAATTAAGGAAAGCGTTGCTAAATGATTGAACTTTATTTATGCTGCAACAGCCTAATAATGTGGCTTAGTTTACCTAAACTTGGGGGGGCAGTGGCTCAGTCTGTGGGGACTTGGCCTTGGGACTAAAGGATTGCCGGTTCACATCCTGTTCGGACCAAATACTGTAAACCACGGAGTGGACTAGTTGCTGGAGAGGTGCCAGTTCACCTCCTTGGCCCTGCCGAGGTTCCCTTGAGCAAGGCATCAACCCCCAACTGCTCCCTGCCGCTGCACCAACTGGTTGCCCCCTGCCTTTCCAGAATGCATGCGCATGTGTTCACCTATGAGTCTTTGTACTGTCTTGTATGACAAAAATGCCTGTGCACCTATATACTGTGTGTGGGTGTACAAAACTAAGTGGAAACTGAATTTTAATAAAAGTTAATATTCTTCTTCTTCTTCTAAAACAAGTTGTGTGATAGTATCTAGGCTTCTACAGTGAATACGAGGGCATTCATGTCTCATTATCTTTATCTTGCCTCAAGAAAAATAACATTTAATAAGTTAATGTTCAAAACCTTTCTGAAGCTTAATTTAGTCTCTTTTTTATATGTACTTTAGGGAAATGTTCAGCTCTCTTCGGCAGTGGTTGTCAGTCCTGCTTTATGAGAGCCAGTTCCTTTAATTTACCACTTATTGCTGATGCCAGAAAAGAACATCAGGGCTCTTTGATTCCAGAGAACAGACCTCCGCTCTGAACATCAACAATAAGTGTGTGTCAGTGCCTCACAACAATGGCTTCATACAGGGAGAAATTAATCATCACAGACCTTTTCTGGAAGTCGCTGAAAGCATTCTGGGAGTCAGAAGAAGTCAATAAAATATGTAGTCCTACGGCAAAAGCAAAAATTGCAGCCGATCATCACCATGTACTGTAACTCCTGAAGTGCTCTCATATATGTGACGGTGATCTGCTCCCCTGCAGCGTGCATCTTAAAGGTCAGGCATTAAATACAGCTTGGGAATTAAATATTCATAGAACAGGCATCTGTAATAATGAGAATATCTGCTCGATATTCACATTGTTGTTTTCAGTAGCAGCTGTGCTTTCACGAGAGATAGATATAGTAATACACCAAGGCATTTGCAAAAGCTTTCTGATACATCCATTCCTACAAGCTGCAGTACAACCCAATGTGTTGGCTCTAATTTAAAAAGCTCATTGCAAACTCTGCGGAATGTGTTTTACCTTTGCTCTGCCTGAACCAGCCTTAATGATACTCAAAGACACTTTATAACCTTGACGTGTGATTCTGTAATTACTCCATTGCCTTCAGTGCCTTGTATTTATTCTAATCGGAATGTAATCGCTCTGCTGCAGTCCCCCATTTCCTGTTGAGGTTCATTAAACCTTCACTAATCAAACTTTAATCAAGCTAATGCTGCTAATGCTATCTCTGTCATTCAGAAAGACACTGCTTGTGTTCATCACTGCATTCTGTGATTGTTAACCCAATTCTAAAGTGAAATTGCAAAATCTATTTCATGTTGAGGTTCACTCCTGTGCTTTCATCAGGTTGCCATGGATACAAATAGCAGCAGCTGAGCTTTACCTTGTGATTTCCTGTCAAAAAACGGAAAGGATTTTAGGCGATCGAAGCACTCTCTGTACCCTCACTCTATTTTAGAATCCATATTTCCAAAGATTGTGTACTTTGTAATACACTGGCATTGAGAATACATATCAGAAAAGCACTGTTATATCATTGTAATCCTCCATCCTCCATTCACTCACACAAAAGTCTAATACTTGCGTGGTCATCATGCCTTACATTAATGGACATCATGAGAACAACATGTTATTCCTTTTTTGTCTTAATAATGTGAGCCATGTTCATGCTCAGCGTTCACATTTCTGCACAGCCCTCAACTTTAAAACATTTAGTTTGCCATATATTGTCATATATTCATTGTCCTAAGTCTTTTAGTTTTTTAGCTTTTAAGGTTCTTTGTATATTTTAGTGTAAAATGTGTCTTTATTATTTTGTTATGCTAAATAGTTTCTTAAATATGCTTATAATTATTATCCTTTATATTTTTGACCTTTTATTGTTATTTATTTTTCTTAAATTCCTTGTATGTGTAAACGTAACTGGCAATAAACTTGATTCTGATTCTGATATCATTTTTATCATTCTTTTATGCTATTTATACACGTTATTTAAGAATAAAATATTTTTGTTTTATTACATTTATCTTACACCCGCAGTAGTAATTAATAAACAATGACATAGTTGTTAAGATATCCAGCAGCTGAATATAAAGTAATTAAAATGAGCTGCACCTCCATCAGGATGAATATCTTCTAATATGAGAGCAGCACATGATAACAAAGGTCCTACGTAGCTGTGTAGGTAACCGGATGTATGATTACCTAGAAGAGTGTCAGGACTGTTTTAGGCATATGATAGCTATGTGATTAACATGATGATTCAGTCTCTATGGAGATATACATATGACAAGCATGTTTATTGCTTACGCAGGTCTTAGCTAATCTGAACTAAGGCCAGAATACTGCTTTAAACCTGTGTTCTGCATCTTGTTGACTGTAACTCACTCTCTTGTATATAACCATCTGAAGGACACTGTTCTGGGAACTATTTGTCCCACGCAGCCCTGTGTGTGATGACTACTTCCATTCCTGCAAGGATAATAAATACATGTATCCTGATATTGAAGACGAAGCCGGTGACGAGTGATATTTTTCTAACAGATGAACACATGAATGCATCGATAACCATAATCAAGTCATTTAATACATGCTGTATATATCTGAAATGAGCCATTACGCTTAATGACTACTTCTTATTTTGATACTTACATTTGATGATTACCTGCAACAGAGTACATTTACAACTTACATACAATCTGAGTATTTCTTCCAATACCGCCTCTGAGATATTTTTGTATTAATTGTTTTTAGTGGTTTGAAAAGGTCAAACAGTATTTCACAAGATTGAGGTAAATATTAGAGATAAGTCTGAATAGAAACCACATTCATCTGACGACCACTTGACAGTTTGTGTAGCCTCGACCTATGGAAATGAACTTCCTCAAATAAAAACATACATTGGATTTTACACCCTCAGACACACTAGCATGTAGCCAACATCTGCATTGGCTTGTTCACTTACAAGTTCAATTACAAAAGAGAGAGAACACATTATCAAACCATTTTATAGTAATGTGTTATGTAATGTTTTGCGTTTTCAAATGTGTGTTTCTATGTTCATGTTTCAGCAGCACAAGCAGGGTTTCCCTACAGTATGTTTATCCAAGATGTATTTGGAAACAAGTTTTAAAAAACTATAAGAGTGACTTTTATCCAGATGTGGGGAGCTTTGCGCTGGAAGGAAGAGGTTAGCTCTATCAATTAGAAGAAATAGTTTTAAATTATAGAACTGATCCCAAAACAAAACCTTTTGAGGCAATTCAACAACAATTGGATGAAATAACATTTGGATTACAGTGTTAGGAAAATAGATTGTAAAACAGGCAGATACGTGCACCATGTGTAGACACATTTGAACCGTTTCCTTCTCCTCTCCATCCTCTTGTTTACTTGGAGCTATTTTTAGCTGCAGCCGGCTCATATGCCCTCTGCTGGGCTCATCAAAGCAGCTCCTTCCTGTTGTCATAGAAATGGGCCGGCTCGTCCATTAACTTCCTGTCTGCAGGCGGCCCACGTCACACCAGAAGAGGGGGGGGGGGGCTCAGCTGTGGGTCTGCTACGTCTTCAGCATTTAAACCAAGAGAGAAATCCTACCAATATTTCATCAAACATGGAAAGAAAAGATCATTTCTTATCATTTAAATTCTCCAATCTCGCCAATTGTTCATCCACCTTTCGTCTTCAGTCCTGTCATCTCAGTGTGCTCCTGAATGGGCCGTGAGGCGTTTGAGTCTCACAGTCTGACATGAGACGGGAGCATTTAGAGTACAATCATGTTCCCTGTATGTATGAACTTGTGCTGTTCACACACCAGCCAGAGCTGCTGGGTTTATCAGCCTCTGCTGGGACCACTGGTTCTTCAGAGGACGGAACACATAACTGCCATAAATTGACTTGTTGATCATGTTTTATGTTTACATTTATCATTTCATATATTGTTTTATCACACTGAAACAATTTAATATAAATATTGCAATTACTATGCACACGTATCCAATGTTTATATGTTGTTATTAGTAGGTAGGCCTATTATGTAACCTAAATTCTGTAAATGTATATTGTGTATCAAACACAGATACTTTATAGATATCTCTTTCAATATTGATATGCATATTGTTATTTATTTAATTCATAATGTACGCACAATGCCTTTTTTACATGCTGCCATTACAAAAAACAATTGGAATAAATAATGTAAATCGATTCTTAACTTATTCAAGCAGACAAATATATGATGTTAATTGCTTACAATCCAGCACCAGAATGTACATTCACTGATCACTTTATAAGTTACACCCTGCTAGTGCCGGGCTGGACCCCCTTCTTCCTTCAGAACTGCTTTAACTCTTCGTGGCATAGACTCAACAAGGTGCTGGAAACTTTCCTCACAGATTTTGGTCCATATTGATATGATAGCATCACGCAGTTGCTGCAGGTTTGTCGGCTGCACATCCATGATGTGAATCTCTGGTTCCACCACATCCCAAAGGTGCCCTATAGGGTTGAGATCTGGTGACTGTGGGGGCCATTTTAGTGAACTCATCGTCATGTTCAAGAAACCAGTTGGAGATGATTTGAGCTTTGTGACATGGTGTTATCCTGCTGGAAGTAGCCATCAGGAGATGGGTACACTGTGTTCATAAAGGGATGGACATGGTCAGCAACAATACTCAGGTGGGCTGTGGCGTTTAGACGATGCTCAATTGGTGCCAAGGGGCCTAAAGTATGCCAAGAGGATATCCCCCACACCATTAACCCCCCACCACCAGCCTGAACCGTTGATACCAGGCAGGACAGACCCATGCTCTCATGTTGTTTACCACAAATCCTGACCCCACTGTTCAAATGTCGCAGCAGAAATGGAGACCCATCAGACCAGGCAACATTTGTCCAATCTTCTATTGTCTAGGTTTGGTGAGCCCGTGTGAACTGTAGCCTCAGTTTCCTGGTCATGGCTGAAGGAGGGGCACAGTGTGGTTTTCTGCTGCTGTAGCCCCTCTGCTTCAAGGCTCCACGTGTTGTGGTTCAGAGAGGGTCTTCTGCATACCTTTGTTGTAACTAGTGATATTTGAGTTACTGTTGCCTTTCTATCATCTTGAACCAGTCTGGCCATTCTCCTCTGACCTCTGGCATCAACACGTCTCCCAGAGAACGGCCGCTCACTGGATGTTTCCCTTTTTCGGACCATTCTCTTTAAACTCTAGAGATGGTTGTGTGTGAAAATCCCAGTAGATCATCAGTTTGTGAAATACTCAGACCGACCCGCATGGCACCACCATGCCACGTTCCAAGTCACTTAAATCCCCTTTCTTCTTTCTTTGAACTTCACCAGGTCCTCTTCACCATGTCTACAGGCCTAAAGGCATTGAGTTGCTGCCATGTGATTCGCTGATTACATATTTGCGTTAACGAGCAGTCAAACAGATGAACCTAATAAAGTGGCCAGTGAGTGTATTTTTAATATGCTAGGTGTGTTACTGATGTGGGGAGATAAAAACATAGTTATACATACATATATATATATATATATATTTTATCAAATATTTACTGAAGTCGTCATAGTCAGTACATATATATTACTTTGTAAGTTTTTGTTAAACTAATGTTATATAACAACAGAGATAAAAAGGCAAAGACTGAACAGGTTGTTAAATCCAACACTCCAACAGCAGGCAGAACAGTGAGGAGCTGTTTCCATGGTAATAACTTTCCACAAGCACCACTAACTGTACGATTCAAGTGAAAGTGACACAAAATAATCCAGCTTTAAAGGGTCTGTCGTTTTAATTTAAAATGTATTTCTGCATTGGACCCATAAAACAAAAAAAGAGAAGACATGCTGATCATTTATGATTAATTACATAAAAATATACATTTGAAACGTTTTTCACCATGAAGTTTCTGTATCAGGCTGTGGACGGCCGGTTTGTTTCTGGAAAGTGACTCTGTGGCGCCACCATGTGGACAAACCAGTCATTGTGTTCTGACAGCTCAGAGAGCTGAGAGCCTGATTGAGGTTACATCATATTCAATGACTCACTCAATAATTCAGAACTGAAGACATTTGGGATTTCTAAGAAACTATTGCATTTTTTATATTTTCTGCTACTCCACACACACAGTTGCTTTTAAATCACATGTTATAGCTCTTGTAATTGTTCTTATTCCCAGAAATCATTTAGCTCTCACTCATCCGTCCGGACATCATTCACTGAACTGATGCTACTTTTTAGCAGTGGTGGCCCAACAATGGCCGGTCACATAGACACGTGTTGCTATGCACCCCCACACACTCACACTTGCTCACACACACAGTACTTTAAGTGTGCAGTTTGTGTTTAAGATGGCTCAGTTGCTCCATGTCCACGCTGCTGCCCCCGCACACGATCACCAGAAGGGGGCCGAGGGGGGCCGGCAGCCGGCCTGAAGGAAGAGAAGAGCATCTGACCATCATCTGCAGGAGTCTCACGTTTTTAGAAAAACACTACATACAGAACGTTTGACTCATTTTGAACATATTTTACACACAGGGCTCTTGTCTGAAAATGTCTTATAATGTGCAGTAAAGCACCACACATAAGAGAAGAGCTGCCACGAGAAAAACAAGACATGCTGGATTTCTGAACCATATAGTGATTTCTCCTAAATCCAGTCTCACACACAGCGTCAGTGTTTGTGTTGTAGAGGAGTGTTTCTGAAGATGAGGAAGACTCCAGAGCATACCTTCATCCTGTAATCTGTGTACGAGTCCGCTGTAGACGGCTGCCAGTGCTGCTCCACACGCCATCTCCACCAACACACGCTCCTCATCTACAAAAAGTATTACGTTTAGGATTTTTAAAAAGTTAGGCTATAAAGGAACTACATGACGGTCACATGACTTCAAGTCACCACCGCTAAGCTAAAGGCGGCTAATGTTTGCCGTGGTCACGTTTAGAACTCTCATCTAGGCACTTGTTAGCAACCACTGTTTTTATGACACAAAGAAGCTTCAGAGGTCTTTTTACTGATAAAATGTGTTTCTTGGAACAAAATGTGAAGAGTCCTACTCCTGGGACACGTCTCCTTGCTTTATGTTCAGAAAGCTCTTTATGTTCCTCATACTGCCTGTGCTGCAGCACCTCTTTTCACCCTCTGTCTGAAACCAGAGCCCAGTCTGCTCTGATTGGTTAGCTGGCTGGCTCTGTTGGGATAGGTCAACCGCTTAGAGATGTCCTGCCCTTCAGCCTAGGCGCGGTGGGGGGGGGGGGGGGGGGGCATTTACAAGCAGACCATTTAAAAGCACAAAGACCTATAGAACACACTGCAGGAAAGGGAAAACCCCAAACAGCAGAATAGGGCTCTTTAAGGAAAACAAACACGAGCTAATATGAAAACAACTTCATTATAGAGGCCATATTACCAGTTCAAGCAAAAGTAAGAATTTTCTTAGATGTGTTTGGGCTGATAAAGTTTTTTTTAAAGTTTTTAGAAACTTTTAAATCCACATTTAAGCAAGCCTCACTGACCCAGGAACGTCTCCACGGCGCTCAGAGCTTGCTGGTCCGTCACCAGCTCAGAGATGATGGAGATCTCTCCACTCTGACTGAACTCAAACGCCTTCCTGCAAACCGTCTTCGCTCCGAGACACTTGGCCTCGCTGTGGAGACACAGAGGAGGGGGGGGGGTTGGTTGGGCTGCATTCAAAGACCGCAGGAAAGATCTGAACTCCTTTACCCTCTCACCTAGTGATGTCATCCAGCGTGACCAACCTCCCCGCTTTAACCGCAGCGTTGAAACAGTCGGCGCCCACCGTCTCCATAGCGATGACGGGTACATCCGTCCAGCCCACGTCCTTCAGGCCCTGGATGACTCCGCAGAGGAGCCCCCCCCCGCCCACAGACAGCAGCACAGCTCCAGGCTTCTCCTCCAGAGAGGCTGCCACCTCAGAGATCACACTGCTGTGGCCCTGCCTGAGAGGAGAGCACGATGTTAGTCATTACATTGTGAGTTTAGTAGTTTGATATTAGGATATTTGAATTGTGAGGAGTACCAGAGCAGGGGGTGGTCGAATGGAGGGACATAGGTGAGTCCTTCAGTGTCTGCCAGTCTCAGAGCCTCTGTATTGGCATCATCCCAAACCTGGGGAGAAGAACTGATTTGATTTTCTCTTCTTTTATTTGCATTTTTCCTTCATGTCTTTATTTAACAAGGACAGCGTCTAAAAACAAATGTCTGAATAAAGAGAAGAGATCATTTCAGCCAGATTAAGCTATTTCCATTTGCAGTTCCTGGACATCTACCTGCACATCCATAAATAAAACGTAATATTACAACTAATGCCAACTGAAAATGTTATATTAAAGTCAGGTTAGCAAGACTGGTTGCCTAATTTTTATATATTTTGCATTGTAAGAAAAAGTGTAAAAGTCTATGCATGTTTCAGCGCATGATAAGCGTAAATGAAAAAGCAAATTGTTCAAAGGCAAGCTCACACCTCAAACCAAACAATGGTGATGATATAAGCATGGCTGCTTTACTGAGTTGAGGGTCTGGCGGTTTTTCTAATAGACGTATTGTTTTAGGGAAAGGTGGAGTAAGATCACCTGCAAGGCTGTGATACACATTCACCATCTTACCCCAAAAACAAACATCTGAACATCTTGTGTTCATTCCCGTTCTAAAGAATGAAGATAAATGCAGATGGATCAGAAATATAAAACCAATGCACCTTTCCTGTGATGTTGACCGTGGCCCCCTGGTCCCTGAGCCTCTGCACCACCAGCTGAGGGGTGGAGGAGGGGACCACGATGGTGACCGGGACACACATCTTCCTGGCTACGTACGCTGCTGCCATCCCAGCATTTCCACCTGGAGAACAGACACACTGGGAGGTATTACAGTCAGCATTGTTTTATTAAAATAGCATCACAAATATTGATAAAAACACAAGAAGTTCAAGTCTAAATGTGCAAATTGTACTACAATGTATAACACGTATAGGATTATATCAGATATTACAACAAATAATTATATATTAGACAACAATATTGTAAGGGTTGACTACTGGTGCTTTCATAACATATTTACGCAATTATATTTTTGATAAATGGCAGAATATTAAAGCTAACATTGCTCCTGAAGGCATGGTATAGATGCGGATGTAAGTTGTTTGGATAAGAGTGTGAGCTAAAATGATATACAGTATTGTATTGAAATATTTATAGTATGAACCTTTATATAAACAGTCTATGATATTAACATGAGTCACAGTAAGTGTCACCTGAAGAGCAGACGACTCCTTTAGAGTCTTTGGCCAGCTGTGGAAGAGAAAAGCATGTTAGTGTTACCTAAATGTTTAGCTGAGAGCAACATAATCACTTATCGGCTGTTGGAGCTATATATTGATTTGTTATTAAATGGTTCAAATAATGTTTATAGTAAATGCATTATTATTTAGTGTAAGTATTTATACTTTTATTTTGAAGGAGGTTTTGGGCCACTCCAATATTTAAGGGCACCTTGTGATTATTATGTATTTGAGACGGGTGGTGGTGGGATTGGCGCACCAGACCAGTATATGGTTTTTTACCCGGAAATATAGGAAATGCCACAAGAGAAATGCGGGAAAGGTCACAGAAAATCATTGTTTTTGATGCAACGTATCATTGGAATACGATCAAATAAAGGAACAAAGACGACAATTTCTTGCCTGGACATTGACAATATTTACCTGCGTAACATTAGCTTACTGGTGCCCCAGCGAGAGTTTTAGTTTAAGTTAGATTTCTATTTTAATGATATATTTAGCTGCCACATTGGCCTATAATTGAATTGACTCAGTGTCAGATAGTGGAGCTGGGGGTCCTACCTGCTGGCAGAGGTGGCCGATGCCTCTGATCTTGAAGGAGCCCGAGGGCTGAGAGTTCTCCATCTTCAGGAACACCGGGGTCCCCACACGCTGGGTCATGCTGACGCTCTCCAGCAGGGGGGTGTTCAGGTGGAAAGGCCTCGCCATAAGCCTTTGAACTGAAATGCTAAACTAAAGTAAAGAAGAGTGAGAAGTGCGATGACAACATCCACCTTAAAGGAAGAGGTAAGTGAGAAGACCTTTAGCTAAGGTTATTTTGGTTAAAGTAAAAGTCAGTAATAGTTCTCCAGTAATGGTGGCAGGAAGTTAGCAACAGGTACTTCAATGTGTCTCTAGGGCAGTGGTTCTCAAAGTGGGGGGCGCGCCCCCCCTGGTGGGCGCAGAGGCATGCCAGGGGGGGCGCGAGAGACCAGGAGGAAAAATGGTTATAAAAAATAAATAAATAAATAAATAAAATAAAATAAAATAAAAATCATAATTTGAAAAATTATTGATTCGAAAATAATATGATGCAGTACAGTACTATTACGTCTGGGTCTCTGTTTCATTAAAGCTCGGCTCTGTGTGTGTGTGTGGAACGAGCCATTTTGTGTGCGCGTGAGAGAGAGAGAGAGCGCACCGGTACTGGAGATCGTTGTTGTTAGCTTCTGGTGCTAGCGAGCTACGCTAACGGATATAAGGAGTTTTTTCAACAACAAAGTGGAGGAGAGTCCTCTCCTGTCAGACTGAGAGCTAAAGGACTCTCTCAGTGTTATCTCAGTGGGTCTCAAATGTTTTGGTCACCATTAATGTAAATAATTATTTCCGAGGCACACGTTTATATGATCATTATAGTTATAAAAAAATAAGAGAATAAATGAAAAACAGGTATGAAATACTATATGACAGTAAAACAAGAATAAAGTTTAAAAGGGTGATTTGTAAAATATCCATCAAGAAAAAGTAAATCTGTTTACATTTCTGTTTCTGGGTGTTGAGAGATGTATCCATAGATCTCTTCCTTTCGCTCTCAAAGTGCACCAGATTGATGCTTTTAACTTCAATATTTAAAAATAAATCTTCCCGGGGAAGCTTGCCCCCGGACCCCCCTATGTGACGTCCACACATCACCTATAAAAATAGCACTTTATCCCTGCTTACACCTATATGCCGTGAGCTGAATATTGAGCCTTCATTGTAACAGTCGCGGGTACGTTGTGTATTTGCGTGGGGATTGTTGCAGTAGAAAATTCCACTGTAGCGACCGGTACATTAATGGGAAACCCTAAATGTTTGAGCACCCTCTATGAAACGTCAAGCTACCCCACAGCACCCCCAAAATAAATCTCTGGCGCCGCCATTGAGCCTGATTATTCGTTTTGGGGGGGCCCGACTTTTTTTTTTCTCCAAAGGGGGGGCCTGACAGAAAAAGTTTGAGAACCACTGCTCTAGGGAGAAGGAGAGTATTTCAGTAAGGTGAGGAGAAGGAACATTACTTTATGCCTACGTATTATTTGTACATATTATTAGCTGTCAAAATGGTATTCCCTGTCCTATTGAGTCTTCAAAAACAATAGGGAGATTAAATTGAATTTGTATTATATTCAATTATTATATATGATCTATTTTTGTATCCCTGCTTGTTAAATATATGCATATTTTCTGATTCAATAACAAACACAACATATACATTTCCCACAAAATAAAGTTAATATTAGTCATTCGAAACATTTTTTATTTCAGGATAAAATAGCTATAGTAAAAATCTGTTCAGAGATACATGGCAATAATCCTGGGCATTTCCATACAACAGTATAAATCATACCATGGCGGAATCATAGCGGAATGAATGGAAAGTGTATTGCCAATCTACTATTATACTGTACAGTACAACCATCTACAGAAAGCTTTTCTTTCATTCATTTAGATTATGTATTGTGTTTAGGGATAATTCATCCATTAGGTTTAAATGCATACTTTATTTTTAAGTCTTTAAGATCAGTAGAACATTAGTCCTTAAATAGGAGTGTATGAAAGCTAGCTCGTGTAGCAAGAGAGCATGGATGTATAATAAGCAAGAGAGCCATAGTAACCTCTCATGAATACTTGTAAGTAAGTAACGTGACGTAATGTTACAGAAAGGTAACCATTGAATGACGTGCATTAATAAGTTGACTCGTCTTTACATAACAGCTTGTTTCAACGAAGTAAAAGTTGACTTACGTTTGAATGAAACGTCAGGCTGAACGACCTTTTGGTCTTTACCTGATAAGGTGGTTAATTTGTTGTTGTTCTTCTTCTTCTTCTTCTTTCGTGTTTATTGGCGGTTGGCAAACCAACTTGTAGGTGCATTACCGCCACCAACTGGACTGGAGTGTGGACAAGAGACTAAGCAGAAAACAATAAACAAAAGAAACAAAACAAAGACCCATTTAAAACTCTAGATTATTTTAAATTTATCAATTTCTCTTAGAAATTTAATAATCTCACAATATATATTGCCTGATGTTTTCCCTAATAGTCCTGATAGCGACAAGTCATGGAATTTTGCTTTCTTCAGTGTCTGGAAAAACACATTTCTCTGAGTACTATATTTCCTGCAAAGCAGTAAAACATGCTCAACAGTTTCTGGCTGGCTACAGTGTATACACTTTCCGGTTGGATGCTTTCCTATTATACTAAATGTATGATTGAGACCTGTATGACCTATTCTTATCCGAGAAATGACATTTTCCTCCCTTCTTTTAAACCCCACCTTCCTTCCATCCCCCACATACCCTTTGAATTTTATAAAGATGTCTTCCTGTGTCACTAAGGTCCCAATGATCTTGCCATGTTGTTTGTGCATATTTCAGGTATGAATGTTTTAACCTCCGCTTTACTGAGTGGAACTTCTATGTCTATGTTCATACTTCTGAGTGTTTGTTTGGCCAGAATATCCACCGGTTCATTACCCTCCACACCAACATGAGCAGGAACCCAGATGAAACGAGTTGCTATGCCTTTGATTTGCATTTTATATAAAATTAGATATATTTCATTTATTATGTCCATTCTAGATGAAGATCTACCTGATCGTATACTCGATAATGCTGAAAAGCTGTCAGATGCAATTACACTATTATGTATTTCTTTCTCCTCTATCCATTTCAATGACAGTACCAATGCCAACAACTCTGTGGTGTATACTGACACATGGTCTGTTACCCTTTTCTTGATATGTGTATTACTCACTGGGATGTATACTGCTGCCCCTGCACGCCCTGTCTCTGGATCTTTGGAACCATCTGTAAATATGATTGTTGAGTCCGAGTGATATCTTGCAAAATAATTCTGGACTATGCGCCATACTGGTAGTTCTTTCTTTTCCTTTAACTCCCTTTGTATATTGAGGTCTACACTTGGCAATGGGAATAACCAGGGTGGAATGGACGAGAGTGGAACTGTGGGGCAATACTGTATTTGATTCATACCTATACTTGCTGCTTTAACATCGCCAATCCATTCAAAACGTATTAAATGTGACTCATTGTGCTCCCAGCAGTCTTTCAAAATACTTTTCGCAGGATGACTATCACTGTGCCCCTGAAGGTTTACCCAGTATGCCAACATTAACTTAACTCTTTTTATCCTTAAAGGCATTTCTCCCATTTCTACCTGTATTGCTGATACTGGAGATGTTTTAAAAGCTCCACTACAAATTCTCAGGGCCTGAGCTTGTAGGACATCCAGCTTGTTAAGGTTTGATTCTGCTGCTGCCATGAATGCTATACACCCATAATCGAATACAGGTCTCATGAGTGCCCAATATATATTCAGAAGTGATGACCTACTTGCTCCCCACTCCTGTCCCGCCAAACACCGAAGTACATTGATGACTTTTTTACATTTATTTTGAACTTTTCCTATATGATTGCTCCATGTTAGCTTTCTGTCAAACCAAACACCAAGAAATCTTATTGTATTAACTTGTTCAAGAGGTTGCTCATACAATTTTAACGATATAGGAGTAATGTTATGCCGTTTTGTAAAACAAATGACCTGCGTCTTAGCTACTGACAGTTTGAATCCCCATTTATTTGACCATTTCTCCACTTCCACTATTGCAGCTTGTATTTTCTTTCCAACATGTGCTACATTGCGGCCTTTTGCCCACAAAGCCCCATCATCTGCATACAAAGATTTTCCCATACTTGGATTAACTTGATTAAAAATGTCATGTATCATTATATTGAACAGCAACGGACTACACACACTACCTTGCGGAGTACCATTTTCCACAGCATAAACACTTGAATATTTTGCACCTACTCTTACTTGTATTTTTCTGTCCAGTAAAAAATTCATAACCCAATTATATGCTTTACCACCAATTCCCAATGATTTTAACTTGATTAGTAGTCCTTCCTTCCAGAGCATGTCATAAGCCTTTTCAATATCAAAGAAGAATGCAATCAATACTTCCTTGTTGGTCTGTGCTTTCCTGATGTCTGATTCTAAGCACAATATAGAATCCATTGTATTCCGACCCCTACGGAACCCACTTTGATATGGGGACAACAGAGCATTACTTTCTAAGATATATGTTAACCTTTCTGTAACCATTCTTTCCATGATTTTGCATAAATGAGATGTCAGGGCAATAGGCCTGTAGCTAGATGGATCTGAAGGGTCTTTCCCTGGCTTTAGAATGGGCACTATTATCGCTTGTTTCCACACTGAAGGAAGTTGGCCAGAATCCCACACCCTATTAAACAATCTTAACACAATGACTAGAGTGTTATCTGTCATGTGTTCCAACATTTTGTAACAAACACCATCTTTCCCAGGAGTGGTTTGACGAGCACTAATAATTGCTTTTCTCAACTCAAACATACTAAAATGCAGGTCCACCTGATCCCCTAACACTTCTACTCTATCCAATATTCTCGGGTTTTCCATGAGTGTATTATTTCTGCACTGCCTGGCTTCCTCTGTAAGGTTGTCTGAACTATGAACTTTCCTAATTGTTTGAGCTAGAAGTTCCGCCTTTCCTAAGTTTGTGACAGACATTTTGTCCCCTCTGCTCAAAACTGACAACTCATAATTCCTTCGAATTCCCCCCATTCTCCTAATCATGCCCCAAACATCTGCAAGCTGTACTTCTCTTCCAATACTATTGCAATATTGCCTCCAAAAAGTGTTTTTATTGTTCTCCTTACTATAGCCTGGGCCCTTTTATACTGATTCAAAGCTTCCTGAGAATGGAGTTTTTTGAGTTGCCTGAATGATTTATTTCTGTCTTTAATGGATTTCCTACATTCACCATTCCACCAGGGTACACTCTTGGTACACCTAACTCCTGCAATTTCCAGAATTGTTTCTTTAGCTGAATGAATGATAACCTTAACCAGCTCATAATTGAATTTATTTATGTCATCATAATTTTCCTCTTGAAGTGTTTTACATCTATTCGTACTTACAACTTGGAAGGCATCCCAATTAGCCTTTCCCAATTTCCATCTAGGAATTTTCTTTTCCTTTTCAAACCTTATGTTGGTCCCAACTTTAGTCATTACCGGATAATGATCGCTGCCCACTGTAGTATGCTTTACCACATTCCATGTAATTATACCTGCTAAAGCACTAGATACAAATGTCAGATCGAGTACTGTTTCTATATTCTTCGTGCAGTTATATCGTGTTCCTTCCCCAGTGTTAATACACACTAGCCCGTGGTCATCTATAAATTCCTCAGCTACTGCACCATTTGCATCTGTGCTACTGCTTCCCCATAGCGAGTTATGTGAATTAAAATCCCCACACCATATTACTTTGTCTTGCAGTGAACCCCCAGCATCCTCTAATATCCTTTGATCTAATTTCCTACATGGATTATAATAATTTACTATATCTATAGGTCCTCTATCATTCCATACCCTTATAACTATTGCTTCATGATCTGTACTTACATGCATAACTTTGTAACTTATACCACTCTGTATGAATGTTGCAACTCCTCCCACTCTGCCAGAGTCCCTAGGCTTGTTTGAGACGCGTTGCGGCTCGCCTCGAAAGTAGACGAGAATAGGCGATCGCAGCCGGGGGAGGTCTCAAAAAGCTCGCCTGAAGTCAGACAGCTCCGAGTCGGCTTCTTCTTCTTCTTCGCCTTCTTCTTCTTCTTCGCCTTCTTCTTCTTCTTCTCTCGGTTTTTTGGCGGATTGCAAACAACTTTAAGGTGCATACCGCCACCTCCGGAGTCGGCTTGACTCGGTTTGCATTATAAAGAATGCACATATGTGTTTAATCGTTAATGTCAGATATGTACTAAGTTAAGTAAATACATTTGTTCCTGTTCAAGATTAGATTAAAATGTATTGTTATTGAACATATTACAGGTACTGAGACAACGAAATGCAGTTTAGCTTCTAACCAGGAGTGCAACAAGCAGTAAAGTGAAAAGTAATGTACACAATCTACAGAATAAAATGTAGAATGAATTGAATGATGAATAAACAGTGAGGGGTATGAATATACACAGAAGCCTGTGAGCAGTATGAACAGTGTGTATGAATATGCTAAGATATATAAAGTATGAAAACGGTAAGCAGTGCAAGTATATTATACAATATATCAATTTCATGATGATAAACAATTGTGGAACAATGATGAAAAATGTGAATGGAAGTGCGGTAAAACTGACACAAAACAACAACAAACTTTTGCCGAGCCAATTGGAGAGTTTCATCAGCACCACGTGGTAAAACCCACCAATGAGCGCTCAGCTCGAGATACCAGCGAGCATAGCCGTGGGAACATGTTTCAAATGGGGGGTGCTGTGGGGATGACACCAGGGCCGGTTTTGACCAATTTGCTGCACTAGGCAAGATTTTAGCTGGCAATGAAAAACCTCTACAAAAGACTAATACACTACAAAAAGAGAAACGAATTGATATGGTGGACAGCTTATATAAAAAGGCTTCAAATGTATTTAGTATTGCATGAACATGTTGAATTGGGGGGTGGACTTCAGATCCTCTAAGGGGGTCCGGGGGTGTCCCCCCGGGAAGATTTTTTTAACATTTTAAAGTAAAATACTTCAATCTGGTGCACTTTGAGCGCCCAATTACTAGAGACTGATCTAGGGGATACAACTCTAAACACCCATGTGAAAAACATCGGTTTGTATGTGAACATAACCAATAAACTACCATAGCCAATAACAAATAAATGTAGGCTAACTTGTTTTATTTTTGTGGTTCATTTATATCTTATTTTACCAGTTAACATTTATTTATGCATATTTTTAAATCTCTCTGGTTTTAAACAATATTTTTGGTTTACTGTCCTATAGTATACATTGGAATGATTTCAAACCTGTTTTTATTTATCCTAATAATTATAAAGGTGTCCCTTTGAAGTATTTGCTTACATAAATTGTGATCAAAACGTTTGAGACCCACTGAGATAACTTAGACTAAAGTGAACTATCTAAACCCTCAGAGTCCTTTACCTCACTGAGCCTCTCAGTCTGACAGGACAGAACTCTCTCTCCACATTATTGTAGAAACAGCTTCTTATATCCGTTAGCGCAGCAGAAGCTAACAACAATCCCCGCCGGTACATCTTGTGGAAGTGCAGATCCTCTGTCCTCCACCAGGGGGTGCTGCAGCACCCTCAGCACCCCTACTTCCCACGGCCCTGCCAGCGAGTCGTTTCCCATCAAGCATTTTGCTTCCGCAGCCCGTGGAGAGGAACTGCGGCGCCTCGCCTTGCCTCGCTCTCAAGGCTGCGGGCGTCTTTGTCCCGCGAGATTTCAACGTCTCATGTGAGCGAGCATCCAGAGCAAGTCGGACAAAATGACTAACCATCATGCAACGCACTAGCAAGACGTTGATCGAAATTGCGCAGGTCTGCGCAGGTCTCGCTTGTCTCAAACAAGCCTCCTATCTCGTCTAACTGCAGTATATCCCTTCACAATAAAATTCAGTTGTGGTTTCAGCCATGTTTCCTGAATACAAAGTACATTAGGTTTCTCTCCCAGGTTGTCAATATATTTATTTAACTCTTGTCCATTTGCAATTAAACTTCTAGCATTCCACTGCAGTACAATTAACACCATCATGATGATCCAGTCCATGTCTGAGGTTGTTGGACGTCATCATTTAGTATATCTTTCACACTTTCCCACTGCATCCCTTTCCCATCAAGGTACTTTTCAGCTGATTTGACAATTATTTTTGATTCTTTCATTCCGGCTTGTAGTCTGCACTGAACAGTTGATAATCTCTGCCATAAACAGTACAAACTCTCTTTTACTCACTATCAGAGTGTCCTCCTTCAACTTAACACAGTTGTGGACTTTTCCTGTTTCTTTGCTCTTATTGTTGTTTTCCATTGTAACCTGCATTCCTCCTGAAACTGTCTTTGCTGCCTCTGCATAGCTAACTCCCTGCGTCACCCTGACTGGCTGCACCTCTTCTGCTTTCTTGCTAACCTCACATCCACGGTACGCTGAGCAATGCTCCCCTCCGCAATTGCAGCATTTCAGCTTTGCCCCTTCTTCACATTTTCCGTATTCATGATCTCCACCACATCTGCCACACCTTTGTTTTCCCTTGCACACTGCCGCCACGTGTCCAAATCTCTGACATTTAAAACATCTTATTGGTGGTGGAACATACGGTCTCACATCATAACACATATATCCAATAAGTATCTTTTCCGGAAGCCTTTTTTCATCAAAGGTGATAAAAACCGAAAGACTATCTTCTTTAATCCTATTGCGGTTTGCTTTCATGCGTTTGACATCACTTATTTTTGCATTTGTTATATTCTCTTTCACATCATCAGCTGATATTCTGACGGGGATTCCTGTCACAACTCCCCTGACTAGCTTTTTACCACTGAACAGTGAACATTCCACTTTCTTACCCTCCACGGTACTCATCTTTATTGCTCTCCCCTGTTGCTCTCTATCCCTACATTTGATCAACATTGATTCATTCCTCAATACTTTAGCACTCATTACCTCCCCGATTTCTTTACTGATGGATTTAGTTAAGCGTATAGGGTTCCACACGCCGAACGAAGCTCCCTCTTGCGCAAGTTTCACAACCACCATGAACTCCTGTTGCCTATTTCCGACTACTCTTTCTCTCCTTTCCCCCTCACTATTGCTCTCATCCGAATTAGTATTTCCTCCCTTTTTACGTTTCTTTCTCCTCACTATATCCCATTTTCCATTTGAACAACTCCCGCCTGCTACGTCCATGTCTCCTAACTCGCTTCATGCCTCGTCACTTCCCTTCGTCACTTCCCTCTGCCATCTCTCGTCCAGTCACAGTCCAGTGTTGCTAACCAGCCTCTCCCGCGAGATCCCCCGGCCTAAGAGCGCCCTGGTTAATTTGTTTAAAAAAAAATGTTCATAGTTTCAATGCACTTCACGCTAAATGATGTAGCAATCATGAGAGTAGCAGGGTTATGGCTAGAAAGGATCCGTCTAGTGTAAATATGACGTCACGTTCTCGTTGTAACTCTCGTTGTAATCGGAGCGGCTCGGAAACACATCTACAGCAGTAACATGATGCAACATACACATTAATGCAGCAGCAATATTAACAGAGAAACATCAGACATAATACTAAAACACTGCAAGGGAACATTTTATTGCACCAGGAGCTATCTTGGGACTTTTACTGCGACAACGTTGACTTGCCTGTGAATGAAAAATAAACCATAGTGTTGGTGATCTACAGTGTTGTCATTCTTCTTTGAACACCAGCAAGACCGCTAACACCCTATTTCAACAACCACACTCCCTGTAATTGACATAATTAATAGATAGTTTAGCTTCTCATCATCAGTTGCTGTGGCCCACTGATGTTAACGAACTGAAAGGCTGCCGGCCAAACGTAAACATTCAGCCATGTGACATTCAGCTAAACTCTCGCGAGAGTTTTACAAAAGACGGATCCTTTCTAGCCATAACCGAGTAGCAGAGCAAGCGTCAAAACACGACCACTTCCGGGAACAAAAATAAAATTTCAACTTGTAAAACTTTTTCAGAAATAACAGTATTTATTTATTGGGATATTTTTAGATCATAATGTATCAAATATACTCAACAATATGATTACAATTGCTATTTGAACGGCAATGTGTTATAAATGTGCACATGTCACTAAATGGGATCATCAACTGTACCATGTTAAGACCTGATTTCTGTCTTATGGGCAGGCCAGCGCAGGCCATCACATTGTTATTTGTATCTTGTCTACGTTCAACTTTAAGGCAATGCAAGTGGGCTAAACATGCAGTATATTACAAGATATTCAGGAAAAAGAGAAAAAAAAAGCATAAAATCAGCAGAAGTTCTATAAATATATAAACCTTTATTTATATATTTGTGATGGCCAGAGAAATTCACAGATAAACCTCCAGGCATATATTTTGGTTGTTCCAACAACTCTTTCTTATCTTATACTGTTTTATGTGGTAACATTACACATTTTTGTATTTTAAGACAGTATTGTTTAGCTCTTGAAACAAGGGAAGGTTGTATAATTTCCTTGGATTCAAACACTATTTGCAAATGGTTACAAAATATAGACTTTTAGTAGAAATAAACTTACGTGTGAAGAAAACCTCTGTCGGTGCAGAGACTTTAATGACCTGAGAACTCTAAAGTCCACCATTTATTACCAGGCTTGGATGATGGGATGTGTGTGTGTGTGTTCGTGTGGGTGGGAATGTGTGAGAGTGTTTGTGTATTTATGATAATATTTTTTCCCCTCATTATTCACGTTAATATGACACAATCTTGAGTAAATCAGTGACAGCATTGTTTCTCTGTACGGGATTATAACTTCTTTATTATTATCATACATTAGCCGTGTAGTTACAGGTTGCATATACACAAAGTAATTGTTCACACACCTCATTCTCACACCAAACATCACAACTTATTGCCTCATATTTTACACAGCATGTTCTGTACACTAGGGGGCAGCAGTGAGTGGTGCCAGCACTGACATGAAGAAAGGACAGCAGTGTTTCTAATAATAACAGTAACAGTAGAAAAACAAGTGTTTAAATTAAACAACAAATCATTGGCATTAAAAATTAACTTTTGAGAAGGTCACCTTGTTTTCACACTTTAGATTATTCATTTTAACACTATAGCAGTTAACCATGAATATGTGTACAATTATATTTTTTAATATGTTTTATTATGGATGGGGAACACAGGCTTATCATATTATTGCGTTCCAACCTGGTATCAGTATAGCCAATATGTGCCAGGCCCTATAGGCTACTGGAAAAGGTGTTTTGTGTGTAAACATTTAAAGAGGTTTTATTTAAATGTGTACAAAAGTGTCATCTCCTTATTCCCATTTCATAGCTGCTTTGGTTTGACAACATTATTCAAATTTCAAAAATCCTTTTCTCACATTCTTCGATTTCCTTACTTCCTCCTCTCTTAATGGCAGCAACCATTCTACAGTTAAACAGATGTTAATATGACAACATGCACCAGTGCTGAGTTGAGTTGTGCAGTAATGACATACTTCGGTCCGACCTGGAGGTTAGCATCGCAAGGGCTCTCTAGAAAAAAAGGCAATGGAATGTTTCTATTGGATTTGGGAATATTCCAGAAAAGAAACTCGGGGCAGACACATGGATCTGTTACTTACACGCTTTGTTCAGCAGGATAACCTCCACATATTAACATGGGCTATAAAAAAGCTACATCAGAATCACATGACTTCTGGTCACCACGGCTAAGCTAAAGGTGGCTAATGGTGGGCGTGATGACGTTTAGTCTTATTTAGAAGCAAGTAAGTGTGGTGTTTACTGACGTATTTTATGTCGCAGGACAAAGCGCGAAAGTCTCTTCAGCTTGGGTTAACCACAGACCTTAATACAGGCATGTAACACAAAACGGGTTAAAAAAAAGGTGAGAATTTAAAATGAATAAAATCCTAACTCATTTCCTAGGTTTAGGAATCATTCCTGCACCACTTTATAGTAAACGTTTGAGACATTCATAATCATTTACAGATGCTCCTTTTATTATTTTGCCAGAAATGAAATATTCTTCAGGTGTCAGTTCAAATGAAAGGTTTTGTTACCATGCCATAACATTTTATTGTCAACATGTGGTTTGCTGTGGATCACCATGCATCATAAACTTGCTGGATCGTGTTTTGTTAGTCTTGTGGTTGCACATCCAACTTTACTCCAGACTAACACTGCTCCATCTAAATCCTTTTCACACATTCAGAGACACACTACCTCACGTTCCTCTGTCCTGCTTCTCCTTCACACTTACTTTAACCTGTACTGCATTTCAATCTTCTCTCCACTTCTACTTACACCATACAAAAATAAAGTTTAAATATGAGGTTATTTGGATGAATCTGAGCTCGTGTTTTCATGTCCTGAGCCTCAAGATATTTTTCTACTTAGCTTCTCTCATGCGGCTGAACTAGTGTGAAGTTGCCAAACTCAAAATAACAGGCAATTTCCTTTTACTGCAGTGAAAATATATATTATGATTTTAGCATAAAGTGGCTTTGTGGTTCCAGCATCACATCCAAACAAATGGAAAAAGTTCCTGCGAGCTCCTTCTTTGTTTTCTCTTCTTCCTGCTACCTTTGTTCTTTCTTCCCTGGATAATGCTTCCTCCCACATGCGGCTCCTCTTCTTCTCTATGCATGCGCGTGTGCACGTAGCGTCTGATCTGGGCTTTACGCCAGTGAGCGTTGTCTGGGTTTGATCCTTGGATACAGCTGGAGAGAGAAAGAGAGGGCAGGGTTATTACATCATGTTAACATGGCTCTCAAGGTGGCTGAGTTTCCTCTGCTGATCACAGCTCGTTCACTAGAAGAGTGTGGGTACATTTACATTTCACATACTTCTTTCTGTTAATGCCAAGGCACACAGTGATGGACGGTTTTATTAAGGCTTTATAGCTGGGTTTACTGGTACAATAAATGAGTCCTGAGCATTCTGCCCTGTCTGAGGCTTCACCAGCTCTGCACAGAAGCACAAGCCCTGTTCAATAATGCATAGTTCCCAGTTGGGAAAGTGATGTCTGTGAATCAGCGTTGATGACACCCGTTGTATTCATCAACTGCTTGATATTCTATCTCTTTGTATGTTTCTTTAATTTATTATTCTTTACATTTTTCATATATATTTTTTTAATTGTATGTATTTTTTATGTGGAAGAAGTGAAACTTTGTAACATATTGAAATGCTTAATTTAAGTATTCAAACCCCACTTACTCAGTAAAAACTGAATTACACAAGAATGAAGTTGTTAAATACACTAAAAGTAGAATCTAGACTTATTTTCTGTCTCAGTTCATTAAGTGGAGCTGAGAACGAACGTGAGGCGTAACAGGAGTTTAAGGCAGGGAGATGGGGCTTAATGCATCACAAATGCGCATGTGCTTTGGTCGAATTGGAAATGGAAGAGTGCCTGAAAATGTTCATAGAAAAATTAGCGCCCCCTCCAGTGCTGTATCCAGCTCACTCTCTGAATGGTCCAACTATTCAGTCCAATACATTTGATACAGAAAGAGTCATTCTACAGTATGAAGATTCCATCTAATCTGTTTCTCTGATGGTTCATTATTTTGTTTGTTTTCATGTTGCTGTTAGTATTGGTTAATAAGCAACTGTGATCGACCGACCATTTTTTTTTAGTAAGGTGCAGGTAACTTAGGACTTACTACTCCCATGTGAATGGCTCAGAGTTCCAAATGCTTTCTGAATTGTTTTGTCTTTATTCCCATGAGTGAAACTAATAAAAAGATGATATAACAAATATATAAATATTTATGGAAAGGCGTCTGTTGTAATAGTGTCTTAGCGTTCTCTCACCCCCAGTAGGTTCCTGGGTACGTATCCCTCGTGGTCGCTAAGTCTCGCCCACCACCATTCCGTCTCGGTGTCGTCACGGCGACGCAACACGGTGAGGGCATCGCCCTCGCTGAAGGACAGCTCATCCACCTGCTGGGCCGTGTAGTCCCACAGAGTGTACACCAGGCCTTTGTTCATCACACCCAACTTCTCCTGGACGCCTGTGAGAGGTACAGAGTGTTCATGGTTAGAATCACAACTTCAGTTATGATTATGTTGCTTTCAGTGGAGATTTCACAGTTTTTAAAGTTATTTTTGAGTTACGTTTTGTTGGGTCACAATGTTTCTGTCTGTATGAACCTACCATAGAGGAACTGGGAACACTGGGTATAGCCCTCCTCCATTTCTTCACATTTGTCTGCTGCTGTTTCCACGTCACTAATTGTTGTGGCAAAAATGGCCGCCCCTGACTCCACCAGCATCTTACAGAGGTGGACGCTGTTACAGGAAGCTGCACAATGCAAAGGAGTCCTGGGAGGGAAAATATTCAAATATGATTTAAAAAAGACTCAAAACTCAATCGAGAAAGCTCAAACATGTTTCCGTAATGCACTTGTAGTAAATACTAAAGAGGGTTAACACAATTAATGTCATCGAGAAACATTTATTTATTAAACATGAAGCTAGTAAAATGCATCTGTAATTAAATCAAGTAACTTTGGGTTTTGCATCTCTTCCCACAATACTGCCCGGGCAGCTGAGTCAAAAGTGCATTTGGAAATGCAATTATGTGTGTCATTGTTGCCTCTGAGCCGCAGCATCACAGAGCTTGTTCATTACCCAAACACCCTGCAGCCCTTCAGCAGCCACTGTGCTATTATTGGTCTGGACTATTACATGATTGAGCGAGCGGCTGAAGGTACTGACCATCCATCACTGTCAGCTGCGTTCACATTGACTCCAAAGTCCAGCAGGAACTTCACAATGTGGTGATGGCCCGCACACACGGCATTGTGAAGAGGAGTGATGCCTTCGTCATTTGGCATACTGGGGTTTTCCACCTGAAGGAGATAATGAAAAGATATACACAGATATCAGAATGATTTGCTATTTAAAGAAGACATTTTCTGTTTGTTATGGTTTGCCCTTCCCTGTAGTGTGTATACGTTTTTGTGCATGTAAATGGTCTGCAAGGCTAAAATCCCTGTGTTCCCTCCAGAGGGAGTTTCTCTCCCAAACACTCCCCCCCTGCCTGAAACACCTCCATTGGTCCCCTTTGTTTACTTCTGTACACAGTGACATCACTATGTAACACTCGTGCTTCTATTGGCTTGTGCTCCAACACATTGTGATTGGTTGAGGGGCGGGACATCTCTAAGCGGTTGAACAATCACAACAGAGCTGGCCAGCTAACCAATCAGAGCAGACAGGGCTCTGGTTTCAGACAGTGGGTGAAAAGAGGTGCTGCAGCACAGGCAGTATAAGAAAAATAAAGAGCTTTTTGAACATTAAAGCATGGAGACATGTCACAGTAGAGACACTACATACAATTATGAACCTGAAAATTAGAATTATATGTCCTATTTAAAGCAACAATGGAAGAATGCCAAAAATATCCATATTGATATCACAGTTCTCTAAAACCTTGTTGAAGTGAGTCTGAATTCTCAGCAAAACTGGAGATGATGCATTGTTTTTGTAACATTCTTGAAGTTGTCTTGTTTCTGGTTATAAAGCATTTGCATGTTTCCTTAAGCTAGAGTTTGATGAGTGAGTCAGCACTTTTCTCAAGTCTCCAATAGCGCATTTCCACTGCAGCGAGTAGCACGGTTTTTTACTTTTCCAATAGGGGTAGTTCTGGCTCAGGGCTACTTTTTCACGTTGTTTCTGGCCCTCCAAAATCAAGGTTCTTACCGGGCCAACAACCGGGCTGAATATGCTAAACTAGTGACGTAAACACTCTCGACTGCTGAATAGGGATGGGTATCGTTTGAAATGTATCGATTCCGATTCCGGTTCTGCTTATCGATTCCGGTTCTTATCGATTCCCCGTTTAGATTCCAAAATGGTAAAAAAAAGAGGTCAAACATTTAGATAACAAAAATATCTTTATTCATTTAAGCTTTAACTGAAATTTTTACAAATAAAAAATATACATGCAATACAAATGTATTGCACAATAGCTGTGCTTTACTTTAACTGAGCTATTAGCTATTAACAGGCATTACACTGTGCCTTGTCTTTTTCTTCCTTTGTGTAGTGGAGCCTCACTTTAGAGCGTTTACAGCGATCCATTTTTGTTGTTATGAAGTGACTGAGCTCGTGAACTGTCTACGGGAGGGCGGGGGAGCCTCGCTGCTGGGCAACTGTGGACCTCTGTTGCCTGTCAGCGCAACTTACATGATGCCGTTTAAAAAAATTAAGGGCGGTGCCGGCCGTCAGCGTACTGAGCCTGACGACCGGCCGTTCTGTGATTCTCCAGAACACACAGATGGCCAGTCCGCCCTTACCCTGTATTCCACCGGGTCACTGCGGCACAGATGGACCCGGTGGAATACAGGGTCTACCGCGTTTAGGAACCGTTAAGCAGAACCGAAATTGTGTATTTTGTATGGGTACCAGTTACTTTCTTATCGGTTCCCAGTAGGTAGCTGGTCTCTTCAGTGGACCACTGCTGCTTGTTAAGTTTCTCCATCGTTGTGTACAAACTAGGGATGTTAAGATTCACCGATTCGCATCGGTGCACCGGCATAAACGTTCAAGATGCGAGTGCACCAGTTGAAAGAGTGCACATCGGCTACAATTGGGCTGAACTCGCGATGCATCGATAAAAAAATATATAATATCCTCTCATCCTGTCATCACTCAGCAGAGACGATTTTTGCTTCGCACTACAGAGGCCGAGAGTCTCAGTTATCAACACACATGGAAGTCGAGGAGAAAGAGAAACAAAGCGTACCGAAAAATACCTACAAGTCAAACGTTTGGCAACACTTCGGATTTTTCAAGAAAGACGGTCAATGGCGTGCCGCAGGTGAACGTTGTGATCAGCTGTTTTAGCGCAGTTCTCCAGTGAAGGGGGGGGAGTCTCCCTCCGCAGCCGGTTGGCGTAGTTTTGGCACAATTCCGTTGTACAGACCGACGTTAACAGCAGCCCTGTCTGTGCACACGGAGACCGACTCTGTCGTCCGGTGATCTAACCGCCTTCTGGAAAAGCTTCACAAGTACGTCGGTTTGTGACACAATTGACGGTACGCATTTCAGATTGTTGCATGCGTACCTGCGTACCAGTTACGTGCACCCCTGGTTATACAATTGTACTTTACTCTGGAGAGTTTTTTAAGGTAAAAAAGAAACAGCATAATTGAATGTGCAGTACTAGTAGAGAGAACCAAATATGCAAAGCATGTATTGTTAATGTATGATTTGCTTAATATAAGGAATAAAACAAAAATCCTCTGTCGTACCATATTGAAGTATTATTATTTTGCATTGTGTTGAATCGCATCGTATCGCCCCGTATCGCATAATGTTGATCAAATCGTATCGAACTGTATCGCAACAGGGGTGAATCGTATCGTATCGCCTAGTGTTTCAAATGTATCTTTAATGTATCGTATCCTGGTCGAGGAGGGGGGTCTCGGGCGGACGGCCAGGGGGCAAGGCAGAGTCCATGGAGGGGGTCTCGGGCGGACGGCCCGGGGGCAAGGCAGAGTTCGAGGAGTCAGGGGGCCGGGCTCGAGGGTGAAGACCACGGCTGGGGAACTCAGGAGGCCGGGCTTGAGGTCGAAGGCAGCGGCTGGAAGAGTCAGGAGGCCGGGCTCGAGGGCGAACACCGAGGCACTCAGGGGGCCGGGCTTGAGGTCGAAGGCAGCGGCTGGAAGAGTCAGGAGGCCGGGCTCGAGGGCGAAGACCGCGGCACTCAGGGGGCCAGGCTCGAGGGCGAAGGCCCCGGCTGGGGAACTCAGGGGGCCGGGCACAAGGACGGGCAGGAGCTGGTGGAACCCCTGGCGGGACAATAGTAGCCCTGGACGGAACATGGGCTGGTGTCAGTGGGACCCACGACGGAGCAAGGGCTGTTGTCAATGGGACCCCAAACAGGACAGGACATGGTGTTGGGAGGAAACCCGGCGGAGCAGGTGTCGGCTGGATCCCCAACGAAACAGGTGTTGGCGAGACCCCCGGCGGGACAGGTGTCGGCGGGACCCCCAACAGGTCAGGGCACGGAGTTGGCAGGACTCCCAACGGAACCCCCAACGGAACAGGACATGGGGTTGGCAGGACCCCCGACGAAACAGGTTTCGGCGGGGCCTCCAACGGCACAGGACATAGGGTTGGCAGGACCCCCGGCAGAAGAGTAGTCGGCGGGGCCTCCAACGGCACAGGACCTAGGGTTGTTAGGACCCCCGGCAGAACAGTAGTCGGCGGGTCCTCCAACGGCACAGGACATAGGGTTGGCAGGACCCCCGGCAGAACAGTAGTCGGCGGGGCCTCCAACGGCACAGGACACAGGGTTGGCAGGACCCCCGGCAGAAGAGTAGTCGGCGGGGCCCCCAACGGGACAGGACATAGGGTTGGCAGGACCCCCGGCAGAAGAGTAGACGGCGGGGCCTCCAACGGCACAGGACATAGGGTTGGCAGGACCCCCGGCAGAAGAGTAGTCAGCGGGACCCCCAACGGGACAGGACATGGAGTTGGCAGGACCCCCAGCGGAACCTCCAACGGCACTTGAGTAGGGACTTGAGCAGGGACTAGAGAAGAGACTTGAGTAGGGATTGGAGAGGTGACTTGAAAGGAGACTTGAGAGGGAACTCGAGAGGTGACTTGAAAGGAGGCTTGAGAGGGAACTCGAGAGGAGGCTTGAGAGGGAACTCGAGAGGAGACTTGAGATGGAACTCGAGAGGAGACTCGAGAGGTGACTCGAGAGGTGACTTGAGAGGGGACTCGAGAGGTGACTTGAGAGGAGACTTGAGAGGGGACTCGAGAAGAGACTCGAGAGGGACCTGAGAGGGGACTCGAGAGGAGACTCGAGAGGAGACTTGAGATGGAACTCGAGAGGAGACTCGAGAGGAGACTTGAGAGGAGACTTGAGAGGGAACTCGAGAGGAGACTTGAGAGGGGACTCGAGAAGAGACTCGAGAGGGACCTGAGAGGGGACTCGAGAGGGGACTCGAGAAGGAACTTGAGAGGGAACTTGAGAGGGGACTCGAGAGGAGACTTGAGAGGTGACTTGAGACGGTTGGTACGCCAACAGGACACGGGAAGCTGGCGTCGGCCGGTACGCCGACAGGACTCGGAGAGCTGGCGTCGGCCGGAGAGCCAACATGAGACGAGGTGCTGGAGTCGGCCGGTACGCCGACAGGACTCGGGGATCTGGCGTCGGCTGGAGAGTCAACAGGTGACGAGGAGCCGGAGCCGGAACCATAGCTGGAACTGGGGCCGGAACCTTGGCTGTATGGGCCGGTTCTGGAGCAGGGACCATGGCTGCTGGGGCCGGCACTGGAGCCGGAACCGTGGCTGCTGGGGCCAGGACTGAGGCTGGAATCATGGCTGCTGGTGCCAGAACTGGGGCTGGAACCATGGCTGCTGGGGCCACAGCTGGAATCCTGGCCTTGTGTCTCCTAGAGACCTTTTGGAGGCTCCGTGGACCTCCTAAGGCAAGGCGGGATCCCAAGAAGGGGTTTGAAGCTTGAGGCTGGCACTCAGGGCTAGTAGTAAAAATTCTTAGCTTCTCAGGCAACAAGCTCCTAAGCCAGGGCCTGCTGTCAACCTCCCTGCGTGCCTCGTTAAGGGCAGCCTCTTTGGCTTCTCTGGATGAGGCCCTCCTCAAGTCATTGAAAATACACTCCAGATTGTATTTAAGCTCGTAAAGCTCTTGGCTAAATGAAAAAACTGCTGGGTCCATACTGGTCTGTTCGTACTGTCAGGTTTGGGGAAAATAGGACCCAAGTGCAGTTAAAAAATACAAAAAAAGGTTTGTTAAAAAAAAGCGAGCTTTATTATAAAAAGCCGAAGGCATGAAAAATCAAAAAACTAATTAACAGAAACAAAACCGGGGAGCACAACAGACAGGAACAAACTTACATATGGAACAGGCAGGAGACACGGACAAGCATGGGTGACAGGGACATGAGATGACGACGAACAGACATGGAGCACAGGGGAAGACAAGACTAACTAGAGAATGCAATTCCTGAAGAAATTGCTAGTGGGAATGCTTTATGCTGAAAATGTGACTCTAAACTGCTATGCTGAAATGTAATGTGTAAGAAGAAAGTGAATGCTGAAATGTAATGTGTAAGAAGAAAGTGAAGAATTTAGATTAAAATGAAATGTGTAAGAAGAAAGTGAAGAATTTAGATTGAAATGAAATGTGTAAGAAGAAAGTGGCGAATTTAGATTGAAATGATACATGAACAGAACACTGGGGGCTTGAATATGTGATAAGAGAAGAAAATAAAGTAAAAAGGCTTGGAAAAGCAGCAGAATAATTGAACTGCAAACTTCTGAACTAACTTGATGGCGAATGATCTGTCGCCATGGCAACGACATTTGATGACACCCCATAATACGCTTAGATGCTTTTAATGGCTGCATTATTACCAAACCTGTGAAGCTTTGGGGTGTTTGGAGCAGTTTCACTGAAGTTATGAGAAAACCGTGTTTCATGGCAAGCATTTTGTTGCCATGGCATCGGCATTTGACGAAATCTCAAAACTGTCCCGTAGATATCTTCACGGCTGGACTGTTAGCACAAATGTGAAGTTTGAGCACTTTTTAAACATTTTCATAGGAGTTATAGCGACATCACGTTTTATGGCGAGGGATGCGGAAACGGCATATGGTGAGATCTCAGATTTGGCGTAGAGCTGTTGAGGCATGGACCGGTGATATACAAGTGAAGATTGGGGGATGATTGGACCGTGTCGATTGGACTTACAGCCACATCGTGTTTCATGGCGAGTGGTCTGTCGCCATGGCAACGGCATTTGAAGACACCCCATACTACGCTTATATGCGTTGATGGCTGCATCGTTACCAAACCTGTGAAGTTCTGGGCTGTTTGGAGTATTTTCACTGAAGTTATGAGAAAACCGTGTTTCAAGGCGAGCATTGTGTTGCCATGACAACGGCATTTGAAGAAATCTCAAAACTGTTCTGTAGATGTCTTCACGGCTGGACTGTTTGCACACTGCTATCTGAAGTCTGCTGCTCTGACCATGTCAGTTGGAGTGATGACATCATCGTGTTCCATTGCACAGGTGTTTATAGTTGAGCTAACGAGGTGCCTAGACTTCAAAGGCTTCATTGTTCTGAATGAGAGATGAACCTCTTACATGTGAACGTTTTGTGGAAGAACCGTAACAGATATCTGTGAAATTTCAAAACGTGAAGCATGTCAAGGAAGTTGAGTATTTGAAGTGTAATTTTTGTGTACTTTCGGGTTAATAATGTGGCCTTTTTGGCAGTTTAACCAAAGGTGTGCAGCTGCTGCTGTGAGGAAATATCTGCCTGAAATTACAATGGGCTTTAATGGAGACATGTTGAACGTTTTTGTCACTTCATGCCCTCAAGAGGCACTTTGTTTAATTATTTTTTGCTTAATTATTTGTCATTTTTCAAGCTACGGGATGTTTTCCTACGTTTGTCATGACAAATTATGTCTCAGGAATGTAGGGTTTGGGAATTATGGCAGTTTTAAAAAAAAAAGTAACATGAAGGCAAATTTCAAACTGTCCTCCACTCTAACTCTGACATCACGCACTCTGCCTTAACGAGCTGCGCAATGTTAAAGTTCAAATGTTAAAAATGTGATGAATTATGGGATGTATCTCTGGAATTATGAAAGTTATGAATGAGAAAAGTAATAGCCATCGATTCCCGACCAAGCTGAACGTTTTGATGTTTGAACGGAGTTTCTGCGATGTTCAATGCGGGAGGAGAAGCGCAGCAAAATAAGTCTGCGGAATAATAAACTTTTCGTGCTTAGAAGAACAGTTAGTTGGAATGCTCTGAACAGCATTCCCACTAAAATACACAGAAGGGTAATCACAGGACAAGACACAGCTGGCAGGGGAGGCAGAAACACAAGGGCAACATGTGAACACAATCAGACACAGGAGGGAAACTAATGACAGGAAGGCAAACACAGGGAGTAGGATCAGACAAGACACAAGGAGGAAAACATTTCAAAACAAAGGTGGAAAACATAAATCCAAAACCATGACAGTATCTACCTGAATAAATAAAATAATCGACTCAACAATAACATTCAATACTATTGATCAATATATTTATAAGACACAACATCTCTCCACACAGTTATGTATGGTGTACCTCAAGGGTTGGTACTCTGTCTCTTGCCTTTTTACTATGTATATGCTACTGTTTTTTGAGTTTATTTGCCTTGCTCAAATAAATTCCACTTCTGTCCAGACGACATGTTCTATGTTTCTATTAAAGCCAATAATCAATGTCCAGTGCTCTCAGTGTTCTAAGTTGTCCCTCTTCGTGTTTGTTGGTGTTAAGGTTGCTGTTTCTGTCTGCTCGTTAATCTGTCTGGGATTGTTTGCAGCTGTGTGCGTGTGTGTGATATGTAAATGAGCTGTGTGGTTGCCCCGACGTCATTGGCTGTCATCTCCTGGTCCGCCTCTGAAGATGGTGATTGGATTGACGTCATCCAATCGCAGTGCACAGCCGGCGCACACCTGCTGGGGAGGAGTACAAAGGCTGGGGACAACTGACACTCTGGAGGCTCTGTTGAGGAACAGACGCCTCTCGGTATTTGTTCGTCATTCTGTGCTTAACTTGTGTTGTCTTAGTGATTGTGATAGATTCTGTTAACAGGGGTTAACTCGTGTGGGGTTAGTTTTGTGTAATAGTTACCTCAGCTGTGTTCCCTTACAGCTTCCCGTAGTTAGATTGTACCACTTTGATAGTGAGGGTTTTAGTTGTTATTATTACCTATTTTCTTTGTATGTACACAGGCTCCTTTTTAGAGTCCTCTATTAGTTTGGTTGCCTATTTAAACTTGCTTCCTTGTGGCCTCTTTTGTTTATTTAAACCGGTGTTGTGGTAATTTGTTTGTTACAGGCTGCTTGCCTGCCATTTTGTTTACTTTGCTGTAAAAAATAAACCACTTATAATTATACCAATCTGGTTGTGTTGCTTCCCTCTCATTCCCCTAGCTCAGAAGGGAAAGTAATAGTTGGAAAGAGCTGGCCTTCCCACTATATTTAAACTTGCCCATTCCCTACCTGTTAAGCTGTGTGCTTTGACCCCATCCACGCTGCTATGCATCCTCTGATCTGTACTATCTCACTCTCTATTCTTTACACCACCTAGCTAGCCCATTGGACTGTGTTTGGTCTGGATCAAAAATACTGGACTTATCAGTATGTTCTTTTCTTTTGGTATATTGGTATGTGTGACTTGAACGTGATTACATTTGTGTTGAAGCTAGGGTAGGTAACATCTGAAATACCAGCAAGAGTAAACTATCCAGCCAAAACCCTTCCAAATGTTGCCAACTCTTTTAAAATAAAAGCAGCAAGCATCACTGACAGGCCGTCTCTTCTGGCCTCCCTCCAAAGCTCTTTCTCATCATTTTCCTTATGGATTGAAACATAATGTAAAGTACAAAATAAACCAACCTTGCTATTGTTTGTACATTGTTGAAGCCTACAGGCAGAGTGTGAGCAGGGAGACAGGCAGGTCCGGCTGTCCAATAGCTTTATTCGGGTTGAATACAATTATTGGCCTAGTTACAGTCCTGCAACATTTGAATTCTTTGATTGCTGTCGGGATGTAAAGAGTATTTTAACAGATAAAACAAAAATAAGTATTATCAATACCCAAGGTTTGAACCCTGTGACAACAAATGGGTCCAAGATGTCTCTTGAATTGCCTCTCAATAAGTTTCTTCATAGGAATTTTGGAGGGTGTTTTTTTTCTTGTTTTCTTTCAAAGCATTTCTAATTTCAGCTTGTAGAGCCCTTTGGTTCAATTTAAGATAAGCTGTACAGATAAACTTGGCTTGATTTGATTTCTAGAGACAAAGTAATACATATAGTGGAACAAAAACATGATATTGTGTTACCTCATATATAATCCTCTGCACAAGGTCAAACTCTCCCTCTAAGGAAGCATCCAGCAGTAGAGCCAGAGGGTTAAACTTCACTCTCAGCCCGTGGCCCGTTCGCTCTGATGACGGTTTCTTTAGGTTGGTTCGCTTCACCTGCAGCACACAGGGAGAACAAAAGTGTTGACGGTGCAGAAAATGAATTGCTAAGTGTGCACTAAGTGCTAAACTTGACACATTAGCCTTCACAGAGAACAATTACTTAGGTTTAGGTTATTGGTAAAATAATATACAAAGCAGAAGCTTTATCTTCGATATCAGGTGTAATTACAATCTATGCCTATTGCCTACCTTAGGTTTTGAAGGGGGGGCAGGAGGGGATGTTGATGGGGAGGAGTGGCCTACAGAGCCGTGTGCAGGACTTGATCCTTTCTTGTTGTTGTTCTGGT
The DNA here is from genome assembly GCF_949606895.1 of Notothenia rossii. NCBI lineage: Eukaryota > Metazoa > Chordata > Actinopteri > Perciformes > Nototheniidae > Notothenia > Notothenia rossii. The sequence goes on along the minus strand of NC_136905.1, from coordinate 55,149,546 downwards.
CCTCCGGCCTATCAGGTGCAGAGGGCGGGCTGGAGCGGGTCGGTGGTGACACGTTTTTGGTCGTTTCTGCTTTTGCTGACGTCTCTTTGGGTGTTTCTATGGCAACAGAAGGGGGGGACAAGCGGCGAGAGCCCGAGTTCAGGTTTTGGACCTCCCCCTCGGCGGTTGCCGTATTCACGTGCTTGTCTCCAGGTTTTACATTCCCATTGGATGAATGGATGTTGTCCACTTCACCCAAAGTGCAGTCAGGCTGGTAGAAGGTATTACCTGCAATTAAGATAAAGAAACAACTGACCATCAAAATCATTAGGATCACTGAGAAACATTACACAGACTAACTGAATCCAACTGGCCAAAAGGTGTTGCGTGTTACAGTACATTTTCGTAGTGGCCAAACGGATGTACTACAACTTCTGTTTCAGTCACCTGGTGCCTTTGGGCCCCAAAAGACGCTAGACTTATTGGGAAATAAATGTTTTAAGTCATTAGCTTGGTGAGCAATGCGCTAGAAGTTGAATCCAGAGTTATTATTCCCTCTCTGTTCTTTTCACTGAGCTGAAACCAGTCGTAACAGAGCCAAATGGAAGCGGGGCTTAAAGAAAACGCAAGTGAGCAGGGCCCAGATCCCCTGGTAATTAGTGTATTTAAGTACTCGAGTGAATAAACAAGGCCCCGCCCTCCAGCGCTGTATCCAGTTTCATTGAGGCAAGGCAAGGCAATTTTATTTATATAGCACTTTTCAGCACGTGGCAATTCAAAGTGCTTTACAGATTAAAAGCAAAAGACATTTAAAGGCCATGTAATGCATCTAACACAGGTGTTTTTTAACATGTAGTTTAGATATCACCAGAATAAAAATAAATAAAAATGTTTAAAGTTTCGTCATAATTAAATGACATATACGTTAAAAACCGATGTTGGTTCCGAAGTTTGCCGAGTACGCCCCCGATCACTCCCGAACGAGCGGTGACGTCACACGTGGCAAACATTGCCATTTGATCAAATCAGTCCAAATGGCAAGCAACGCGATAACTTCAGACAGCGACAGCGACAGCGATCATTCAAGCTCAGATTCGGTGGGTTATCTGGATTCAGTCACAGAAGTAGAGAGTGAACCAGCTAGCCTTTCACTTCAAGGCATCTTGCCTTATAAGTACGAGCCTCCTGCCCAGCAATCGAACAACGAGGCAGAAACTTTTGAAAGAGAAGCGGATTCCGCAGCCGGCGAGACTCGAGTCGGCAATACTGAATGGTAAATTCTGTTTTATTTAATTTGACCTGCACTAAATGTCGATCTTAATTTGTCATCTGTTCCTCACACGTCCGGCAGATATTGTTTTGTTTTTTAATGTTATGTACAATATTCAGGTGTACATGTCAATGCTGTGAAAGCATGCCCACTGCAGATGAATGTGTATGCTGCAGAGAGATCTGGCAGGTGATGGAACAAATAGACAGTTTGCAACCTACTGACCAGATAGCAGAGTCCTGCATCGGGTCGGGTATCCGCGGGTACCCGACGGGTGACCCGCAAAAAAGGTGATTTGCGGGTGGTATTTTTTCAAACGCTTTTTTCCGGGTTCGCTTCTGGGTAAAACAAAGATGATGCGGGTCCGGTTGCGGGTGTTGCATAATAAATATATTTAAACAATAATAATTTAGTTTAATGTTTAAATCCTCAGACCTCTCCTCCGCGGTACCGAGCATAATCATAACCTCTGCAGTGCATCTATCTGCTGCTGAGCGCACCACATTCTGAATGGCTGAGGTGAAGCTCTCTATAGCGGAGAATACAGCATTTTCAATAACTCTTCCTCAAGAGCGAAATCCAACGTCTGGGAGGCTTTTGGTGTCATCCTAGATGGAGAAAATAACCAACATCCCAGGCTTTTTGAGCCAAATATGCAACTGCGTGTGTTAATAATTGCACGTTGTCACTGCTTATATATATGCGGGTTCGGGTCGGGTTGCGGATCATGTGCCGGCGGGTCGGGTCGGGTTGCGGAACTAATTGGCAATATGTGCGGGTAGCGGGGCGGGTTCGGTACTGCACGTCACGAGTGCGGGGTGGGAGCGGGTCTTGAAAATCAGACCCGTGCAGGACTCTGCCAGATAGAAGACACCGACGAGAACCCAAGGTGCATTATTAGCCACCCAGGCTTTAGAGAAGGCTGTCTCAGTGTTTGGACACTGAAAATAGCGTATCTTCAATACAAACAACAACGCAGAGCAGTTGATGGCCCACTACACCAGTAAGTAAATATTGATTGACCCAACTGCCTATTGCAGCTTTGTTTTCATATAATACTTTTAGTCGCTACAGATATGGTACACTTTTAAAGATACCATTAAACTCTTTCAAGCAGTCAAAAACAGCTTGGCTTTTATTTTTTCTGTGTATGCAAGTTCAATGTATGCTTGGGAAAAGAAACAACTACACATGTGAGGAAATATATAAGAGGTCTATGATTCTGTCAAGCAGTCATGTATAACCTCATATTTATTTTGTACAAGTAAAATACAAATATCATGTTATAAGCCAATTTGTAACCATTGCTACATAATAGTACTACATAACATTTTATTTTTCTCCAAATATATTTATAATCTGTATACTTTTTTTTCATTAGGAAGTATCGATATACAGCTTATCGACAGTTTGTACGTTGGTGCTGGGGTGTACTCGGCCCAAAAATCAGAGTCCCGCTGCCTGCATGTGCTGTAACCGAGATAAGGAAGACTTTCCCTGAACCGGGAGGCCGCTATAATGGATTTCAATGGCCAAATCTGTAATTTGACATAAGTCATGCAGCTGAACTGGTTAAAATGGTTTCGCATGATGTAAATAATTTACAAAGTACATCATTTACAATATTATTTTTCCAAAGAAACATGTAAATATAACAACATTTTCCAAATCGCAAATTTGTAAGATTGTATTAATTTACTGTTTGATAAATAAAAAAGGGTTCTTTTGTTAATTTTTCACTTGTAACATTTTATCTTTATTGCAGTGTACATTAGTCTATTTTGGTATATGTGCGAGCCCACAAATAATTAAAAGTGGTAAAAATAATAAAGATATTCAGACGTAATTCATTTTTGGCCTTACTTATTTCACTTCAACTTTTATATATTTCAGTCACTAGGCAAGTTCACTGTACTCTGGTGACATTTAGCTCAAGCTGGCATAACACCTGTAGTAACTTAATTCTGACCCGAGTTTTGTGCACAATCTTCCAGCACCCATGATCAATGTTTATAGCAATCAGGAAACATTCACAGCTCACAACTACACATCGCTTCCCCATCATGAATTGTTAGATAAAAAAAGTTTAGCGAGGTCCGGTTACACATATGTTGAGCGAAAATAGCGGAAGGATACAAAACAAACAATCCAGACGAGGCTGGTGTTTGCCACGTGTGACGTCACACAGCTGGGTTAATGGCTGGCAAGCTTTTCGCTACCGGAGCGGAATAACACGGGAAAGTGGCACACATTTCATGTTATTTGGGGGGTATTTATGGAAAGAATCATTGATGTTGATATGTCAAATGAAACAGTGGAAAGTGATGAAGCGATTTATTAACACAGAATAACATTTATTTTGGACATTACATGGACTTTAAGAACAAATACAGCATAAGTACATTATTAAATGGCATTTAAAAACAGGCATAAAAAGCAAAGATAATGAAATAAAATAAATAAATAAACACAGTAGGTACAGAATACATGACTAAAAAAGGCATACTGTAGTGTGAGTATGAGCAGTTCAATTAAAAGCAGCAGCAAATAGGTGCGTTTTTAATCTGGGTTTAAAAATAGGAAGTGTTTCAGCGGACGTGCACGATTTGGGCAGTTTGTTCCAAATTGTTGGGGCATAATAACTAAAAGCTGCGTTTCCATGTTTAGTTGTTATTCTCGGAACAGAGAGCAGACCCGACCCAGAAGACCTGAGACTCCTGGATGCTTCATAGTGATGGAGGAGGTCGTCTATATACCTTGGTCCTAAGCCATTTAGTGATTTAAAAACTAGCAGTAGTATTTTAAAATCAATTATTTGGCAGACTGGAAGCCAGTGTAATGATCTCAGAACCGGAGTGATGTGATCAACTTTTCTAGTGTCAGTGAGTACTCGAGCAGCGTTCTGAATCAGCTGCAGCTTTCTGATAGATATTTTTAGTGAGCCCTTTGAATACACTATTGCAGTAGTCCAGTCTACTGAAAATAAAAGCATGGACAAGTTTTTCTAAATCCTGTTGCGACATTAGTTTTTTAATCCTTGATATATTCTTCAGGTGATAGTATGCCGACCTAATAACTGTTGTAATGTGACTGTTGAAATTCAGGTCTGAGTCCATCACTACACCCAAATGTCTTGCTTTGTGAGTTACTTTGTGAGGGAAGGCCATATTATCGAATCAGGTTCTTACCTGAGCCTCCTTCCATGCCTCCTGCCAACGTGTTGAACCTGCAATAGACAACACAAAATAAGTTTTAATAAGGGTGCTGCAACCTTGATTCATCGTCAGAGAGTAACTGTTTCATATCAGTTTCATTAAAAAAAATAGTTTTCACCATTCCATTAAAGAATTAGAGCTAATAGATTAATATTACATATCATCCATCACTCATGTTTTTTTTGATTGATCAAATCCTTCTAAACATATGCTACCTGTTTTTCTTCTTTTCTCCTAAATGTGTGGTCTTAACCGTAAGAGAACCTCCAGGATTCTATGTCCATAAATGCACCACCTTAATATTGAGTTTTTCACTGAATATGACCCCCTCCCCTGCTCAATGTAATAAACCTTTGTAAGAGCACAGACCTCTGGTATAGTAGTTTTTGGATGTTTGGCCCCTGGGGACCCTCAGGCTCAGTGATGGAGCTGCGTTTCTTCAGGGGCCGCGGGGCATTGCTGAGGCGTCGTCGCAGAACCTCCAGGTCAGCATCGCTCTGGTAACGCAGCTGGGAGTGGGCTGTACAGGGCAAAGGATTATGGGATTATGTATTCTTTGTTATTAAAACTTAATTGGAGGTCTTTGTCTTCAAATTTAGAACAAAACATTTTTTTTCCAAGGAAATAATCGCAAGAGAAATAAACCCTTCAATTAATGATAGAGAAAGTAGTGTGGCATTTTCACCCCTTATTTGCATTAGGCTTTTCACAGATTTCTACTTGATTAACACTGCAGCATGGCAGCACAATGATCAGTGCCATTTACTCTCTGGAACTTACCGACTGGGGTGAGCTTTGTGGGGCTGAGGGGGCGAGGGATGTTGTCCACAGTGGGTTGGGGGAGGATTTGCCCATCATTACTCTCTCCTCCTTTCCCTCCTTCTTTATCTGTTACATCCTCTCCTCCTGCTTTTACTCCTCCTCCTCCCTGGAGGAAAGGGACAGGGGACGGATTGGTGGAGGAGGTGGGAAGGATAGGTTTGCCGTAGACTGTGGAGAGAAAATAAAAATTAGGTAGTTGTTAGATGAATTTTTAATTCTGGACATTGAAACAACATAGGTGGAGGAATGAATCCTAAAACCTGGAAACGAGTGCATTTTAGCACTTCGTAGTCAACGTTTTTTACAATGTGTTTTTAAGATGCCTGAAATAAGATCTGTGGTTAACAAAATACTTTTGCTCAACATTGTAAAAAACGTCAGTAAATAACAACTTGGACTACTAATCGTCATCACACCAAACGTTAGCCGCCTTTAGCTTAGCTTTGGTGATGCGCAGCCATGCGACTGATGTCGTTTCTTTAAAGCCTAACTTTAGCTCTTTATTCCTCACGATTGCAATTTGGTTAAAAAAAATCACAAAGAGATGTTCAAATATGGAGATTATCCTGCTGAACAAAATGTTAAGTATCACGTGTGTTTACCAAAGATCTTTTTCTTTAACAATATATCAAATATCCAATGCAAAAATCCCATTGCTTATTGTTATGGAAACCATGGAGATGCTAACTTTGTGGTCGGCCTACAAAAATACATTATTAGAACACCACTCTATTTAAATAACATTATATCTATTTGCAGTACAATGTGTGTACAAACCATTTGTTTGCCTTAGCTGAAAATGTAGGGACTTGGCTTGGCAACCAGAGGTTCATCGTTTCAATTTCCCGTTATGACCAAGTACGGAGTGTGGACAGGTGCTTTGAGAGGTGCCAGTTCCCCTCCTGGGCACTGATGAGCTGCCTTTAAGCAAGGCACCAAAACCCCATACTGCTTCCTGGGCGCTGTGTATATAGTAGCTGCTCCTAATACTAGGGTGGGTTAATGCTGAGGCTAGATTTAACTGTGTGTGCGGTGCTGTGTACATGTGTGACGATTAAACAGGGATACAATGAATCCCGTCCATGGACGTCCATGCTGTTTAATTACCTGCTTTGACAGTAGTCCTGTTGCTCAGAGACCCATAGTTCTTGGCCTGCGGCTGCTGGAGGTACATGCTGTAAATGGAGCTGCTGTTCATGGTGGCGGGGCCCTTCCTCGGAGACTGGGGCCTGGAGGGATGGTCCGGGACGTACGGACGAACGGCCACCGCTGGAGGGGGGTCTGTTCGCTCTGTTTGTGGCTGGGAGGGGGAGCCTGACAGTATCCACAGAGAAGAGAAAATATTACACTTACACTTGTCATTAGTGGAGGGAAGACCTTTAGTCTTCCTTTAGAATTTTCTTGCTCAACATTTGACCAAATGAATACATTGTAGTCCCTATTAGTCACTTAAACATTGTGAAACATCGTCCAGGTTGAAAAGTTGTCCTTTAAGTAACTCTAAAGTACCTTGGCTTGAGTTTGGAGGGACGGAGATCCGTTGCTGTATTTGTTGTGAAGAGGAAGACGATGAAGAGGAGATTGAGGAGGCATTTGCAGCGCTGGATCGGGGCCAGCCCAGTGTCCCGGGGGCCGAGCGGGGCAGGGAGCTGGAGGGGCAGTGATGCCCCGCCGCCTGGTGGCTGGCACTGGGGTAAGTGCCATAACCAGAGGGAAGCTGGGGAGAGGGAGACGTGGAAATAAAGGACTGTTTTCATGATAACTGTCACTATTATCTCCCCATGTCTTTTGCAGAAATAGATCCTTACCTGTTCTGGACTGTTGCTCCTCCAATCTGACACACTTTTGCTCATGCTGGGCCATGATGCTTCATTAGCTAAACAGAGAGAGGAACATTTTAGATAAGGGACCAAGTTAAAACAAGAAAGGCAATTAAGGAGAGGAAAACATTTCAGATTAATATAAAAATATAATAAAAAGGATATTTCAATTGAAAATATTATAGAAAATGACTGCCACTAAACATTGAACAATCACTATGTAGATTCTGTAAGGAACAGGAACCCCAGTTTCATTAGTTTTTTTAATTGTCCATACTGTCTGTTGCAAGCAAGTGGACCAATATCAAAAATGGTCTAAAACCGCTTGATTGATTGATTTTAAATGTATACCTTTGAACATTTTGTTCTGGGTTCTGGATGAAAATAGTCCACTGGCAATAAACACAATTATTCTATTGGATATAGTATGTATTTTTAAAGCTCAAACAAGGAGTTATCTGAACTGAGGATTCTAAAAAATACATGACAAAGGTCATTCTTCTTGGAAAGAAATACTACAACAAACCATTTCAAGGTGGGTAAACACAACATGATATGGGATCAAATGAGCTCTAACAAAGAGTATGGTTATATGGAAAAGTAAATGTGCTCTGCATTCCATGTGGGACTTTTATAATTTGTTTCTTTTTGTGTGTGAGCTGATATTATCATCTCATTATACGGCTCTGGCCTTTATGTGTATCTCTTGCTTCAGAGGAAAAAGAGGATAAAGAGATACAAACAGGGAGACAAATGTCAAAGAACAATATACGATAAAGACCGTTAAAGTAGGTAAAAGGTGGCACAGAGTTAGAGTCACAGCAACTTTAATATGAATGAAATTAGATCATATATGGAGGAATTGAAGAAAAGAAGGGAAGCTAAATGGACGCTAAGGAGTATTTTACAGTCACTGCTATTTACAGTAATCCCTCCCATACAAATGACTCAAATAAAAACATATTATTATGCTAAAATGTCATTTATTCCAAGAACAACATAAAACGTTCCAGCTGTCATGCTCCATTATCTAGTACAACATAACAATTATGATATATTTGAAACAGATTCAATTGTCTCAACATAGCAAAGAGGCTAGAAAGAGTGTTAAAGCACCTAACTTGTTTTTTTTGTTTGACCTCACTTACGTACTTATAAACTGAAACCTAGCTAAAAGAAAGCAGCCTTGTGAATGTGAACTTTTTTAGGACTGATATTATTATTGTTCTGAATCTTTTGGCAGCCTAAATGATTAATATCACAATTTGTCGGTGTCTGTGAGCATGCTTAAACATATTAAAGATTTCAATCTTGCAAGCAGCCCTCAGAGACATTAGCCTACTTTGGCACAGCTGTGCTCTGAGCTAAATGATAACGTTAGCATGTTAAATTGCTGCATTGACAATCATAACATGCTGATGGAGAGCAGTTTATGTTAAACAGGGTCACTACCATAGTTCAGCATAATCACATGCTAACATTTGTTAGTTGTTACCTAACCCAAACTGCAACTGTGCCTAATGGATATGTCTTTATGTATGAAGGTATTTAGTCATAAACAAAAGTATTAGTCAAATTCAAATGTTCACCATTGTGCGATTGCCTAATATTATAACTTTACAGCCCATTTTGTAACTAATTGAAGCAGCATTCTCACTCTTTACATGTACTCATAAGACATTTAAACATAACAGCATAAGAAAATATTGTCCAGCCCTTAAAGTTACCCTTTAAGTTATCCTTTAAGTAACTCTTTTTTTTAACAATACAGTCTACACTGCCATAGTAGCAGCTCTGACTGTAGCTTCATTTGGGATAATGGTGCCTTAAACATGTTTAGCATCATAGATCAGCATGATCAAATGCTAATATTTGCTAGCAAACTGCAGCTGAGGCTAACAAAACTATTGGACAAATCAGAATTTTCACCTGACTACAGCAATGGAAAAGTCATCAAAGTCATTAAGTTATAGAGAATATATCTCCAAAGTGGTGAACTAAACAACCAACTTCTGAACAGACCATCTTACAACGCTACTAGCCTGGCTTAGAATAACTGAATAGTCCATTGTGGAACATTAAAATGCTATTGTCAGCGTTGGCCTTCAGAATATTTAGGGTGAGACCACTTAGCCAAGCCCTTCACAGTTTTGGTACATACCAGACTGATACTGATTAACTATTGAACCTGCACTCAGTGAGCGGTGCTGTGCAGCCTGTTGACTGCTGCTGCTGTGCAGCCTGTTGACTGCTGCTGTAACCTGCTGACCTCAGGAACGAAACGGTCATGACAGGACACAAACAGTCTGAGCGAGGTGGAAACTTGGCCACCTGCCTGAGGGCTCAGATAAGAAGAGTCACTCAGTGTTGTAGAGGAAAGACAGTACAGTTTACAGCCCTGGCAGCATCTCCCTACACCTGATCAACACAGTCTCACGGCATTTTGTGTTATAGTCACGAAATTCATCTATTGATTCGTGTTCACCAACACGATTTTCCTCGAGGACGGCAAGAAAACTTTGACATTATACAAATTAAAATAAAAGGGTTAGAGTTAGGCTTAGGGTAAGATATTGAGTAAGAAAATGTTTTTATGAACCACACAGCTTCTGGTATTCCAAGACCCGACCGGACAAAAAGACGTGGTACAGGCACGAAACATACTACCAATAGCAGTGCTTGAATTGGAATAAAAAAGGTGCCAGTACTCTAAATTAGCAACAAGTATTTTGCACAAAGTCATAGTATATCCTATAATGCTGGTGGGTTTGTCTCTTTACTGTATATTTTAGAAAGGCTCACTGTACTTAAACAAAATGACTCAGGGTGCATCTGAGATTAGAGGGGGTGCAGTGGTAAAGTGCTATTTTTATAAGTGGGAAGTGGACCTGACACCCTCTAGTCTAGGGGGGTCCGGGGGCATGCTCCCCCGGGAACATTTTTTTTTAAATATTGAAGTTAGATGCATCAATCTGGTGCACTTTGAGAGCAAAATGAAGAGATATATGGATACCTCTCAACATCCATAATGAAACAACTGTAAACAGATTTACTTTTTCTTTATGGATATAAAAGAAAGTAAAGCTTGACTCCTACTGGCTGGTTAAATGACTCCTCGTCCCTGAGGCCACTACCAGTTTTTTGTGCCATTTTGCTGGATTTATTTGTCAATAGCATTGCTGCACAAAGTGATAGCCCTCTAGTTTAAATCTACTACCCAAAAAGAAACATATGGAGATGGGTTACTATTTAAAAAAAATTGCAAATCTATTTGGGAACAGTGGAGCCGGGCCTCAAATCCTATAGGGGGGTCCGGGGGCATGCTCCCCCGGTAAGATTTTTTTTTAAATGTTGGACTTAAATGCATCAATCTGGTGCATTTTGAGGGGGAAATAAAGAGACTACACCCATATGAAACAAAAATGTTACATTTAAATAATCATAAAATCATAAGTACATGGCCATAACCAATAACATACAATATCCAATATGAAAAAACATTGAAACTTGTTTATTTATTTGTTTTTGGTTCATTTATAGTTGTGAGTGTGTCTGGGCTCCTGAATCGGCCTCTCCTGTCTCCCTCCTCTCCCCCCTGCTCCTCTTTGAGGCAACAGCAAAGACTAGTTTTAGCTCTCAACAAGTTTATCTTACCTTTTTTCACCTAGTTAACATTTTGTTTGTATTATTCATGCATATTTTACTAATCACTACCCCCTCAAATGGAAATATGTGTTTACATAAATGGTGACCGAACCGTTTGAGACCCACTGAGATAACTTAAACTAAGTTAACTATCTAAAGACTCAGAGAGTAATTTACCTCACCAGAGCTGTAGTTTCAGCCTCTCAGTCTGACAGCAAAGGACTCTCCCTCCACCTTGTTGTTGAAAAAGCTCCTTATATCCGTTAGCGCAGCTAGCTAGCACCAGATGCTAACAACAATACACGTAACCGGTGCGTGCGCTTTCTCGCTCGCTCGCGCCACACATACACCAACACACACCCTCCCGAGCTCGAATGACACACAGAGACCAATCGAGGGCATTAGTATGATCTGTATGAAAGTGGCAATGTCGGCAGGCCACGTCATGTAGACAGCCAGTCACCCTCTGTGAGGCAGAGTCAGACCCACATTTGCGCTGCGTTGCGTTTACAATATATACGTATATTGCCGGCGGCTGAGTACCGGCATTTTACTGAGTACCGGCACCTTGCCGGTACTCAGTAAGAAGTGCCGGTACCACATGGGTAAAAATCAGAAGTGCCGGTACTGCGTACCGGTGAGTACCGGCCCAATTCAAGCACTGACCAATAGAAATACATTGCTTTTAAAATCGTTCTGTGTGACACGAAAAAAATGCAGAAATCGTGTTGGTGAACACGAATCAATAGATGAAATAAATGTTGTGACTATAACACGAAATGCTGTGAGACTGGGTTGACCTGATGCAAAATACAAAGAGTGGCCTGGCCTCAGGTTCATTAGAAGTACTTTGGCTCGACCAAAAATCGTTTATAAATGTGCTATATAAATAAAACTTGATTTGATTTGAGAAGTCTATCAAACACCTCACTACTCATCCACTCATCTTTGGAGAGCACGTAGTGTTGGTTTCTAAATCAGTGTAATCTTGAACTAAGGTGCGATGATTTGGATCATTTGGGGTACATTTAAATATAATTTAGTCCAGAACAAAGTTAGCATAGCATTAGCACAACATTTAGTATGAATTAAAGCAACAGTTCAACATTTTAGGAAACATTTTTATTCACCTTCTTGCTGAGAGTTGGAGGTACCTGTACTCTAAATATAAAGCTACTGCCAGGAGCAGTTTAGCTTAGCTTAGCTTAGCATAAGCACTGGAAGCTGGTGGGAGGTTAACCTGGCTCTGTACAAAGGTAAGAAAGAGATCCTCCTATCAGCAACAACTAAGGCTTACTAATTAACAGGAAGAGATTCCAGGAAGTTGCTGAGCCCCGTCAAAACATCCATCACATAGTCCCTTTAAAGGGCAAATAGTTGTTTTTAGCCAAAGCGCTAAGTTGTTTGGCCGCTTACTAGCTTTACATCTAGTCTACTGACACAAGAGTGGATTCAATCTTGTCCTATTACTTTTGTCAAAAAGGCAATTAAGTATATTTTCTCAAAATGTTGAACTGTTCCTACAAAATATATTTATATTTACAGATGATACTAAATTGAAAAGTGCATACTCTAATAATTTAAGCTGTTTGAAAGGACAGGTACATCTCCATTAGTCACTTAGACACAAAAACGCTTAAAAAAAGGTTAAAGGTGGGGTAGGTAATTTTGGAGAAACCGGCTCGGGTGCGCTAGAATTTGAAAATACACAGCCGGAACAAATCTGCCACTTCCTTACAGAGCCCCTCCTCCAACACACACGAACATGCACATGACCAATGAGGGCACGAGATAAGTTTGTGCACAGATGGAAGGCTGACAGGCAGGTAGGCCATCCAGTTATTTTAGCCGGACCGGCTCAGATGATTGGTTGTGCTTTTTATAGTACTGCGGCTTCCACACATGACATTTTTATGGATTTTTTGTCAAAGCACTTCAGATAATCATTGCTATCGGGATGTTAAGAGCATTCCATGGAATATAACAAAAAGTGTATCTCGGGTCGGTTTCTCAAACTTACCTTCCCCACCTTTAAAAGATTAAAAAATAAGTGTCTCTTGTGATAGCTTTATTTAACAGAAGCATCAGGGTTTTTAAAGCATTTGTTTTTGTATCATTAACTAAGGGTAATGTCACACCTACCACAACCCCATCCAACAATTTACAATTATTTTCTGAGAGGATGAGAGAGGACAGGAGGGCAGTAATCACAGGCGCTGCAGGTAGCATAGTTATATTACAGGACAACATTCTCACAACATGCTAAACTGCAAAGGTGGGCTCCTGCTGAAGTGACAATACAGCATTGTCAGACGCATGCCTTTGAAACAATCAATGTCAAGTACATGGAGACACAGCTCATGTCTCTCATGGCTTCAAGGACACAGGACTTTCATGTAGAATTCCCATAATTGCAAATGGAATCAAATGTAGAAAATGTAGGTGTGAGTCAGCTTATACATTAAAGCTGTTGTTTCTGAAAACCTGGCTGCCAAATCCACATCAGCAAATGTCAGTTTAGGTCAGTGGAAAATAAAACCAAGTCTCTAGGATTTTCTATGAATAATAAATGATTAGCTTGTATTCTATTGGGTATATATAATTCCTTGCTCTGATTTGTGTTTGCTCTTGGAACACTGTGTTAACATTCCTACAGTATCAGAGATATTCAGGCTAACGTTTGTTAGAGAGTCTACATCTCTCAGATGACAGCAACAACAGCTGCTTTACCGAAAATCTCTCCTCCTTATCTGACTCACTCACACACACACACACACACACACACACACACACACACACACACACACACACACACACACACACACACACACACACACACACACACACACACACACACACACACACACACACACACACACACACACACACACACACACACACATACATACACACACACACACACACACACACACACACACACCGTACTGTATATAGCTACAAGTGTACCTCAGACTTCCTTTCATTCATGATTTGTGTCATTTGTTAGTCTGTTGACATGATTTACCACTGTGTGTTTTCCATGCTATTTAGGCTGTGGCATTCAAGGGCACAATGGGATTTGTGTCAGTGCACATTCAAGACATTTGAGTAGTTAAACAGAGTGAGTAGAAAGGGTTCAGGGTGTGCTGACATGTTACTATAGGCAAGTGTCTGACGGGCATACTGCAGCATTAGAATGGCATGATTTACATTACAGAGGTGCACTGATGACGTGTTTCTGTAGGCCGACCAGGATGTTAGCGTTGCAAAAACAAGGGGTTCTTTCCTTTAGATTTTGGAATATTGCAGTAAAAATAAGATCTGTGACCAATACACATTGCTGATACTTACACATTTTGTTCAGCAGGATAATCTCCATATATTAATAACAATCCTTTTGATTTGTATAGCTTAAAAACTATTGTCAGAAATAAAAACGCCAGCACTTCACAGCCACCACCATTTTTTTACTTAAGTTTTGTTAACTACCGATCTTATTTCAGGCGTCTTTAAAACAAAAGTGTCTTCCAAAAATGGTTGACTTCGAGATGAAGGAACCGGACTCATGACTGGGTTTTAGGACTCATTCCTGCACCACTCTATGTTTGTTTTTTAGGCTTACTCTATCTTTATGGATACAAATATAATTTTCTGTGTTAAAGGTCGACTTCCAAAAGACTCAGTATCTTGCAGGCAGAGAAGCTTGATACCAATCTCTACACTGTCTCTACATTAACTATTAAGATTAGCCACACAACGGTTAGCTTGGCTTAGCATAGGGATGGCAACACGAGTCTATAGCTGCTATTCACCCCTGCCCAGGCTTGCTTTGTGTCTCCTCAGATTATTTTCCTATGCTGTGTTTCCTTACCCTGAGCAGCTGCTGACAATCAGATGTCAAGTCTGTGTCCTTATACACATGACCCTTTCATTTTTTAGGTCATTTCTGTAGCCCATTCAATTATGTTTTCCTAACCATCTGTGCTGTATAGTAAGACAAAAACACTCCTCAGCATTCTTGGTTTATATGCACCCTTCGATTGTTTTCCAGCCCAGGAGTCAAATTGAGAACCATTATCTTTTGAAATTGATCTACCCTCAATAGAGTGGTGCAGGAAAGAGTCCTGACAGAGATTTTGTTTTAAATACGTCAGTTAATACACACTGGTAGATGTACAAAGCTTTTGCATTTCTTAAAGCCATTATTATCTAGCCCCTTGCTAACGAAACAAATGTAAAAGTAATGTTGATATGTGGAGCTTATTCTGACGAACAAAATGTGTAAGTATCACAAATCTGCAATATTCCTAAAACCATTGAAAAAACCCCGTTGCTTTTTGTCAAGGGAGCCTTATAGATGCTAAATTCTAGGTCGGCCAACACAAATACATGAAAAGAATACTGCACAGCACTATTGAGGTGAGTATCTTCCTCTAGCGCTCTGAAGGGACTCACTGTTGATACTGTAGCCCCCCTGAGGGGACCCAGGCCCCTCATGCGTCTCAGTGGGCTCTGACAGAACGATGTCTAAATCTGACACTTTCCATTGGCTGGGAGGCTTCCTGATGCCACTCCTGTCCTCCTCTGCACGGCCACACACACACCACGAAGTAACAACCACCAAAACAACATGGACATCATCACGATGACATCACAGGAACCACAAGCAAGCATCAACACAACAACAAGTGACATCACCAATAACATTAACACATTTAAGAGAACAACAACAGAAAAGGGAAGGAGGATGAAAAGGAGCCAACAAACAGGAAAAGGAAATAGAAAGCAAGTTAGAGCCCAGAAAGAGATATAAAAAAGTCAAACAAGTTGATCTAAAGAAGAAATGGCACCAACCTGAGAGGGAGCGAATGTGGCTGAGGGGGGTTGGTTTGGCTGGGGGGTCTGCAGGCATGGGGTACCCCGCCTCCTGCCTCCCCTCTGCTGGAACCTGGATGTAGGGGCAGACCGCCGCTACTCGCCCCGAGACTCCAGCGCCCGGGTGTGAGGAGGACTGAGGCGAAGACGGGCCTCCTCCATTCATACGACTCAACTGGAGGAGTGCAGAGAGGCAGGCTCAACACAATGAGGACATATCAAATAGACCATATAATGGCCCAAGTGAACTAATCAAAAACAAATATGAAACAGAAAACAGTCATATACAGAGCCAGGGTCTGCTGGAATTCTTTGCCAGTGAAAATGGCTTGAACATTTAAATTAAACATGCATGCAATATATGATTGGTCAACCGCTGAGAGATGTCCCACCCCTTAGCCTATCACGTACAAAGTGTTCAAGCGCTAGCAAATGTGTGTGTGGGAGAGAAAGGTCCCTCTGGAGGGAAAACAGGGATTGCAACGTAGTAGGGCCCATTTGAGAAGCCTAATGACCTGGCTTCTCTGTCGCCAACCCGACTCAACAGGGCTGCTATTTGGCATGTTCACAGAAAGAGAAACTTGGACAAGAAGAAACTCTGTGATCGTTTCTGATTAGCGCATGCACATTTCTGGGCCATTTTAGAATCAGTAGGTCATGGGGGAAATCTTTTTTTCAGTTTACATTACTTTTTTGAAAACTAATGCAAAGCTAATGCCCTGCTCCTGCAAAGTGGGAGCAATGTTAGCTTTTCAATTTCCCACCAAAGTTTGCTAATATTATATGTACATTAGCTGCCTTTAGCTTAGCAATGATGATGATGATGATGTTTACAGTCTATCTTAAGTGTCTCAATTCCAGATCGCAGCACTATTGAGAATAAATCAGTGTTCTAGTCATTCTTCTGAAACATTGAAACAAATGATCACATCAAGACAAAGCGGTGTCCCCAGCTTAAACGAGGCCTATGCTGGTGCCCATTGTTCAAAGGTAAAACAAAGATTGGTTCATCATTTGTATTGCAGAAATTATAATTGAACCGTGCCGGTGTGTTTTTACAAATGTTATTTTTTAGTTTGGCTTAATGATGTTTAAACGGATGATCATTTTAGTTTTCACTCTGGTCCCTATTTGTTCATTGAGAGAGACGAGCTGTATTTTATAAATATATGTTGTGTTTATGTGGCTATAGTGTGTAAATGTGTGTTTTACTTTTTGGGTGGCTACCTCAGGAAAAAAACAAATGCTAATGCTAATTGGGATCGTGATGAAGACGTAAAGAAAAGTGTTGTACTACATGACAGTCAAGCTAACTTGAAGCAAACTTAAAAATAAATGCAACTGAGGTGTGTTTCAAAGATATGTTAAAGAGCAACTTCCAGGTTAAAGACACCTGTGAATAAATGTGTAGGAAAATGATGAATACACTAGATTTTCAAAAAAATATACAGAAATATACACTACAGTGACATCTGGCGTCGTTTTTGTAAGAAATGTTCACTTCCGCATAAAAAAGCCTCGGCACGCGACCTCCCGCATGTGACGTAACATGGGGGACACAAGGGAGAGAGCGGCCGGTGTATCGTATTAATAAACATGGATCCCAATGCTAGTTTCGACACAGAAGACACAGAAGAAGTTGAACATGAATATTCGAATGCATTTGACGGACCACAACCTTATAATTATGAGCCTGCTAGGCGTCCAAGAGACCAGGAGCAGCCAAGGATTAGAAGAAATAACGGCCATCGGAGAGAAATTGAGCTGTTTTGTGAGGAGAACCAGTGGAGAACTGGGCAGCTATCTTGGTGAGTGACCGGCGTTAGCTACAGAATGTTAGCTAACGTCACATCACAACATTGTAAAGTTAGCTATCATATATCAGGCTATAACTAAAGTAGCATTGATAATATAGTAACGTTACTGGCAGGACTGTTGATACTGATCCATAACAGAAACTAATGCGCAAGTATCAGCCGTATCTCGCTTTACCTAATGCAACTCCACACTACAGTGCTGTGTACCGGAGGGGAGACGCGAGATACGGCTGATACTTGACGATCTGGCGAAGGTTGTGGAGCCTCCGTTGATATGTCGTTGTAAATGGCTTGATGGAAAGCAGGTGTGTAGTCGGGGAGGGTGCACAGCTGATTGCAGCAGGTGAGTGGAGGTTGAGCCGGGAGCCAGGAGTGACAGCCACCACGCACACACAAACAACACAGACAGGGGGAAACAAACAAACACAAAGGAGACGGCTGGAGCAGTACAGCCACCACAGCGTTACCTAATGCAACTCCACACTATGTTTTACGGTGCCGTGTACCGGAGGGGAGAGAGAGAGAGCAGCGAAGGGGGGGGGGAGAGAGAAGTAATACGGTTTCCTGATAAAGCTGTGGAGAGTATGTGCTGCAGGGAGGTGGATGCACAACGCACCCAGGAACGAACGCTAGCTCCGGTCCTTTTTACTTTGGACTCGATGTCCTGACAGGCTGGTATTTGTGCAACCTGCACAAACACAATACTGCACCATGATTACAAATGGTGAAATACAATGTAAAACTACCGAAAAATACCAGCTCACTAAAATACAACCGCTTTACTCAACGCAACTCCACTATAGCCGCGGTCAGAGAGCGGAGATGTGTCCCCTGTGTGATGTAATAAGACGCGTTTGACGTATGACCTTAAAAAAAGCTGTTTTTAAGAGCAGAGCTCAAAATTGCTCCTTTCCCTCTGAATTCCTGCCCTTATGTCTCGTAAAACATATCAAATCCTGCATTCACTTTTTTAATTGTAATTTTCAAGCAAGTTTAAGCATAAATGTAGAAAAAATAAAAACCTGCAAGATGCTCTTTAAAAAAGACTTCAGCTTAGTGGCGTACCTCTGCTCTCTTCTTATGCAGTCGTTCCCTCAGGTCTCCGATGCGTTGGTCCATCACCGTCACCTGGGCGTTCCTCTTGTTCAGCAGATCCTTGTTCTGGGCCAGCTTGCTGCTCTGCTCCAGGTTATGACGGTTACGAGCCTGAAACACAAATGATAAAAAGTCGCACACACTCTTGAAGATATTGAAATGAAATGTTGTATTCAATATCTGTTTGCTTGGAAATAAAGTATTATCACATCCTATACAGAATGAGATGGTGTTACCTGTAGCTCCTGGTACAGTTTCCTCAGTTCCAGGGCTGCAGGACCAGACAGGGGTGATCCTTTCTGGCCGGTGTGTGGCCCCAGGGGCCCGCTGTGAGGCCCCTGGGCGTGTGGAGCAGAGTGTAGCTGAAGGCGTCCTTTCTTTAAATCATCCAGCTGCTGCGTCAACTGGTAAAAACATTTAGAAAGAACTTAAGGACTCATCCAAACTTAACGCTTTGCTAGGTCTTGACTGTTACAGTGAAATAGTGAGACGTTACCTGGTCCACTCTGACCACGGCAGACTGCAGCTCCGTCTGCTTCTCCTGGAACAGGCTGCTCACATGCTCAATCTCTGCAGCTGGACACACACAACAGGACATTTGAATTCAGTATTTTCTTTTGCTTACTTATCAAGCCTATTTCAGAATCATAAATACTTTGTTTATGCTGGGGGGAATTGGATTTTGTGACTGTTGTTTCATTTTAGACTGAAATAATTAGTACAATTGAATACAGATATTTATATAAACATAAGAAGTGTAGGAAAAAGTATGCATTGAAAAGAAAAAATGAGATAAAAATAAACAAGAAGTCAAAGTAAGAATGTGCAATAAAAGTCAAATATAATAAAGAGGAATATTTACACACAAAGTTATTGTAAAATGTATAAACACCATTTATTTTATATTACCATAAGAAGTTAAAGTAAAAACTAGAAAAAAAGAAAAAACTATTTATAACATGTATTACAATGTATATAATGGTTTATAAGTTAATAGGATATAAATATTGAATTGCGCATCTGAAGAGGGTTTGGCTGCTGATGGCGAGCATCCTTTCCAACATTAACAACAGTGACAGTTACGTTTGTCTTTATGTTTACAGCAAAACAAATACAAACCAACCACATGTGGTTCGTATATGGCCTATAGTGATGTCAGTGTTTCCCCTAGGTTTACTGCGGGGTGGGGGAGGGGTTGGTGTTGGGATAAATATATATTCTTTAATCCTCTGGAGCAGAGAGAGGAGCTGTGGATTATTAATGCATCAGCGTTTCTTAGGGTCAGAATCACTAAACTAACAGCTTAAAATGAACATTTATTTAATAAAAGAGCAAATCTTCAATGTTAAAAGTGATAGTAGATAGTTTAGTTGCAATTTGGTGCAGCGCGCCACCAAGGCAATGGAAGGGGAAACACTGGGTGTATTAGTTTTTGATCAAGTGTATATTCAGCCACACTTGGCCAAGGCTTCCCTCTCTATTGAATCATCAATATGTAGTCAGAACAGCAGCCACTTCTCTACAGAGTCTCTGCAGATTGTTTGGGGCTCACAGAGGTTTCCGTTGATCAGTTTGCTGTAGTCCACCTGTCCTCTCATGGCGCGAATCTTCTTCAGCTTAGCTTCCTGCGTCTCCACCCGCTCCTTCAGCCGCTGCAGCTTCTCCGCCTCAGACTAAACCAGAGAGGACACAAGCTCAAACACCCATCTCATTTCAGCTTTCGTGTGACACACATACATGTTGAGATACATAATCATTTGGAAGTTACTGGCTTCACCCAGCTTATGTTCACCTAACAGACGGCCGTTAGTCGACGTTGGTGATCATAATGAGGATATTTTACAACAGGGCTTTAACCTATGGGCATCTGTGAAGTTAACTTCTAGGTATGCCTGCTACAAAGTGTAATGAGCACCCTACAGTGCGTATAGGATCAAAGGTTTTTGTCCTGAGCCTTAAACACACATGGAGCCCACCTGTGTCTGTCCATGGTTGGATCTGCCTCCCTGGTGAAGATACTTCAGTCTCTGCTCCTGGAAGAAAAGCAGAACGGGAGATTTTTTACTTTCACCTCACACATTATACGGAATATATGTGACGTTTTTTTTCCGTTGAGAATTTCATTTCTCAATTCTGACATGCAATGTAATAATATCTAAAATGACTGCATTCTATTTAAAGAGGAGCTTGTTTCAGGATCCTAGTTTCGTTCATGCTGGCCCACAAAGACACCTAGGGCGTATACTACGAAGCGAGTTCAACATTTGACTTAGCTGGCCTGATAAAACTAAAACCCCTGATCAGAGCTAACGGGTACCAGGAAGCTGGTTATTGACTGTCTTTGTGAACCTGGGATTTTTCTTCAAGCTCTGTGCGCGTTCTCAAAAGAATGAGCGTTTAAAGCATCATATGACTCATCTACCTCTTGGAAAGGATCTATCGCTGCGTTTAAGAATATTCAAAAAATGTAATTTACCGGCCAAAGCCTCCCATTATTATCTAATTCAACCGCAAATTGAAAAGTAAAAAAAATAAAAATAATTGACTTGAGGGAAACGGGGAAATCAACGGGCCATATTAAATCAAAATGAATTATATATTAGATGAATACCAATTGACTAATTCATTTACTAATTGGCTTTGTATTAGTCGCAATATACCAGCAGTGTAAGATGGATTTCAGAGGCATAAATACATAACAAAAATGTATCGTTACCGCTTGAGTTTACATATAAAAAGTATTCCCACAGCTGATTATCTGTGGCGCTTATTGATTGACTATACTGTAATGTGACACTATTGTCAAAATAAATAGTTAGTCAATGGCAGTATTTGCTACATTTCAAACCTAGACTCTGAACATAACCTGTTCCGGAGCATGGTGATCTACTATGTAAAAAGACATCCACCTTTGTTATCGGGAAAACTCTGGCTTTAAGCTCTACATACCTAGCAGTACACCCCTCTGATGGAGCATTGGATTTGTCTCACCTGTGCTTCTCCTGCTATGACAAGTCAATTTACACCATTACATTGTTATTATTTCACAGGGGAGATGACATCACATGTTTACCATCATAGCTCCACCCACGTTCAACCTGCCTTCAAGTCTAATTAGCCATTTCTCATTAAAAACACCTGGCAGCACGATCCATCACCCTGCTTTACTTTCACCATGTTTTGTCACATTTCTAAAACATGATCGATTAAAATACACTTATATTGATTATCATTTATTTTGCATACACATATTATAAAGCAAGTAGAGGGAGAACAGACAGAGTGTGTGTGGTGCTGACTGAGGCAGTTTGCAGCTCACATACACTCAGAGGAAGAGGGAAATAGAATGTTGGCATGAAGCCTCCCATCATTCACTGGAAACACACACACACTCTGATAACACATTATATAGACCCTCCAGAAAAACGCAGGCAAAAATCCTTGATTATGTGGGCTAAAATCCTTGATTATGTGGGCTAAAATCCTTGATTATGCGATTAAACATGCAGGGTTTTTATGTGATTTTATGCGGTGAAATTGCGGAAAGTTGCAAAAATAATAGATTTTTTTTTAAATATTGGGCTGTCTTATTTATTCTCTCTCACACACAACCTGCCACTAACGTTAAACCCATTTTGCTGATTATGCAGTAAATTCTGCGATCGCAGAATCACGTTTTTCTGGAGGGTCTAATTATATAATGGTAGTTCGTTTCAATACACAGGGCATGTGGGAGGTGCCAGTACAGGAGCTGTGTTTTCTTCTTGGAAGTCATCAATCACCTTTAGAAATGTTAGGAGGATAGAGAAAATGCCTCTACGTGGCTGCTGGGAGACTTTTCCATTCAGTAACTCAAGAAAAGACTTGGAAACACTTACACACACTGGCTGGAAACACTTAAAAGCTGCCACTTAGAGGGAAAATTGCTGCTTTTAAAAATGCTGAGCATAAGCATAACTTGGCCAAATAATAATACCACAGTTGGCCTTGAAAAACCCAAATTGGCCAAATCTAAGTTAGAGCTTAACAATATCCCAGTTCCCCGCTGAAAGCTTTTTTATTACACTGTGACTAAACTTCATCAAATGAATTACATAAATGTAAAGATGTTTTTTTGGCTTGCCCTTCTGTGTCTTTCCTGGAGTTTTAATCTGTTTCAACTTCCCACAGCAGCTCCCTGATGACCACATTTCCTGTCAAATCAAAGGTCACTTCCTACTGTGGGAATGGCCATGATCTGGGCCTCTCTCACACACACACACACACACACACACACACACACACACACACACACACACACACACACACACACACACACACACACACACACACACACACACACACACACACACACACACACACACACACACACACACACACACACACACACACACACACACACAGAGAGAGCTGTTGGATGGATTGTCTGTCAGTAAGTGTAAGGTTATCTACATTAGAGTCTGTCTTAAAAGGTTGTATTTGAGGCCCCAGAAGCGACTTCTTTGGAGGAATGTGTGTGTGTGTGTGGCATGCACAAGTTACCTTGGCGACCAACATCTGTTGCTGAGCCTCTATTTGTTGCTGTTGTCTTGTGGCCATTTCCTGGAGCTCCGAGAGGGTCAACTCCACACGGGGAACCTATAACACGACAAAAAAAAAATGAGATATCAATACTGTATGTCCATTGGAAAAAATTGTGTTTTCTCATCCATCACTGTTTTAATAATATTACTGAGTTTAGGCTTTTTTCAAAGATAAAAAATCCTCATCTGGTGGATCTGGAACCCTCAACTCCTCAAAAAAAAAATGTAAGCAAACGAATCACATTACCAAGTTTGACCCAAACTTCCTCCCGTTATTCCAGCGTGTATTTTTAGCAGTAAGAACCATGATCACTACCTCGCCGTAACGGCACATCTGCACTTATTCGCTTAAGGTGTGGTAAAGACAGAGGAAAGGCCTTTTGCCGAACCATGCTCCAGTTTCTTTAGAATACGCCCTGTGTAAAGGGAGGCGTGTGGCGCAGTGGATAGAGCCTTGGTGTTGGACTCAGGGGGTCACAGGTTCAAACCCCACTGCAGTCAGCATGTCATTGTGTCCCTGGGCAAGAAACTTCACCCCAAATTGCTCCTGTGGGGATTGCCCACAGTATCGAGTATGTAAATCGCTTTGGATAAAAGCGTTTATACAGATTATACACATTATACAGAGGGTTATCACTCTCTGTTTCAGCAGCTTTGTCGATGCGTTAGCTAAGTGTCCGAAAATGTTGCGGACTTCTTGAAAATAATTCAGAAATCATGTTATAATTAAGTAAATAACCACACCAAACTTGTATTAATTTTTTCTCCCCACAAAATCAAGTCGAAACTAGTATTCGAAATCTGTGATTCGTCCCAGATTATAACAGTGACTAACGCAATGCTTTTAAATAGATTCACACCACCTAAAACGCAAAAAGAGCTTTATACTATAAAAACAGGGGAACATGGACCGTTTTAATCTCCAGGGATCGACCGGCACAAGAGTGTCGTAAGCAGTGTTGGGAAAGTTACTTCCAAAATGTAATACAGTACATATTACTTACTACTGTCTTTTTTAAGTAATATGTGACATTACAATATTACTGTGTCTGAACTACTTTTATACTAATTTTGAGTTACTTTACCAAAATGACAGCAAAAGAATGGCTTGGTATTTTAAATGCTAAAATGTACAGCTCATTATACATCCAGTGAAGGGCAATGTGGTAGAGCATAACAAATGTGTAGGCCCTTAAGGCTACTGACAACTTGTAGTACACGGCTTAGTTGAATACTCGATTCTGATTGTAAATTCTTAACATGTGACACGCAGTGGCGTAGCGGAGGCCCCCGCACCCCCCGCAGTGCGGGGGAGCCCCGGACCTTAGGGGGCCCCGCCCCCACTGTAGGCTATCCTCTTAGATTTCGTAACGCGGGAACAGGGCACAGAGGGCGGGGCCCCCCCCCTCCCTGCTATGTTGCTAGGCACCCCGTCCCCGTCATGTGTACGCTGCCTGTAGTAGTACAACAGTGTATCATTATAATTATTTGCTGACCTGCGATAGGGCTAGCCGGCTGATAACTAATGTTCATTGGCAGGCTGGGCAGCGTTCAAAACAAAGCGGGAAGCATTACTCATATAAATAACGTTCATTATTTGCGTTGCTGGTAAACATGAAAAATGAAGCGCCACTACCCAAGCGGTGCTCAGAAAAGCAAAATGAGAGCGAAAGCCGAACAGGAGAGTCAAAACTACCTAAAATAACGTCATTGTTCCGGCAGGCAGCAAAGGTAGACGTAGACTCTAACGTTACTGCAGATAGACCGCTAGCAACCCCCCCCGGCCCCCGGCCGTCAGCTCCAAGTCCAGGCAGACAGCCCAGCAGCCCCGTTACAGCCGAGCCAGCTAGTCATGGCTCGCGCTTCGAGACAGGTTAGACATTAGAATAATATAAAGTTTTATTAGCCATAACCAGTAAGAGTATGCTACAGGTTACATTGGAATTGGAATCTAATCCGTTCATTGTTGCAGGTCAGCAAGAAATGTCAGCTGTGCCCCCTCCGAGGCCAGTTCAGACATAGCCAAGGTTGCCCGGCCAGCTAGCCGTGCCCCGACAGTGACAGCAGCTCCCACCCACCCTAGGGACACGTTGGCCAGCGACAACTCTGTGACTGAATACCCTACTGATAGGGGGAAATTCACTGTAGATTTAGAAGACGATGATGCTAAACGGTAGATTCTGAATAACGGGCCATCAGGGGCGGATCTAGACAAATATTCATGGGGTGGCAAGAGGGTGGCAGGAGAATTTGAGGGGTGGCATCCCATGGCAGAAGTATATTCTGATTTAATCGCAGTCATATCAATCAATGTTAACTTGGAAATCCACAATATTGATATTTTAACAAAATAACATTAGGTGAGATTATTGTAGCACATCAGTAAAGCCTGAAATATAAATATATAAGGTGGCACACGTAATTTAATGAATTTTAACTGAATGAGTTGGTTTAACTCTTAGACCAGCAGGGGTACCAAATATGCAGACTGCTGCAATAAGTACATTAATTAACCGTCTCATCGATGTGTGTCTGTATGAATATGATAATAATAACAATCATATTATTCCTATCAGCTATCAATCACTGTTATGATTCACATATTCAGTGTTATTATTAAATAAACTATATTTTTTTGGAGGAGTTAATGATGAACATTCCTCAAGATGCTTGCTCACCCTCCTTCAAATTTGAAAGACCAGTAATTACTATCATAATTCAAAAGAATCAAAGGAACAGTTCAGCGCCCCACAACTTCATTGCAAACAGTTACAACCTTGACTTTACATCAGAAAGAACAAACATTAAAGAAATGACTAACTGCATCAATTAGGGTTAAAAAAAACTGTATTTAGCTAAAACATACATCGCTGCAGTTATTATCCAGTGGAAAGTCCTTACCTACTCGCCTAGTTAAATCAAAGTGGTTACTTTTTTTTGGCTGGGCAGTGTAGTTTTACACACCATCTTAATTGACTTTCTCAGGACTTGAAACTGTTTTTTGGGGGCAGACCCCCACAAAGAAGGAACATATATTTACACATGTAAGGTCATCATCTTACATAGTTTATTATTCTCATCGACTCATCCGTGAGCAGAGCATCAAGTTGGCATATAACAGCTGAATGTGGCGATTACCATCTTGATCAGCAAAACGCCACACAAACTTATTAAGATTTAAAGCTATGGTGTGTTTTGATTCAATGCTGAGTACAGCCAAACTTGACAGGCTCTTCTCTGTCATTGTAGACCGCAAACAGTTGCGGCGCCAGAGTATTTGTGTTGGGTAATCTGTGGTAGGGCTAACCCATACAGTGGTGGGGCTCAAGTCAGTATTTGCAATGTAATTACATACACGCTCCCCTTGACAGTGAAACGCCACGCGTGAGGTTTAGATTATTTCCCTGTCTCAATCCAAATTGAACTGTATGAAATAAAAAGGCACATTTGTCTTGTAGTAAATAAAAAGGGCGACCTGGAGCCAATCCTGCAATTTCCCGACACGTGAAAGGGTTGAAAACCCAACCCCTGCAGGGGGGTCTGGGGGGATTGTCCCCCAGGAGATTTTTTGAAATACTAACATCAAATACACATTCTGGTGCTCTCTTAAGAAGAAAAATAAATAAATATATATTACTACACAACGTATTTAAAAAAAATGAATGTCATTTTAGTTTTTTGTTACTTTGTTCTGAAAGCTGAATCTGCTGCTCCTCACAGAGAGGAGAGGGAAGAGGCTGTGTGAATTACTTTACATTGTGGATAAGGGTGGATAGCCCCCATTGTTCTGTGTGTCAAAATGAAAGACAGCCCACACACCTATCAATCATCAAACCGTGGGTTCTTATAGTTGTACCAATGTATATCGAGATGTACTACAGCAAAAGTATTCTCCGTCGGGACTTCCTGCAACAACACCACGCTGTTATCTTGATTCTGATTGGCCAGAAGACATTATCAAAGATGTTCTATTGCGAAGACGATCACTACGTGACAAAATTTTTCAAAACCGTTTCTAGTCTTCGGTATTTCCAGACAAGTGGCTACTGAAATCAATCTTACTAACTGCTGTCTGTGCAATTTACTCCGCGCGAGTTGGCAGACTTTATTTTGCTTAATTTAACATCATTTTTCATGGTGGGGCTAAGCCATTTATTGGTATGGCTGTAGCCTACCCCAGCCATACCCTGACCGCAAATACCTCATTCCTTCTGTCTACTTGTATCCGAAATGCTTCTCGTTTTGCGCTGTCCTCCCGTTCAAATGAAATTGCCGCCAATCATATTTCCAAGCTCGCGCCATGGGGGGGGAGGGGTTACAAGGCTCGCGTCTTGTGCTGCATTCACTTGCACTCGGACATTAGAGATTTTCTCTCATAAATGTCCGATGAGCCACAACTTTTCTTTCAAAACAAAGCTGCCAAATGGGGTGGCAGCTGGGGTGGCAAGGCATTTTCCGAGGTGGCAGCTGCCACCCCGTGCCACCCCGTAGAAACGCCACTGCGGGCAATGCAAGCCTGAAGGGCCATTCAAAAGGGATGGGAAGGGAAGGTGCTTTTCAAAAGAGTTCTATAACAAAACATCTAAAATTGGATGTAGAATTCCACGCAAGTGGCTATGTTACTCGCCATCTATGGACCGGGTGTACTGTGAGCAGTGCTGGCTGTTCGGTGACAGACCGTCTGCCCATCACCTCCACCAAGCGTGGAGAATGGGAATAAATGATTGGCAGGGTCTCTCTAAAAAGATTAAGGAACACGAATTCTCTCGCTCTCATTTGGCAGCATGTGTCGTGTATGATACGTGGAAAAATAATCTGACCATTGACACGCAAATATCATCTGAGTTTAAGAGAGAGGTGGGGTTTTGGACCGAGGTCCTAACCAGAATAACTGATGTTGCACTAACACTGGCCTCTCGCAACTCTGCTTTCCGGGGTCACAGAGAGAAAATAGGTGATATAGATAATGGTAATTTCTGATCTACCATAGAACTTATGGTGCGTTATGATCCAGTTCTGCAAAGGCTTATTGAAAGCAAAAAGAAGGTGCACTACCTAAGTCCTCAAACTCAAAACGAAATAATTTCATTGCTCTCGAAAAAAAGTGCAGGACACAATCATTACAGACATACAGAATGCAGAATTCTATTCGATTATAATGGATACTACCCAGGACATTTCAAAAGTAGACCAACTGAGTCAAGTGTTCAGATATGTTACTATAGCAAATGATGAAAATGGAAACCCTACAGAGGTGAAAATAAACGAAAGTTTTTTGGGCTTCCATGCAGTCACAGACCAAACTGCTGCAGGTCTAGAGAGAGAAATTCTTGAATCGATGGCGAGAAAGGGGATACTACTTGGGAAGTGCCGCGGACAGGGATATGACGGGCTAGCAATATGAGTGGTGTCTACTCCGGTGTACAAAAACGCATAAGGGATAAAGAGCCCAACGCAGTGTACATTCATTGTGCTGCGCACAATTTAAACCTTGTACTCAATGACGCATGCCAAAATATACCTGAGATAAAAGACTTCTACGACACTGTTGAAAGGCTATATGTATTCTTTAGTGGAAGCGTCAAACGATGGGAGCTTTTGGAAACACACCTCTCAGTGCCCAAGGCTGGCCAGCCTACACTGAAGAGACTATGCCCGACACGATGGGCATCAAGACAAGACGCCGTCCAATCATTGCGGTTCCGTTATGCTGAAATTATGCAAGCGCTAACTAAGATAGACTTGCTCTCCAAAAAAAGCGAGGAACGTGCCGAGGCGACTGGCTTGAAAAAGGCCATGGAGAGCTTTGAGTTTGTTTTAATGACTGTAATACAGGGCAAGGTCCTTGAAACAGTCAACATTGTGTCCCAAGCTCTCCAGCGCAAAGACGTGGACCTCTTACAGGCGACAGCAATGCTTGGTAACACAACCGATACACTTGCCCAACTCCGAGGAGAGTTTGATGGCTTAAAAGCGCAAGCGCAAGACCTGGCATCCTCATGGGGTGTCCACAGTCTCTTCAAAGACAGACGCGCAAGGCGCACAAAGAGGCACTTTTCAGAGCTTTGCGAGGACCAGCGGCTCCAAGACCCAGGGGAGCATTTTGTTGGAATGAGCGAAGTTACACAGCGATTTTCTTTTCTGCTTCCCCGCAAACTTTTGCGCGCAACAGACAAGGATTTGTCTGAGTCCGCAAGTGCTTTATCAGGCCAGTATAAAGATGACCTGTCAGCCGAGTTTGCTTTCCAGATCCTGTCCCTCCGTAATGCTCTTAGGCCTACCATAAAGAAAATTGAGCGTGGAACAATCAAAGACCTTGCACAAACCCTGCTCATTGAAAATCAGTCCATTTTGCCAAGTATCCCCGATGTTGCCACAGCACTGAAATTGTTTTTAACTATACCCGTGACTGTTGCCAGTGCTGAGAGATCTTTCTCAAAACTTAAATTAATAAAGACATATTTGAGGAGCACAATGTCGCAAGAGAGACTGTCTGGGTCAGCAGTCCTTAGTATTGAGGGCCGACGCGCGCGCAGTATAGATTTAAAGACTGTTATACAGGACTTTGCGCAGAAGAATGCCAGGAGACGCGCTCGTATAAAATAATAGGCCTACAAAGCAGCTCCTGATTGCATCCTCTATGTAGCCTATAGGATGTGTTTTATTTGTTTGTTTTTTGTAGGCTACTTTTCTTTTATACAGAATGTTATATATATGTGAACCGTTCCGTTGTGTGAACTCCAATGATGATAGGCTATAATGTTCTACAATATACCTTCATGTTACAAAAAATACACAGCCACTTGTTTGTATTTGTCAATGATGTTTAAATCAGATGTATATTATTATACAGTTCCTACTGACCTTACTGTTTAAATCAGATGTATATTATACAGAAAGTTCCTACTGACCCTACTGTTTAAATCAGATGTATCTTTATACAGAAAGTTCCTACTGACCCCATACTGTTTAAATCAGATGTATCTTTATACAGAAAGTTCCTACTGACCTATACTGTTTACAAAAGATGCCTGAAAAAATAAACATTTCTAAAAGTTGCCGCGATGTCTATCCCATGTCACTCAATTATTGATTTAGGGGAGGGGGCGGGGCCCCATTGCCCGACCTGCGGGGGAGCCCCGAAATATTGCGCAACGCCACTGGTGACACGTTGTTAATACAGTCCAGACCACTGTCAAGGACTATAATGAAGGTTGCTGAGGAGGATCAAGAAAGAGAAAGGAAAAGAGGTTAAAAGACGGAGCGCTGGACGTCAGATAAATCACCAGAAGAAGGCAGAGAGGAAGTAAACAATAACAGGAACACGGAATGGGCTCTGTAGTTTGTTTAGTATATGGCCGTGTAATAAGCGAGATAATGAGCAGCGAGGCGGCCATTATGGGGAAAAGAACACCCGACAGGCTGATCAGGGAACCCGACCTGAAGCGGAGGGATCTTGATCAGCCCGGAGGGTAAACACCAGGCTTACTAATCTACCCGCACAATTTTTCTCTGGTGTCGGAATGTCTTGCAATGTTTTTAAATTCTTCAAAACACCATTTAATTTCGGGTTAAAATGTGTTGTAACTGTGTTACTGAGAATTGTAACGGGTAGTATATTACCCACATTTCATTAATAATGCGTTACATTACTTTGTTACAGCAAAAAGTAATACATTACTGTAACTCCGTTACTTTTGTAACGCGTGACACCCAACACTGGTCGTAAGGAAGTCTACCCTATAACCATAGAAGTGTTTCGATGTAACAGATGTGTCATTTTGTCATGTTGACCCAACGTTTATCTATGAGTTGTGAAATTGTGTAATCAAAATGATGTCAAACGAAATTCACTCTTGTCCTCCTCTTTCTATCAGCAACTCTTCAGCTGCAAACACTGCTGTCCCTTCCACACACACACACACACACACACACACACACACACACACACACACACACACACACACACACACACACACACACACACACACACACACACACACACACACACACACACACACACACACACACACACACAGACACACACACACACACACACACACACACACACACATTTGTCTTGCCTATTTCAGTGCACATTTAAAAGCAGTTAGCTCAGGCAAAGTACATATCTTAAAAACAAATTAATACAATTGTTATTTACTGGATATTTTAGCTTATACTCCATACATAAAGCACTTATAACGAAGACTGTTACTGAGAGTGACGGGAGATAAATGCTACACTACAGCTGCACACATACCTCACCTCACACTTTATGTCAAAGAGCCCCTACAGTGTGCTACAGAAATGTTATTAGTCTAGCACAGCGGTTTTCAAAGTGTGAGGCGCGCCTCCCCTGGGGGGCGCCAGAGTGCTTCAGGGGAGGCGCAGCGTGAGACACAAAAGAACGAGAAAAAGACGAGTAAAGTGACACTTGCCCACTTGTGGCTGTCTGTGGAGACCGAGTTCCCCCACCTCGCCAAAAAAGCTGTAAAAGTGCTCATTCCCTTCACCTCCACCTACCTGTGTGAGTGCAGGTTTTCCGCATTGACTTTGATCAAAAGCAAGTACCGGTAAAGGCTGCAGCCAGAGGATGATCGGCGTTTATTCCTCTGTGCATCAAAGACGCAGACTCATTGTTCCCACTAAAGTAGGGGTGAGTGTAATAAGGAGGCAAAGATGACGTTCAGTGTGTTGCCGGGAGCATATAAGGATTTATCCACCATGTTGAAAATGTTAAAAAAAATATGTCTTGAGAACACGGCGTGCGTAAATATACGGGTCGTGCTGCAGCTAGATGTGCCTGTCCTCTGTAAGAAGGTGTCGGCGACTGACATGCAAGGAAGAACGGCTGTCCACAGGCTGTTCCAACTTTAACAACTGTATTAACTTCCAGGGTAGTGAATTGAACATGCAATTGTAATTGGGTGTGTGGTATATTTTCATGCACGCACACGCATGTTCCACAACACACAAACTGAACAACACTCAGTTTTCCGATCGCTACCAGCGTCCTTGCGATCTTGTTTTAACAACAAGTGCACGTTACTGATGCAATATGGTTGAGACCATTCGGGCTTATTCTAGAGGGGCGCAAGGAATAGTCCAAGTATTGGGGGAGTTTTAAACAATATGTTTAAAACATAAAAATAAAAAGGTTTAAAAAAGTTATTGTTTAATGTTTTAAGGAGGTGACGCTACTCAGCCAATCAAATCGGTGCAGTCAGCACGATAGATTCAAACACAGACGAGACAAGAGGAGAGAAGCAGTCGGAGTAATTTCAAAAGGCGGAAGGTAGACAGCGAAAACAGAGCATTTCATTACATTTTCTCTTACTGGACCTCTTTGAAATGCAATTGAATACCCCTGCATTATAGCAACAATAATAATAATAACAGCAATAATAATTGGGAGGGGGGGCGCGGCTGTTCTTATGTTCTCTAAGGGGAGGCTCACCTTCCCACACTTTGAAAACCCCTGGTCTAGCAGCTGGTGGCCTTGGCAGGGTGACAGAATTATAGTATTGGTTTGGGGGGAAATCGGTGGAATCTTATCTGCTCAGGGCTGTGACACACACATCAACCTCAGCTGGAAAAAAATCTAATCACACACATGATTTGTCCCATTTTTAAACTCAGAGGAGAGTTTTATCTAGCTGTTCTTCAGAACAAACATTTATAGGATTTTATTGGGAAATGTGTGTGCGTGTGTGTGTGTGTGTGTGTGTGTGTGTGTGTGTGTGTGTGTGTGTGTGTGTGTGTGTGTGTGTGTGTGGTGTGTGTGTGTGTGTGTGTGTGTGTGTGTGTGTGTGTGTGTGTGTGTGTGTGTGTGTGTGTGTGTGTGTGTGTGTGTGTGTGTGTGTGTGTGTGTGTGTGTGTGTGTGTGTGTGTGTGTGTGTGTGTGTGTGAGGAGATGGGAGCAGAGGAATGTATTTAGCAAAAACAGCAGAAGGTGTTTGCCCAGACACATCCTGCTATTGTGTACGCTCACTCATGGACACATGCAGACACACACACACTGCACCTGGTCTGATACGTTATTTCCAGCTTCTTTCTAAACCTCTGACTAGCTACGACACATCTTAAGCCGGTTTGTATGACCATGCAGCTCTGTACTGCATCTGTACTGTATCTGTACTGTAGATTATTACACTGCTTTGTTAAATACTAGATGTTTTTAATAACGACATTCTACGGTCTTTTATTTCTTTATATTACACGGCTTAGTTGAATACTCGATTATGATTGGTGAATTTAGACATTTCAGAGGTTGTTTATGTTTGGGCTCTGGCCAGGTGCCTCATTTATAACGCCTTGCGTCGGATTCACTTAGAAGGTTGCCTACGTAGTACAAAGCAAAAAGATAGGTACAGACATTTTTTGACATTTTTCCGATCCACAAAACATTGCGTACCGGCGAGGAAAGTGCGTACAGCACTTCCTACGCCGGTTTCCCTTTATAAATCACAATCGACTCGAAATGCGGTGCTTTTGCGGGCTTCACATAACGCCCATATATGCCTATAAATAGTCAAAGAAACGGCCATTCATTCATTTTGACTGACTGCATGAAGAAGATCGCAGGAAATGACGACAGAACAGCTAAAAAAGACATCTCACACCGTGTCAGATTTTGGTTATTTTGGGGAGGTCGAGATAAATCATATTGTTTGGTGGATGCAGTTTGAACCAGAGTAGCAGCATGGAGTTCGGATCGTCACCAAAATAAATAAATAAGTGGTCCGAAAAAGGTTAATGACAAAATAAATACACATTGCCTTCCTCAGGCAGTGTGTTTGTACCGGCGACAGGAGACACCCCCTTGATGAGAAACTAAGAAATGATCGGGGAATCCCTCCGGAGTGGAGTCATGATGACTGGATCTGAATTATTTGTTTGTATTTGGTGGTTTGTGTCCCAGCTGTCGATCAGCTATGCGCAGCGTCTCCACTGCAGCCTGTGCATCCCAACCCCCCCCCCCCCCCCCCCCCCCCCCAGCAACTCTATATCCTGTTAAAGGAAATACAACTAATGTGTTGCGTTATATTAGCTGTACAATTTACCACATATGGTGCTCTTAGTTTCCATACCTCCTGTGTTTTACGAGCGACTTATCAAGTCTTTGCAAACGGCATAAAACATTATTAAACATGATAGTATATAAAACCATGCTCGTATCTACAACCTATAGAAATGCAAAACGGCGTCAGTTTAGACGTAATTCTGTCCTCCTGCTTACCGCCTCATTTATGAGAAAACATTTCATTAACATTAACACAACATATTCGAGGTAGTTTTAAATAACATATCCGTATTTATTTATTTCTCCAAGTTATGTTTTTGTGTCCACTGAGGAGTCGCAAACAGCCGTTTTTAAATCATTTTAAGATTGGCTTTAATCAATGTTTGAAAATGAATTCTTCATATATGATAAATGAGAGGTAACATTTTATTTATGGTATTATTTCCACATATTTCTCTCCATTCTTCCTTCTGCCAATGGTGTCGCAGTTTCTCGTCTCTCCCGTTGTTGTGCAGTGCGTACGCATGGGTCAGAGTGTGCGTGGAGGACCGCACATTTTCCCGTCAAGTTAGTATTTTATCAATCGCAAACATTGCGTAGAAACTGGGGTACGCCATTTTTTTATATCCCTAAATAAATGAGGCCCCAGGGCCAGTTCTAGACAATTTGCTGCACCCCCCCCCAGCCAGATAATCGTACAGTAGAGTCCTAGCTATCCTGGTGATGAGGAACCCCCCAGGATAGCCATAGCACCCCCAAGAAATGTATGTGTCTTTTTTTTTTTATGTGTGAAATTCATAATTTCAAAAAATGATTGATTCGAAAAAAATATGCTACAGTACAGTACAAGTAGCCTACTTCTGTGTCTCTGTGTTTAATTCAAGCTCTGCTCTGTGTGTGTGTGGCACGAGCCATGGAGCGTGCACCGGTAGGTATCTACTGGAGATCGTTGTGGTTAGCATCTGGTGCTAGCTAGCTATGCTAATGGGTATAAGGAGCTTTTTCAACAACAAGGTGGAGGGGGAAGTCTTTCCTGTCAGACTGAGAGTCTCAGATAATCTCAGCTCAGGTGAAGTAAAGGACTCTTTCAGTGTTTAGAGAGTTCACTTTAGTCTAAGTTATCTTTGTGGGTCTCAAGCGGTTTGGTCAGGATTCATGTAAATAAGTATTTCCGAGGCACACGTTTATATGATCATTATAGGTATAAAAAAAAATAAGAGCATAAATGAAAAACAGGTATGAAATACTATATGACAGTAAAACAAGAATACAGTTTAAAAGGGGAGTGATTTGTAGAATATCCATAAAGAAATAGAAAATCTGTTTACAGTTCTGTTTAATATGAGTGTTGAGAGCTGTATCCATACATTCATTTTATGCTCAAAGTGCAGCAGATTGATGCATTTAACTTCAACATTAAAAGAAAATCACCCCCGGACCCCGCTAGAGGATGTGAGGTCCACCCCGAAATAAAGTAGGTTAAAATAATTATATTGCATACATTTTATTTTGATTGTTTGTTATATGGATTTGTAGTATTTGTGTTACTGTATGTTCAATAAAGGAGTATTTTGCTAAATCTTCAAGATTTAGCAAAATACTCCTTTTGAGGCCTAGTACATACAGTGGCAATGACTTGAGACATTGCCACTGTATTAGGCCTCAAGAGCCTTTCTTGTGGTGGCAGACACATAGAAACATATTGGTGGGGCGCACTTCGCACGCGCACACAATGAAAGATTCCACGTGCTCCGCGCTCACATTTTGCTGGGCCCGCGTGCTTTAGCACCGCTGCTATGACTCCGTCCTGTCACTGTCAACCCACTGGCCATTCAACATCTCAACAAGTGGAGCTTTAACGCTGGCAGCATTAGCGCTTTGCTTAATATCAGTATCAGTGATTAATGACAGTGATAGCCATATTGTGCAATAGACAGAATCAACGCCTCCAGGCTTACTCATTTCATTCTGTAAGACATAATGCAGACACGTAGTATTTCAAACATAATGCAGACTACATCAGGATTCAGACGATAACATTATGCACATTACACTGATTTTCCAGTCAGTGGAGCCACATGTCAGTGGCTAACTGCTGACCTATGGCAGAATGCAGATACTCACTTCCATGTGCATTATGAGTCTGCAGATACAAACTAATCTACTGCTAATGCATTATAGTTTCACCTTAAAGGAGACCAGAAAGTGCCAGTATGACTAGAAAAAAACAAGTTTCAGCTAATTCATTTAGTCCATGATTGCATTTGAACAGTCTTATTTGCTTATTCGGAAGGTTCCTACCGGAGTGAAATTAACCGGAAGTAAAAACTATGAGTCATGATAAGAGCTGTTCGAATTCTCTTGATGATAGGAAAGGAGCTTGAGTTTTCCTATATTATCTCCTTTAGCTTGGGGTACACTGGACCATACTTTACGAATGGAAATTAGATAATACTGTAATACTGTATTTTGCTTGGTTGCAGTCGGATTCTCTTTGCAATTTTTTGGACAGCAGCCCATGTGTTTTCCTCTGTCCTTATACACGTTAGTTCAGTTTGGTACAATTAATGTACTTGTATGGAAGAAAAGAAAGGCTATGTTGCTGTTACATTTTATAAGCAGGCAATTATCAATATAAATCGTTCAATGAACCAAATTTCCCTGAATCATATAATTGAATAATTTGACTTTGAAAACCATCTATGTTTATGCAGTCTGAATTACCCCCTGCCCTTACACATTTTGGGAGAGCAATTTACAAGTATTGCTTTGAACAGTTTTTTCTGAGTTTACTCAAATTCAGAGGTGAAGTATCTGAACTCTGTTCTTTGTTTGTTCAGATAACAATAATAGATGGAGCAACACAGGACTTGTGTCACCTGATATCTTAAGTCCTGTCTCACGGTTACTCAAGTCATGTGTTGTAATGCATTTATTTTCACGGGTACAAAGTACAAACAGTGAAAACAAACAAAAAAAGTATTTTGTTAAATTGTCTTCAAAGGGGGATACAAATAAAAACAGAAACTACAGTTTGGAAAAATGGCTGTAAACTATGGTAAATCTATGAAACACAGCTATTTAACAAAATATTAAGTAGTGACTGCATTTCACAGTTTGTTGCCATATTTAATCCTAATGGCCTTTGAAAGATGTATTAAAAGGTGAGTGAACAGAATATTCCAGAATCCTCTGCTGAACCAGAGCTTCAATGTTCAACTAACAAATCCTTAAACTCTTTGAGCATTGAAAACTACATTTCACAGGAAGCCAATATATCGATACTTTCAAACAAACACCCACTTGATTGCTGTCCGGACTAAAGATTATTTGTCCCAACAGTGTGTCAGTAGTGTGTCTTCCTAATCTCCCTAATGAGGACATGCATCCTCCAGCTGCAGAAAAGTTAACAGTTGACGCTGACACTTAAGAAGGGTGTCATGCAATCTGCTGAACACACTTTACACACCCTGCATACTGCGCTGCTGACATTAACATGCAGCTTCTATCAGCCTCCCGCCGCGCTGTATTTACCTGCAGGCTGTCCCATGTGATCCTGCAGGAGCGCACTTTAATTTTGCTGCATTGTCCTTCAACAGTAAATTCCTGTACCAGATCCACCTCATTCCACTCCATCCTCTCAGCCTCGCAGAGAATCAGCAGACCTCTATGCTTTCAGATGGACAAAATGTTGCCGGAGGCTTGACAGGGAGACGCTCAGAGGGAGAGCGATCCTTATCACAACTTTCCCTCTCGTCCGCCCGATGATGTGCTGTGATTTACGACACTCTCGCTCTATCTCTCCCTCTCTCTCCCTCCACCCACCTCACCTCTCTCATAGAAACTCTCTCCAGCATTGGTGTGTTCTCGAATGACGTGTAGAGCCCACTGCATTCAATTACCACAGAGCAAACATGTATACACCATAAACCAGTACATAAAGAGATGATCCAATCGCATTTTATACAACTTCCTTTTTTCTCTCTATCCATCCATGGAACTACACCTCCTCTCTTCCTACACCTATAAAGATAGAGTGGTGCAGGAGTGAGTCCCTAAACCCAGAATTGGGTTTACATTTCACCAATTCCGTTTCCCTCTTCGTATATGTAATTTTCGTTATTTTGAGCATGGTTAGTTTTTGGTTAGCAGCCTGAAATCAAATCTATGGTTAACACAAGCTTATGAGTTTTATTTAGGTTTTGTTCCATGACATAAAATACATCAATAAATAACCCACTGGTGAATGTCTGAAGCGTTTACGTGTCAACTGGTGGTCGCTATCAAGTGGTTAAATGAGACTACTAAATGTGATGGCGCCGAACAATAGCCGCCTTTAGCTTAGCGGTTGTGTTAATATGCGGAGATTATCCTGCTAACCATAACGTGTAAGTATCATCAAAAGTATGAAACGTGAGTTTGCCTCAGATCTCTTTGTCTGCAATATTCCAAGAAGAAATGGAAAAATCCCTTTGCATTTTCTCAAGGGAGCTTTAGGCTGCATTCACATGATAGGCGATTGTTCCTCGGTCACCGCAAGGTTGGGCGCAAAAAGAAAACAGCCAGTTATGTTGTGTTTCTCTGGCCGAATCTGCTAGCTTGCGCCGCTACATACAGCTGTCCTCTCACCGGTTGCTCTTTAAAAGGTCAGCTGTTAACATTTCAATAATTTGAACTTTGAGCGGAGCGCTCAGTGAAAATGTTGAGCCCTTTCATAAAAAACAGAATGGCGACGACAGTGCAGAGTCGTTTTACCGCGCATCATGTGAATGCAGCTTTAGCGACGCTAACTTCTGGGTCGGCTTACAAAAATACATCATCACTGCACCACTCTATTTCTCTGTTTCTGTATCCCCCTCCACCCCTCTTTCATCCACACCTTCTTAATCCCTATCTCTATCTATCTGCACTCTTTCATCTCTCCTTCTCTCCATCCTTGTCATCCTTCTGCAGCTGGCGTTTTGCTGCAGCGACATCCCCTTCTCTCTCCCCCCCTCACACCTCCCTCTTTCTTTTTCCCACTTTCTCTCAGAAGGGAAATCACTGCACCACAGCCTGATGGGGCACCAGCTCCTCTCTATCAGCCTCCGCCTCCTGGTCCAGATGTGTGTTATGAGGGAAATGATGACGCTGATGCCGGCAGATTAACCGTGAGGCAGCAAGCATGGGACGGGACCAGCGACACACACACATTCACACGATATGCATGTGCACACACTCGGACACACGTTAGAAATACAGCTGACTCCTGCTGCGTCATATCCCCTTCTCTCACACACACACACACACACACACACACACACACACACACACACACACACACACACACACACACACACACACACACACACACACACACACACACACACACACACACACACACACACACACACACACACACACACACACACACACACACACACACACCAATAGATGAAGCATACTGGAATTGTTGCCAGTGCTGCTGTACTGGGTAAAAAGTGAGCTTTGTGTGTATTGGTCTGTAAAAATAACACACATGTTAGATTTAAATATAAGGTGGGTCAGTGTATGTTTTGCTCATTGGATTTTCTTTTCACAAATGGATATTCAAAAACAAAAATGACTGGATATTTAATTTTCGTTTTAAAATTGAAAAACCAAGATTGAAATACAAGGCGTTTTTCTTTGTCATGGTCAATACACTGACCAAGGTGTTATCAGAAGTATTATGTTGAAATCTGGAGACATTTTCATTGACATTAACTGGACTTTTAAATAATCTTGCGAAGCTCTTTAAAGGTAAAAAAAACATGAATATGATGTTATATTATAAGCATATATTATGTATGTGTTTAAGGAAGGCTATATATTTTCCAAACAGTGTCGCGCAAGTTTCCTTGAGCACTGAGCTCAAAGTTGAAAATATTTCAACATGGACCTTGTTCACCAGTGACTTTGCGACTGAAACCAATCAGAATACAGCTGCATGAAGCGGGTTTCTCATGCTCAAAAGTTAATTTCCCTCCAGAGAGAGTTTTTCTCCCCACCCCTGCCGGAAACGCCTCCATTGGACTCCTTTGTTTACTTAAGTCCCGAAGTGACATCACCATGTAACACTTGCGCTACTATTGCCTAACGCTCCAACACATCGTACAGGATTAATAAGAGGCGGGGCATCTCTTAGCGGTTGACCAATCAAAACAGAGCCGGCCAGCTGACCTGGTTTCAGACAGAGGAGGAAAAGAGGTGCTGCAGCACAGGCAGTATGCTTGAAAAATAAAGAGCTTCTTGAACATGAAAGCATGGAAACATGTCACAGCAGAGAAACAAAATACAAATAGAAGCGTAAAAATCTCCATAAAGCTAATTAAAAAAAAACATTATTTTATGACAAATGACCCAGGCTCTGGTCGTGCTGGAAACACTGGTTTAGCCGCTTACAGGCTTTCAAGCACGAGATCGTTTCACAAGTTCCACAATTTAAATGTTAAAAGAATGCTAGATAGTGGCAGATATAAATTGTTGCTTGATTAAATGTCCAATAAATCCGCCCTTTGTCTGATCCAGTTGGTAAGCAATTGACAACAATGCCATTAATAATTTAATCTGCAACAATCTTAAAACAAATAAGACAAGGAGGAGATAAACAGGGCCCTGACGGGGGCATATAATAAAAGGATTCTGTGGCTGTGTAGATGCTAAACCTGCACCAATAATACGAAAAAAGAAACTGTAAAGGGTGAATTGCACACCTAATTATGCTGCGAAGCAGATAGCGTGTCCTGTGTTACTTCCACATACAGTATTTCAATTAGGTAATATGGTAATAGGCGTTAAATCTGCCACTTTCTATTCAAATGAGCCTTGTTGAAAAAGAGTTTGACTCACAAAGATCAGCAATAATAGCCACACACAGTTACCGTGAAATATGAGCTTCAGAGAGTGGGTGGTAACTGAAGAGCTTTTAGAAGGGGGGGTCACGGCCATTCTTTCCACTGATCATTGGAGAGAAGTGATTGTAGCCCGGGGAATGGTCTAACTAATTTGTTTAAGGATGCAGTGACAGGATGCAATAACAAGTGTGTCGTAAAAGAAGAAATTAATAAATACATCCTACAGGTCATTAAAAAAAATACATGAGAAAAAAAGCTGCAAAATGTTATGGTCCAGAGATGAAGGCTCTAAAGCTGCCCAGCGGTAAAAAAACTCTGCGCTGACGTTTCCTTTGTGTTTCTATGGTGCACTACACTTGGCATCCCACTGTGTTCAAAATTAAAGAGGCCCTATTATGCTATTTGGGTGTTTCCCTTTCCTGTAGTGTGTGATATAGGTTTTGTATAAATGGTCTGCAAAGGCTAAAATCCCTGTATTCCCTCCAGACGGAGTCTCTCCCCCACTCGCCTCTAACACATTGTACTTGATAGGCTAAGGGGCGGGACATCTCTTAGTAGTTGACCAATCACAACAGGCCAGCTAACCAATCAGAGCAGACAGGGCTCTGATTTCAGACAGAGGGTGAAAAGAGGTGCTGCAGCACAAACATTTTTGAAAAATAAAGAGCTTTTTGAACCAATGAGCATGGACACATTTCACAGTCGAGACACTAAATACAATTATGAACCAGAAAATCAAACTCAAATTTGTTCATATACAATGGAGAAGAAAACGTTGCAACTCAAAGCAAAAAGCTCCTTTTTTATGACACGTGACCCAGGCTCTGATCGCTCTGGAAACACTGGTAGAGCTGCTTACAGTCTTTCAAGCTGCAAATTCTCAGTGTGGCAGGGACAGATCATGTGACAGAAAAGTGTACTCCACTGTTTTTCTTTGTATCTTGTGGCGCATTTCCACTATAGCGCGGAGCGCGGTTTAAGCGTGCCGTGCCATGCACGTCCCGTTTTTGGTTGCGTTTCCACTTGGCGTAGTACCGGCTAGCGGGTACTATTTCACAGTTTTTTCTGGCCCCATAAAATCGAGGTTCTTAGCGGGCCAACAACCAGGCGGGTTGAGTATGCTAAACTAGAGAGAGAGAATTGCTGGCAAGGGAGCTACAACTACAACAAAATGAACATATTTTACCGTGATTTTATTGTAATACACGTGCGAGGCCCTGCAATGGAAATGCGCCATTAGTAGGACAGGATCTATGTATTGAGTAGGGCTTAACGATTTATCGATTTTAAATCGAAATCGCGATTATAAATGATGCGATTATGAAATGATGTGATTATGAAATGATGCGATTATGAAATGATGCGATTATGAAATGATGCGATTATGAAATACATTTTTTTTTTTTTACATATATTACATTACATTGCATTTAGCTGACGCTTTTATCCAAAGTGACTTACAGTAAGTACATTCGACCAGGAAGATACAACCTTGAAGAAAACAGAATCATATAAGTACATCAGGTTTCATAGAGCCAAAACATTTCAAGTGCTACTCAACTGGCTTTAGATAAGCCAGTCCTTTATTAGTATATAAGTGCTCTGTTAGCAGTTCTTTGTTAGTAATTCTATCGCTCGATAGCTCGATATATATTTTTCTTCTTGGGTGTCAGTCATCCACACCAATCAGAAGTGCTGTGTTCCACATGTACCAGCCATTGTTAACCATTCAGAAGTGGCCAATGATAGAAGGTGATAGACAGATTGATCCAATCACCTGCCAAGTATTTTTGAAATTGCCTGCCCTTTCCAAATGGCTTCCAATGGAGCTTTCCTAGATGGTTTGGTGAAACAAACCATCTGAGTCAGGTTAGTAATGCTCCATCACATGTGTTACATCTA
This sequence comes from Notothenia rossii, assembly GCF_949606895.1. Taxonomy (NCBI): domain Eukaryota; kingdom Metazoa; phylum Chordata; class Actinopteri; order Perciformes; family Nototheniidae; genus Notothenia; species Notothenia rossii. The sequence goes on along the minus strand of NC_136905.1, from coordinate 55,106,622 downwards.
TTACAGGGTGAATCTTAAACTGAAGCTTGACTTTAAAGCAAAGTTTAGATCTTTCACTCGTAGCTCAGGCTGCGGGGGTGCTAGGGACGGGAGCACGTTGATACGACCTTCCTAGCAGGAGATATGGCCACGTTTTACAATAAACTTCCGTTGGGTCACTTAAAAACAAATATCGCAAATCGCAATCGCAATATTTGTCAGAAAAATCGCAATTAGATTCTTTCCCAAAATCATGCAGCCCTAGTATTGAGCATGTAGGAACCTACTGTTTTGTATTCATTTATTTCAAGAATGGTAAAAAAATACTTCTCAAGATGAATACAAAGTCATACAGGACTGTCTCAGAAAATTAGAATATTGTGATAAAGTTCTTTATTTTCTGTAATGCAATTAAAAAAACAAAAATGTCATACATTCTGGATTCATTACAAATCAACTGAAATATTGCAACCCTTTTATTATTTTAATATTGCTGATTATGGCATACAGCTTAAGAAAACTCAAATATCCTATCTCTAAATATTAGAATATCATGAAAAAGTATACTAGTAGGGTGTTCAACGAATCACTTGAATCGTCTAATTAACTCGAAACACCTGCAAGGGTTTCCTGAGCCTTGAAAAACACTCAGCTTGGTTCAGTAAACTAAATCACAAGTATGGGGAAGACTGCTGATCTGACTGCTGTCCAGAGGACCGTCATTGACACCCTCCATCAGGAGGGTAAGACACAAAAAGAAATTTCTCAAAGAGCAAGCTGTTCACAGAGTGCAGTTTCAAAGCACATCCACAAAAAGTCTGTTGGAAGGGGGAAATGTGGCAGGAAACGCTGCACAACCAAGAGAGATGACCGCAGCCTTAACAGCATTGTGAAGAAGAGTCGCTTCCAGAATTTGGGGGAGCTTCAAAGACAGTTGACTGAAGCTGGAGTCCAGGTATCAAAAGTCACTGTTCACAGACGTGTCCGGGAAATGGGCTACAATAGCCGTATTCCCATGGTCAAGCCACTTCTGAACTCAAGACAACGGAAGAGGCGTCTGACTTGGGCTAAGGAAAAGAAGCACTGGACAGTTGCACAGTGGTCCAAAGTCCTCTTTTCAGACGAAAGCAAGTTTTGTATTTCATTTGGAAGTCAAGGCGCCAGAGTCTGGAGAAAGGCTGGAGAGGAGCAAAATCCAAGTTGCTTGAAATCCAGTGTGAAGTTCCCACAGTCAGCGATGGTTTGGGGAGCCATGTCAGCTGCTGGTGTTGGTCCACTGTGTTTCATCAAGCCCAGAGTAAATGCAGCTGTGTACCAAGAGATTTTAGAGCACTACATGCTTCCGTCTGCTGAAAAGCTCTATGGAGATGAGGAATTCATTTTCCAGCATGATCTGGCACCTACCCACAGTGCCAAAACCACCAGTAACTGGTGTACTGACCATGGCATTACTGTCCTCGATTGGCCTGCAAATTCCCCTGACCTGAACCCCATAGAGAATATGTGGGGTATTGTGAAGAAGAAGCTGAAAGACACCAGACCCAACAATGCTAATGAGCTAAAGGCCGCTATTGAAGCATCCTGGGCATCCATAACACCTCAGCAATGCCACAGGCTGATTGCCTCCATGCCACGCCGCATTGATGCAGTAATCCGTGCAAAAGGATTCCCAACCAAGTACTGAGTGCATTAATGGACATTTTCAAATGTTTGATTGTGTTTTGCTGTTATAAATCTTTTTTTTTTACTTGGTCTGAGGAACTATTCTAATTTTTTGAGATAGGATTTTTGAGTTTTCTTAAGCTGTATGCCATAATCAGCAATATTAAAATAATAAAAGGCTTGCAATATTTCAGTTGATTTGTAATGAATCCAGAATGTATGACATTTTTGTTTTTTTAATTGCATTACAGAAAATAAAGAACTTTATCACAATATTCTAATTTTCTGAGACAGTCCTGTATATGCATGACAACATGTGAACTTTGGGTTTCTATCCAGTGCTTTAATTATTTTTTGATTGTCTTCTACTCAGTGGCGTAACAAGGTTGTGATTGGCCCCGGTGCAAATATTGTTTTGGGCTTGTTTAGGTTGCTTGGTTACTTTGAAGACTGCGTGAACCGGTCAATGCCATTGGGGCCCCAAAAACAAATATTAAAAAAATATATATAAAACTTTTTTTTTTTTTTTGCATGGGCCCTTTGCCGGCTCTGGGCCCCGGTGCGTTGCACTGGCTGCACCTTCGATAGTTACGCCACTGCTTCTACCGTATTGGTGCACAAAGAGTTTCAAACTGTCCAAGGCATTTCGCTGCAATAATTCAACAGAACTAAAGAAGTCATGTACTAACAAGCAATCATTCAGAACAATAATTCACCGGTCACCAAACCATGTCATGTTGCAGCAGCTTCACATACGTTCATGTGTATAATCTGAAGCACATGGGGAACATGTACTTTCTCTGTGTGAGTATCAGTTTCCACAGTGTGTATGTTCTTAGAGTAATGCACATTCACACACATGCAAACCAAGACACCTTGTTCTGATCATACGTCCCACTGGTGATGAAACCCATCCCTTTCCCATCTGCTGCACGCGTTCAGTAAAAATATTCCTCCTGATCTGCAATAACAGCCTGCAGACATTCCTGCAGCGTGGACCCAACCGAGAGGGGAGAACTGTGTTATCAGAATCACAATGTTTGAGCAGCAGGGTGGGCCGCTGGTTACAGAGATCAGCATGTTACGGAAAGGTCACATCTTTGAACCCTACTACTGACAGCACGTCCATCAACAGCAGAGTTGAAGACCCTGAGACGGATTTAGGAAAAAAAACAGGACGGCCAGCTGGAGTTAGGGAATACTCAGTAAACTCAAGTTCTGGTGAAACGTAATACAGCCCAGTTTCCATCCAAACAGGGACTTTCCTACAACTCTGCATCAGACAATCAGCTTGCTACTCACTGCGAGTTGGACTCGGCTGAAGAGTTTTTAACGTTTTGTTCTTCGACATAAAATACGTAATTAAATACCCCACTGGTGAATGTCTGGAGCTTCTATATGTCATAAAACAACGGTTGCTAACAAGTGAATAAATGTTACTGTTAAACGTCATCTCACAGATACAAGTCTGCGAGATGGGAGAGACCGTGGTACCCCTCAACAAAAACACACCTGTTTGGTAACCTGGCTCCAAAATGGTGGAACAAGATCGCTATTGATATCAGGACAGCATAAAGTCTACACAACTTCAATACAGACTGAAAAAGCAGTAGCACTTATGGTATGGGTAATTGAAAGCAATTATGCCAACAGGATTCTTGCTTATTGAGTTTGTATCATTATGGTTAAAAGCACTTGTTAAGTCGCTCTGGATAAAAGCGTCAGCTAATGAAATGTCATGTCATGCAGCGTGTCATCTATAGACAAAACAAAGAATTGATTTTCTTCCCTGCCCTTGGTCAAATTGTTCTTTTGTTTTTCACATCTTTGATTATGAGTGTTTTACAGTATTGTGATACATTGTACAAGTGTATATCCACCACTTTAAGGTCCAAACTGCTCCACAAAGTAAAATCTGCTCAAAGATTGTAGGTCAACCCTTTGAGAAACTCTTGGAATCAGCCTTCCATAATAATATAATAACATTTTCTCTGATCCCAGCCATGTCCTGAACAGTGAATTTGAATAACGATATTGCAATTTGCAAAGACTGAAATAATCTCTAGTCTCATATCAGGATACCAATATGGTATCGATATTTTGTGCAACCCTATTGTATAGTAATCAAACCTCTAACAGCATAAGCAAAGTGAACATTCATCACCTCTTGATTCAAGTCAGCCGACGTCCCTGAACCCAGACTATCACATAACCTGCGAGGCTTTTATAGGGATGACATACAGTGGAAATATTCATCTTAATCTGTATCAACACAACCCCTGACATGAGTGTTTTGTCAAGAGCACATAAACACACACTCAAAGACACACCCCCACTTCTTAATATATCCCTGAGCGGTGCCCTCACACAAAGCTGGATGGGCTACAGTTACACACAGATGGATCAAGAGACTTGACTGTGTGTGTGTGTGTGTGTGTGTGTGTGTGTGTGTGTGTGTGTGTGAGAGTTAACTGCAAATGTGTGACACTGTCTGTGGTCGTTCTGGGGTGAGGTGTGTATGACGCTGTCTTGGGAGGGGAAGGAGGGAGTGATGGGATAGGAGCCAGCCCACACACACCAGAGGAAAACACAGCTCCTCTCCAATGTGTTGGCCAGTAAGTGGCATGTTATTTAAAGTTCTCTATATTATATCGGAAAAATATATCAAGGCATTCAAAAACGACATGCGCCACCTCCCCTTAATTTGTGTGTTTTCTTACAATGAAAAAGGTCATCTTGAAGATAGTTTAGCAGGTTTGATGAAGTCATTAGAAAAATGCTAATGTCACGCTTAGCAGGTATAATATTAACATAGTATTCGATTCATATTTAACGTGTTAGTATGATTAACACAACATAGTACATGTCCAAGGTAAATACTTTATGTATGTGGCACTCATCACATTTTCAACCTTTCTTTTAAGAATTTCTCAGTTCTAGCTAGCTACGTGACAGATAGAATTCTATTGAGAAATGGCAGTAATTGGCAGTCATAATACTAACAAAGATTACATAGTTATCTCCGAAGGTTGTGAAGAATCAACCCATAGTGGGTCCCAGGCCAAGACTGTTAATAGTGCCAGACCATAAATGTGCACTACAGTCCCCTGCACGTTAGCATTTTATGCAGGCTTAATGTGAGCATGTTTGAAATATAAAAATTCCTGCTTTTTTGCCTCCACAACTTCAGAGAATTTAGAAAAACAAGTGTAGCACCTCTAGTCCTATATCATACCAAGAACAGAGGCACTAACATCTATGTCAGGGTTGAGTGAAGCAGGCAGGACCCAAATGCAGATTCAATATTTCAAGGCTAAAGTAACAACAGAACTCTTCCCAGTGAACACAGTCAAGACAAACAAGGATCTCACAAAGACTAACAGAAAAAAACAAACCTAAATGCACACAGGACAAATCAAAGAAACAAGACACAGGTGAGGAGGGAGGAGAAAACAAAGAGGCACCAGGTGAACACAATCAGGAAATCAGACACAGGAGGGCAAACACAGAGACAGGAATCAACAGACAAGACAGGGGGTGAACACTTTTCAAAATAAAACAGGAAATTAGAGACAGACAAAACACAACACAGACAGACCGTGACAATCTACCTAGGTTCGTAAAGTGGTATGCCGTGAATAACTCTGGGAAGAGTTCGATTTTAGTTGAAGATTTTACAATTTTATTGCCAGCAGTGTTCAACAACATTTACATTAAATTGTGCCAACAATATGAAAAGGAATGAAAATAAAAAATAGAGCTCTTTACCACACAAATAGAAATAGTCTCTTACCTTTGATCAAGATAATTCAAATCAGTTCAGTTTGGTGTGTGTGTGTGTGTGTGTGTGTGTGTGTGTGTGTGTGTGTGTGTGTGTGTGTGTGTGTGTGTGTGTGTGTGTGTGTGTGTGTGTGTGTGTGTGTGTGTGTGTGTGTGTGTGTGTGTGTGGATTGCTATGGCTCTTCTACCCGGGTAGAGCTAATAGTGTACTGGTTCTTATCTGGATCAGATCAGTGTGAATTCAGCAGGATTCTTCAAATCAAACGTCCTCTGTAGGCAGGTCCAACGGTAGGCCACACCGCTTCCAACAGCCGCTCACAGATTCACTGGGCTTGGCTCGCCATCAACCCCAAGTCAGATTGGATCTGGCTGGCTGACATCAATAAAAACCCAACTGGAGTTTCTACACGGCTGTTGTCTTCTAGTTTGGGTTCACACAGTGGTTCTTGCAGGTCAGAGTTTGTTAACTAATATAGTTGAGAGTACAAATAACACTTTTTAAATACTATTATGCACACTACACTAGGAGCTGCTCGACTTATGTCTCTGCGTCTTCAGGGTGTTCACAGGGGAAAAAAAGAGAGAGAGGCGGAGTGATTCGCGCCACTCATTACCCTGGATGTACACTCTAGAATGCTCCGTGCAGAAACAACATGTATTCATACATCTAAACGAAATAAAGTGGTCTAGTAGCCCTATATTTTATATGGGTTACACAAGCAAGCTTTCCATCCAAACGTATCGCAAATGTGAACCTCATTTGAAAAATATTTGGCACGTGAAATACGTATGAATGCTTTTTTTTCCTCTACTACTGTTATGAAATGATTAGGCGTTGGTTCATGGAGATAAGCAGTCACTGGGGCCAATCCTTCAGTCCAAAAACCCTATACCATTGCAGGAGAAGAAAACAGCGCAACAAGTTGAAATATTCAGAAGAGCAGCAAATGGTGAAAAAGCATTGTAAAGACCTGGGTGGAAATATTTCAGTTTGTATCATGTATTAATGTGAGGAAGGTAACATCAGGTCTGTATGGAGCGATGAGGAGAATTTTAAAATCAGCTTAATTTCGTCTCTTCCGCCAAATAGAAGTGTATGCGTTTCCATTGGACGCTGTTGCCCTTTACTTTTCACAATACAACCTGTTCTTTTTTTTTTTTACCTTAGTCAAGCTTAAAACACTAGTTTACACATAACAATATCAACCTCGTTCTGGATAATATTGAAGTTAATGATTGTATGAACGATTTTCTTTTCAGTCTCTACCGGAGTAGTGTGGAAATAACTGCTACTTTCCTGAATATAAGTATGACACAAACACTGTCTGTTTAAGTATTATTTATTTATTTATGTATTCATTTAATATAACAGGGACGGTGCACATTAATGAACATTTCTGTAAATGTGCCAGAGTTAGCCAAGAGAATATTTGAAATACACTTTGCTGCAATGAGTAAGACACTAGTGTTGAAATGAGATAATAACAAATCTAAATCTGCTGCAAAAATAAATCTTGTTCTCAGTCATACACTGACAACTGTCAGCACTGTCATGTTTACATCATCCTGTGGGAAGAACAGCATCTGGTGCGTGTGTGTGGGTTTGTGAGTGTGCAAGAGTAAGTGAAAGCTTGTGGATATGATTATACAGAGCTAGGAGTCACACCCTAACTTGGTCCATGCATCTTTGAAACACACACAAACACACACAGATGAAATAACAGTTAAGGCCAAACATAAATGGCCAAAACACGCCTTACCTTCCCTTCACAAAGCGCCCAGTTTAAATACACTAACATCAACACACACCATGCTTTGGTTGTGTGACACTAACACAGACATAGTAACACACCGCCACAGCAGCACCGCCCTGACACACAGACAAGCTGTTTGACTGCCAACGTGTATGACCGGTGTGTGTGTGTGTGTGTGTGTGTGTGTGTGTGTGTGTGTGTGTGTGTGTGTGTGTGTGTGTGTGTGTGTGTGTGTGTGTGTGTGTGTGTGTGTGTGTGTGTGTGTGTGTGTGTGTGTGTGTGTGTGTGTGTGTGTGTGTGTGTGTGTGTGTGTGTGCGTTTGTTTGTGTGAGAGTAGTTTGGATGGTGAAGAAAATAAGAACTTTAAAATAGATATAAAAGGGATAAAAAGGGAATTGAAGATAGAGCATGCACACAACAACACATTTTAAAGTCACCTCTACATTCACTCGAAGTTCAAGTGTTTCAATTGTTCTATGATGTATGACTATCTGATGTGAGGCAAAAAAGCGCAAGGTGGGAGAAAGTGTAAAACGAACGCACACTTACTCTGCTGAGCTTCGCACACACAAACATAACATCTCATAATGAAAAAAAACAAAATCAAAAACTCACCCCCACACTCCTGTGTTGTCTCAAACTCTTTGTTTTTTGTTATAAAAGCAAATGTTTAAAGGTAGCGAAGGAAGAGCTCAAGACGACTATGAAGGAGCACAAGAGGTGAGAGGACGAAGAGAGGGAGGAGGAGGAGCTGCTTGGCTAGCTAACAATCCTCTTAGCCTGCTGATGTCATGGGACCAAGCTAATCCTACCTTTACTGACTGACCCGCACATGCACGCACACACACACACACGCACACGCACACGCACACGCATACGCACACACACACGCACATTGGCTGACTAACTAGCAGGCTGACCAACACAGACGCGCACAAGCAGCATGGTGGCTAACCGAGGCCTAGCAACATGTACAGCAGTCTAGCCATTGGTTAAATACAATAGCTTACACTGCTGAAAATAGCTGTTAGTGATGAATAAGACGCTGCTAGCATGAGGTCAGCTGCTATTTTTACAATATGGCTCAATGTTTTGTAGGGAGGACAGGATAAAGAAAGCTAGCAAAACAAACTCCGTAAGCTAGCGGTAATTATACCAACACAAACGCGCCAAACACATGGCTGGTGACTGGCTAACGGAGGCTTAGCCAACATGTACAAAGCAGAATAGTCTGTGGATAAACACAATGAGCAACATGGTTGAAAATAGCTATTAGTGATAAACAAGAAGCTGCCAGTGTGAGGTCAGCTACTCTATTTAACATATTACTCACTGTTTTGCAGTAGGGGACAGGGATAAAGGATAAAGCAAGATACAAACAACAGCTAACAGACGATGTACCAACACACAAACACCACATAAACATGGTGGTTGACTGGATAACGGAGGCTTAGCCAACATATAAAGCAGTATAGTCTGGGGTTAAATAAAATAGCCAACAATGGTTGAAAAAAATAAAAAGCTGCCCACATGAGGTCGGCTGCCCTCTTTACCATAGTATTCACTGTTTTCAAGGGAGGACAGGATATAGAGAGCTAGCAAAACAAAAACCAGTAAGCTTACGGCAGTTAGCCAGGCTGGTATATTCTAGTAAAGGTACACAAGGGAGATTGAGAATGTGATAACATGCAGATAAAAAGAGCTAGTTTTTTGCATGCTTTTGTAAATAGATGTTCTCTTAACATAAACATTTACAATTTACATAATAAAATGCAATCTATGGCTTGTTACTGATGAATTTCAAGTTTCTAAGCCTTTGTAAAGATGGATTGAAAATCAAATCAAATATATGGGTAGTATTAGTGTGGTTTCTCTGCATGTGTACATTTTAATATCCAATTTATATTGTTTATTGGTTTGACCAAAGAACCTTGTGGTAGGTAGTGTGTGAGTGTGTGTGTGTGTGTGTGTGTGTGTGTGTGTGTGTGTGTGTGTGTGTGTGTGTGTGTGTGTGTGTGTGTGTGTGTGTGTGTGTATGTGTGTGTGTGTGTGTGTGTGTGTGTGTGTGTGTGTGTGTGTGTGTGTGTGTGTGTGTGTGTGTGTGTGTGTGTGTGTGTGTGTGTGTGTGTTTGTTCACATGGTTCCTGGTGGTGAACTATAATAATCACTGTCACTAATCTGTGGGCTAATCCGCTAGACTACACACAGAGACATACACTTACATTGTACTGTAATTATGTGAGGAATACACACATACACAGCCCCTTCAATTTATATTAATGGAATGTTTAAATATTTGAGGAAACAGCTAGTCTCCCTCATGCTATCCAAACATGCTATATCTTGATAGTGACATCCATACATAAAACAAGGTGTAAAACATTTATTTACAGGGTTTTTTGGAAGACCTTTGGTCAGAGCTAGGCCTTATATTTCAGTCTTTCAGTCAGTCTTTTCCGAGGTCTAAGAGATATCTTGGTATCTTGGATATAAATTTAATGTTTCTCATGCTCTATAAGTCACTGTTTAAACCCCATACGTGCGTATATTAGTGTGTTTGTCACACATTATATATTGCAGAGAGCTTTATATACACATTGCACAATCCAACCTGGACGTGGAGATATAGCTAATTAGAGATTCATAAGGCAGCCCAGTCAAGCCCTGCGCCTGTGTGTGTGTGTGTGCGTGTGTGTGTGTGTGTGTGTGTGTGTGTGTGTGTGTGTGTGTGTGTGTGTGTGTGTGTGTGTGTGTGTGTGTGTGTGTGTGTGTGTCCACCTACCTTGTCATCAGCACTCTCTGCTTCTTCTTCTTGGGCCCAGCTCTGCTCCAAAGGCTGCGGACTTCCTGCATAGACATGAGCAGTGAAAAAATGTAAGCATGAAATATTGTAAAAAAGAAAAAGGATTTATTTGGTTATTTTCCCATAAATCATGTTCTTGTCTCAGTATTCTACAATGTATTCTGGTTTGAAGGCTGGACTGTGTTTATGTGTCCTTGTTAACTGTCCTTATTCATATTTATTCAGCCTCTCTTATTCCTACTAAGGATGCAGAGGATGGTGTTGGCCTCTTGCCTGCTGTAACAGCAATAAAACACAGAGGACAAGCTAACGCAGGCTTTTTATACTGTACATGGCTATATGTTTCTGACAGAAGATCAAAAACCTCCTAGAGAAACTGCCATTGGATAACAATAAAAACAAAAACAAAACATTGAATAGTGTGAGAACTAAAGCAGAATCTCCCTAATCGTATTGCTCTGCCTTTCTCTCTGTGTATAATCTATAAATAACCCCATTCTCTTAATTCTACTAAAACCAGACAGGCTCAATCTCGGCTAATCCCAGCCGGCTCCAAGCTTCACCCCCAGTCAATAGAGCAGTCAGAGCAGAGCTTAGCATTCACTGGAGCTGATAAAGGACTATCTGAAAAGCAATACAGAACTTTAAACACTATTTACATTCAATTGAGCAGTTATTTAATTACAGTCGATTTAAAAAAAAGGAAGCTATTAAACAGGACAGTTAAAATAGCACGCTAATAACAAAGAGTCATATATTGAAACTGGTAGAAATACAGCAAAATCAGTCGTGGTGGACCTGGATAACTTATTACTAGTCTTGTCAATTTGTTCAAATATGAAAGTAAGTCAATCAAGACAGAGGTTTTTTTTTTGTTAATTGCAACATCTTAGTTTAGATAATTTCTGAATGATTGGCATTAATTGGACTTAATTAGCAGACAAGGAACCCTAACCCGTGACTCTAGCCCTAAACCATAAGTCACCTTTGCTATAAAGGGAATGTAAGCAGCTAACATCCCAACTAAATGAATTCCCAATTGAGAAGGCATATCTAAGAAATGAAATGCCGTAGTGAACTTCAATGGTGGAAAGTAACTCAGTACATTTACTCAAATATTGTACTTAATTACTTTTTTTAAATATTTGTACTGTACTTTACTGAGTATATCCATTTAAAGCTATTTTATACATCTATTCCGCCACATTTCAGGCAAATATCTTACTTTTTACTCCACTGGGACTTTTACTTGTAATGGAGTACTTTAAGATCATAGAATTTGAACTTTTACTTAAAGTGGATCTATCATGCTATATTTGAATAATATAGTGTAGGACCATACCTATATTAGGCATATTTTTACTTTTTATTTTTCAAAATACCAAACAGATCATGCATTTTAGCCATTCCTCATTTCGCTCAATTATAACACTGTCTTTGCATGGGCTGATTCTGTGAGAACAGCACCATCTACAGGCCTGGCATATGTACTACAGCGTCTCCAGCGCTTTCGAACGGCAATGTCCGTGGCTGTCTCCTCCTGATTGGTGGAGTTGGCCCAATAGCCGTAGCGCCACTTCTGTGATGTCATAGAAGTGTTCAATCTGGATCAGTCTGTATCAGACTCCGTTGTAGCCCCTTTTTAAGAGATTTGAGTATGGAGGAAAATAGAGAGGGTTGTGTTTTCTGACACTTGGTGAGTTCCCTGGAACACCGGGGACACATATTTATGTATAAAAGACGTACAAAAGTGCATTTTGCATGATAGGCCACCTTTAAGTAAAGGATTTGAGTACTTCTTCCAACACTGGTGTACTTCAGACTAATGGTGGAAAGGCAGCTCGTCACTGTCATTTGTGCAAACTGATTTTGTTCTATCTTTTTAAAATATTGTTCTGTTCAACACTGTGAGCCCTGTTTGCCATCAAATCACACAATGGAATAAAAGGAGGAAGTTGGGTATAAAAAATGTTTTGAATTATTTTGAGAGGTTTACAGATAGATTGCGTACATCCTACTTTTTTACTAATCAACTACTTCATCGCAGTATAAATATCTCATTCTTCGTTACATGCCTGGTTATTTGGTAAGACTCTCAAACAAAAATGTGTGTACGCTTTTAAGGGGCGACGGGTGTCCTTGTGTGAGAGGTGTTAACTTGGCACAGGCACCTTCAATAAACCACAGAGGGCAGATGACGTTAAATGAAACTAGGAGAGGTTATACATTATGATAATGTGTGGCTCGGGTCCAGGGAGAGCAGTTTGGTTTAAAAAGTTGTTTTATGATAAAAGGTGCAGAGCCAAAGACAGTTTGGCTCTGCAGGGTGGGAATGAGGGACCAATGGAGAGCTCCTCTACTCCACACAGCAGCAGGCCGATACATGATCTGTTGCTCTGTTCATCTTCCTCTGCATCCTACCCTGCTGCCACAAAGCAACCTACACACACTTTATTTCTGTTGAAATGCCTACATGAGCATTTTGGGGTTAAGCATGTGTCCAAGGACGTGCTGACTGCAGGGGGGGGATTGAACCACTGACCTCTGATTGGTAGATCAGCTTTACCCCCCTGAGCTAATGCTGCCCATAAAAACGATTGCACTATGAGCCGAGGTGTCCTTGAGCGATGCATGAACCCCCAACTGCACAGGTGCGCTGCGTCCTCTTACTTTTGGCGTGCGCCCCTCATACTAAAATGCAGATTTTCCAGTAAACCTGATTCAATTCAGATGACACAGTTTACGAGCACGTGATAATAATGGGACTCTAATGAATGCTTTTAATGAATGAGGAAAAATGGAAGTGCACCAGCAGGTGGTGAGGTTGTGCTGTTCCTGCAGGGAGCACACACACACACACAACACATGGAGCTATTACTGCAGCTGGAGGCTTTGGGCACTACCATGCACTAATGTTACACAATCATTCATGCTCTTTTGCTCACCAGAAATAATAAAACCGTTCAACCGGCTAGTTTGGATTAGCATCATGCTTAATGCTGAAATAAGTATGAAATGGTCGATATGTTTTTTAGTTTTAGATTAACTTACATACCTACAATTGTAGTATCATTCCAATGATTTGATATCTGTGCTTCAGATACAATGATTTCAGTCCTCTGACCCCCCCGCCCTGCAGCTTTACCCTGGGCATGTTACGTAACACTAATCATCTTATCTGGCTAACTACTGACCGAGCCTCTAAAACCTCATACACACCACTTGCCCTGTGTGTGTGTGTGTGTGTGTGTGTGGTGTGTGTGTGTGTGTGTGTGTGTGTGTGTTGTGTGTGTGTGTGTGTGTGTGTGTGTGCTGTGTGTGTGTGTGTGTGTGCGTGTGCGTGTGTGTGTGCGTATGTGTGTGTGTGTGTCTGTGTGTGTGTGTGTGTGTGTGTCTGCAGTTGTGCGTTGTGTGTGTGTGTGTGTGTGTGTGTGTGTGTGTGTGTGTGTGTGTGTGTGTGTGTGTGTGTGTGTGAGTGTGTGTGTGTGTGTGTATGTGTGTGTGTGTGTGTGTGTGTCTGCATGTGGTGTGTGCGTGTGTGTGTGTGTGTGTGTGTGTGTGGTGTGGGTGTGTGTGTTGGTGTGTGTGTTGTGCGCACGCGCTGCGCGCGTGTGTGTATGTGCGTGTTTGTGTATGTGTGTGTGTTTGTGTGTGGGTGTGTGTACGTGTGTATGTGTGTGTACGTGTGTTTGTTTGTGTACGTGTGTGTTATGTGTGTGTGTATGGGTGTGTGTACGGTGTGTGTGGGTGTATGTGTGTGTACGTGTGTGTTTGTGTGTGTGTGGGTTTTCCACATGTGACTAAATGCATTCTTAATACTGAAGAAAAATAAATCTGTTGTCAGCCGGCTTTTACACTTGATGTTTGGTTGTGATCCGCATGTATGTGTGTGCGTTTGTTTGGTGTACCTTGTGACCAGGAGGGGCAGTGTCTGAGGTAGAAGCTCACCTCCGGCCTCCTGCCCCCCCACTGCTGGAGCAGATTCCAACAGTAAGATCTCCTGAGGGAGAACACGCTCTTGAAAGGAGATAGAAGGAAGGAACTATTAGCACAGCTATAACATAAGGCGCGTTCACACCAAGTACTTTTCCACAAAGGTTCCTGAGAACTACGATTTAGTTGCATTTCACACCAAAAAGTCCCAGGAACTAAATTAGTTCTAGAGAACCTTTTTTACCCCCTTTTCAGTCCCTGCTAGAGAGCAGGGACTTTCGTGGGAGAAAAAGGTTCCTGTGTCTGATTGGCTGGGCGGAATGCAAACCACGCCCCGTCAAACTCCCAAAACTTTGTGAAACCGCCATTTTATTATCCTTGCATTGCATTATTAGCATTAGCATTAGCATAGCGCAGAAAACGCAGAGAGACTAACTTATGACAACACAAAATAAAACATGGGAGCAGTGGAGAGTAGGAGGTGTCGGCGTTCTGGCCGTTTACTTGGAAGCTGCTGGGAGTCCCAGCAGCTTCTACTGAAGCCAGTCCCAACTCCAGGGACTTCCGGCCGGGGATTTTGGGCGGCAGTATACGCCGTGAAGTTGTTTGCGGCCTGCCAGTAAACCCAAAGCAGAAGAAGAAGAATTGACGTCAGCTGCTTCATTTGCCTAATCCATCCCCAGGAACTAATTTCCGGTGTGAAACGCGATCTGTACTTAGTTCATGAGAACTAAAGAGTTCTCAGGAACCTTTGTGGGAAAAGTACTTGGTGTGAACGCCGCCTATAGTGTGCTCTATTGTGATTCATAATATTTGTATTCATTCAGTTATCATGGTCAAAATCATTTAAACTTGTAAAGCACTTCTTAGCCTCAAGCAGGTAACCTTTACTTTTAAAAGAGCCATTCTGCCCCCCTATACCACCAACTAAATGTTGTCTGGAGCCGAAAAACATATTCAATAACAAAGCTTATTTAAGGTTTTATATATAATTATACTTTTTTTTATTATGATTTTTTTTATAATTAAAGATGTTATAACAACTGATTGAAATAATGTCAACATAGCAAACCTAAGAAACAAAAGGTAACATTTATTCATGCTAAACTTGCACAACTAAACACTTTTTCACTAAAACAGTCTTTAGATTTGTTGTATTCCCTTTCAAAGAAGGCTCTTTATTTATCACCAAGGACAATGCAATTGTTCACTCTGTTATATAGCACAGTACACAAATATAAACAGGACCTTTACACATGAGGACTGAATACATATAAACATACTGTAGACAAACAAACACATTCATGTTTTGTTATGGCAAGGTGTTCAGAGCAAACTGAACACTCTGTGTTTTTGGGCCAATCGGGACTTAAACTGGCAACCCTTCGGTCCCCAAGCCATGTCCCTATAGACTGAGCACTTAGATTACATTTACAAAAAATAATATTAGGTTCAACTTCACATTATTATTGCTTTCAAATATCCTAACACAGTTATGTGAAATGTGTCAACGTTTCAGTTTTGTCAGTGTATGTTAACTTTAGCTCAGTAGAAACAGCTAGATTCTTTGGTAGCAAAAATAAGAATAAGACAACAATAAGAAACTCATGTTATTTTTGTCATTAAATTATATTTAACTGAGACTTTTATTTTAAGCACCTCTAGATTGTTGGCAATGCCTAGGGAGCTAAAGGACACTTTGACATCTTCTCTCCAGGGTCTGGGAGTCGAACCACTAACCCATTGATTGGCAGACGGCCAAACACCCCTGAGCCACAGCCTTCCTTTGATCTTTTCCTTTAGCTCTACTAACAAC
This sequence comes from Notothenia rossii, assembly GCF_949606895.1. Classification (NCBI taxonomy): domain Eukaryota; kingdom Metazoa; phylum Chordata; class Actinopteri; order Perciformes; family Nototheniidae; genus Notothenia; species Notothenia rossii. Next base: position 55,090,895 of record NC_136905.1, on the reverse strand, counting down.
ACACACATGTACACAAATACGTGGGCCTTGAGGTATGGCCTCTCATCTCAAAGGCAACAACATTTCACACGCCATATATTATGTGCTGCCTCACAGCCCTCCCCCCCAGAAGCGGTATAGTATCAGAGCCATTTATAGCCTGTCTGAGCGCTGCACTGACACACTGATGTGATTGAATGAATGTAGGCCAGGCTTTAATGGACACAGTGGCTCTCAGTGTGTGCATGTGATGGACTGCTCTATTCATGTTGATATAGCCATGCAGTTCACAGCACACACTTAGCGATGTATTGATTCCTCGAGGTGTAGCTGTGGTCTCACTGTTCGGCTGCAAAGCGATCCATGTGGCCACACCGAGACAAGCTGCCATTAAACTGTCAAATCATTCCAGATGAAATCACGTAAATACCCTTTAACTCAGAAAAGATCTAAAAGATTGTTTAAATTGTATTTATATGAGTTGTAAACAAGATGATGCGTTGTGTGTTTAAGCATGTCTGGCTCCTGCAGAACAACAGTCATTATTATCATCATTTAGTGAGCTCATGCTTCATTATATATGTAAACAGTCTGTATAAAAAACATTAGGAATATGTTTATATATTGACAGACTTCCATAGAAATATAATGTATATATAATCAGACACCTGTCCTTATGCAGTAGGCCTTGTTTTATTAAGATTTTGATCATTTTGATAGTACGCATTGATTTCTGTTGTCTTGTTTTTGCTCTTCTCCTAGGTGAAAAAAAAACATGTTTACAAGTAGTCGGGAACCGTCTTACTAAGATAAGAAATCAAAACACCTTGTTTTACACTCCACAAATGTGAACGTTAATCCAGTATAAGGTAAAAATGACTTTTTCATTTGAGCATTATAAAAAAAAGATGATGTTTATATAATCCTGTCCCACCAGTAAAATCACAGGATTGCATTGTTTACGTTTATTTAGCAGTACTCACATTTCACTACAGCTATCTTTATTATTGTACATCCTGTTGGTGGCATGAATATGCTATAGTGTTTATGGGGGCGTTACCCATACTTATAAGTAACATTCCCATTTATGATAAATGGGAATAATCATTTAAAACACCTGGAAAAGTGCAGATTTCAAACTGGCTTCTTTTATTTTTGCTCTTAACTGAAAAAATAAGAGAAATGTAAAGTAATGATGCTGCATTGAGCCCAATGTGTGTCAACATCTAGATGTTAGTCTTATGAGTTCATTTCCAATAAGGATCACCTCTCAGTCTGTTAAAGACTGTTAAAGTGTGTCAAAGTGATTTAATTGGACTGATATGACGTTAACGATTCAATCAGCTCACCTTGAGCAGAAAGCTGATGCTCATGGAAAACCATGTTATTTATGTATACAATAGGTGATAGGCGGACACACTTCTGATAATCTTATGTTTACCTTTTTTTTGGTCTTCATCATTCCTTCTTTATTTTAACTGTTTGAAATGTGTTCAAAATGTCATATTTGTACTAGTGTCATACAGTAGTGCAGATGGGATGGACTCACCGTGTCCGTTCCATACTTCAGCGAGGTGACACTCCCCCTCTCCGGCTTCTTTACAGTATTCCACAACGTCAATCACTCTGGTTGCCGGAGTAACCGGGACCTCAGTAAGCATCTGCTGGGTGTCATTGAGGTAAACTGTCAGGATCACCTGTAACCATAGAAACAAATATGTCAGTTGTCATAAAATGGCTTAATGTATATCACCTTTCCACTTCAGGAACATGAGCATAATGGAAGTTCTTCTCACTGATTAGTGATTGGGTTCAAAGAGATCAACTCATTCACTTTGGTCAACCAATCGATCAACATGGTTCCAATATTAACCAGTGATAAAATCAATCACTCCGATCTCAGAAACAGGAAGCAACCTGGCTGATCACGTTCAGATGGGAGAGGAAAATCAAGGTAGACAAATAAAGACAGTGACCATCAGCTCAAACAAACCATCTATCAGATCCATAGATACGTAGATACATTAGCAGAGTGTGAATACACGGTGTAACGGAAACGGAAAATGAAAGAAATCCAATCAGAGACAGCCCATGTACAGGAAGGCAACTTGTCTTTGAAAGCACAATATAAACCTGAGCTGAAGAAGGTACATTTGATCTAACGTTGATGTGTTAATGCTCATTATTAATCTGGAAACACATTGAAAAAACATTCATGCAAATGAATCACATGACCAAGTTTGACACAAAGTTGCTCCTGTAATAGCAGAACAGATGTTTACCATGGATAGCATGGCATTGAAAAGGCAAAGAAAGCGGAGGAACTGGTTCCTTAGGTTTAGTGAAAACAGAGGAAAGGCAATTTGCCGAACCATGACCCATTTTTCTGAAATTGCACAGAAGCGGGAGATAGCGGAAAGGGTCACCCCCGTAGGAACAGATAGAGCTCGCAGTGTGAATACTACACACTGTAGCACACATTATACAGCAGCTTTGTCAATGCTTTAGCTAAGTGCTGGAAAATTGTCAGACCATATGCTAATAATTCAGAAATCATGTTACAATAAAGTAAAAGAGCCTTGGATTTATCTCAACAGATTAAAACTTGATTACAACACTACACTTGTAATTAATAGTATTTTAAACAGGTGCTTCATCAGGATTAATCACAGATTATTATTGTGATTAACGCAAAAATGTTTATAGATTGACAGCACTAAATGTCATCTTTAAGACATCAAGACAAACATATTGTCAAGTGATTAGAAGGTCATTGAGATAACAGCAGTATGAAACAACACGCAGCCATCCATCTGACTTAGCAACACATTGATCACAGCTCTGTAATTACCTATCAATAATGGCTTGCATAAACAAGACATGCACATACATAGCCCTATAGGACAAAGGTTTATTTTAATGTGATCAAATGAAAAGGTAAACCATCTCATCTGTCCATCCATATTAAATCAGAAAGGTTCCAAAACCCAATGTATATTACTATTTAGTTAGTTTAGTTTAGATTTATATAATCAAGGGAGTGTAATATTGACAGAATTAAAAAGATATTGGTTGGGTTTATCATTTTTAACATTTATCAGCTGATCCCCTCTGAAATCATTCTCTTATCCAATTCTCAGAATTCTGCAGGAAAAAGATTAAAATAGCAATCAGAAAAGGACATCCTGTGTTATCGCCAGGGATGTCATCGCCAATGTCATGTCAGATAGTCATCGGCATTTCAAGATACATTTAGGGTAATCTGGGATAGGAACACACCGAGGCACACACACACTGATACAGATGCACTTTTAATCTCAATGCTCTCTCTCTCTCTCTAGCTCTGAAACACACACACACACACACACACACACACACACACACACACACACACACACACACACACACACACACACACACACACACACACACACACACACACACACACACACACACACACACACACACACACACACACACACACACGCGCGCACACACACACACACACACACACACACACACACACACACACACACACACACACACCATCTACTGTCCACATACTCAGGCAGACACACAGGAATATATACTGTACAGTACACTAATCCATAGTATTCTACACACCTGTCCCAGATCATGTGAAGTAATCTCTGCTTGCATGCAGACAGACTGGACAGGGACACATTCACTAAAACCTGGATTAGACACACACAAACACACATGTAAAAGCAAACAGCACACACACACATAAACACACATGCAGACCCTGCAGGAATCATTTAAAGTAGGCTAATCATGTCCTCACGAGGGCTGTGATGTTTCTACTTTACATGGTAGGAAACAGCATTTGTTACACTGAAGGACTGTTGGCAGAGATGAAAGAGTGTTTTATATAATCAAATCACTCAGAGTGCTTTTCTCATTTGAGGCAGATATCAACAGGATACTCATAAATCCATAAAAAAGCCATCCAAAATATTTGTCATCCAAAATATGCACTATAAATGTAGGACGCACATTCAGTCATTAGAAAATAATTGCAGAGATATGTTTAATATGTAGCAACCAGTGGCGGCCGGCCCATAGGGGCGCCGCCCCACCTCTTCACACATTCTAGATTGCCATTAAAAATATTTGTAATGAACAGTGTTTCCCATACATTGATTTATTTGTGGCGGGCCGCCACAATTAAATATCGTCCGCCACAAATGTATCTTGTTTGTTTTTTTGGTGGTCTAATGCAGTGGTTCCCAACCTGGGGGGCGCGATATAATTGTAACGCAATACATGATTGTCGCTAAAAGCCTTGTCTCTACATTACAATAAAATATTTTTTTAAATGTATTAATTCATTTTAATAAATATTCAAGTTAGTCCTGTAGCTAATAAAGGCATAAAAAGTAAAGCAACTTCCAAGAGGACTGATTTGGGGAGGCTGATGATCGGAAGGTTGCGAGTTCAAATCCCGCCTGGAACACCACCACTAGTGTGCCCTTGAGTAAGGCACTTAGCCCTCAGTTACTCCAGGGAGAACATCCCTGTAATTGGTCATTGTAAATCGCTTTGGACTAAGGCGTCTGCTAAATTGTAAATTATATTTTTGGGAGAATAAACACCACAGATCCTCAACTCTGGTGTGTCTCACTCATTAACAACGCAACACAGAGCAACAAGAACAGTGTCTACAGTAGCCATGAACTTGCATGTATTTTCTTATTTGAGGGGGTGGATGCGTGGGCCACCCGAATAGGTTAAGGGGCCTTTGGCTTTTCTTGCCGGGGGGTTGCGGTGCGGTGTCCCCACAAATATAATCAAATTCTGTGGGAAACACTGGCTGGTGTCAGTTAAATGTATAGTCTACAATCAAATATCGATAAAAATTGTTTTACGATTGTCTAAAGTTACTGATAAGGGATCAGTAAGCATAATAAGGTGGTTGGCAAAAGCAGGCACTAAAATAATAGACTGTATCAATTAGTGCTGCACGATATATCGTTTCTTGATGCGCAATATTCACATCATTCACGAAAAAACTGTATTTTCTTCAATTCCTGTATGTTTTCTGTATCGCGGGGGGGGGGGTGGAATTCAGTTTTTTCCAATATCGTGCAGCCCTAGTATCAAGTGCTGTGTGCCTTTGAGCTAGCCCTGCGTTGTAATATGACATGTTTGGAGTTTGTGTATAAGTTTGCTTACATTTTGGTAGAGCCCCCCCTTGGCCAGCTGCCACTGGTGGCAACATCATAGAGTCCCATAGTAGGACTAGGCAGTATCAGTTGCTCAATTTAAATAATGTTTTAGTTATGAATTACTGTGGAACAAAAAGGCGAAACAAAGTGTAGGTACATAAAAAAGAAAGGTTCATTTAATAAAATTGAGAAGTGGTTTCATGCATCACATTTGTATAATTTCGCTCTTGGGGTAAAACAAGCACTACAATTACATTCTTCTCTTTCAATTAATTAGAAAAATCTTTTCTAGTGACCAAAATGAACATATGATATTATACTAAAAATCTCTTAAAGAGCAACTTCCAAGTTAAAGACACCTGGGAATAAATGTGTAGGAAAATGATGAATACACTAGATTTTCAAAAAGATATACAGAAATATTATATATATTCTTCTCTCTGAAGAACCAGCACCTTACCGTGGTAGAGAGGTTTGTGTGCCCTGATGAACCTGGGGGCTGTGTTGTCTGGAACCTTGTGTTCCTGGTAGGGTCTCCCATGGCAAATTGGTCTCAGGCAAGGGGCCAGACTAAGATTGGTTCACAAGACCTCATGAAAGACGACACACGAAGTGAGGATACCCAGCCCGGAGGAAGCCCGGGTCCCCTTCTGGAGCCAGGCCCAGAAGGAGGACTCGTCGGCGAGCGTCTGGTGGCCACGGAGCCCGGCCGGGCACAGCCACGGAGCCCGGCCGGGCACAGCCCGAAAAGGCGACGTGGGCAACACCAGGGCTCTCGACTAACTTTTTTCACCATCCTCCCGGAACCGTCCCGAAATACAATCTAAGCCGTCCCGAAATTAATGTGGACCGTCCCGAATTTAAAATATTAGTTTTTCTACATTATCATTAGTTAAAATCATTCAAAGTGACCTTTAACATAAATAAAACATCATACAAATCATTAGATGATAATTCATCAACCTTTTTATTTGAGTAAATCAGTCAATCACATGAAAAAAGGCCAAATATATTTAAACAAACACACAAACGAGAAAATTACTCTAATATTGAATCCAATCAAGTCCCATCCAATTAACAAAAAAATCCAACACTCTGTCCTTAAGACAGAACCCAGAGTAACCACTAACCAGGATGACAGTCTGTAACACAGTCAGGAGACCTTTACAAACTGCCCCGCCCCCTCGCACACAGACGGGAGAGAGAGATCTCGTCTGGATTGGAAAGCTTGAAAATACCTCATAGACGCATGTTGTAGTCTTATTGCATTTTAGAAACGGAGTTGGATAAACTAAAACTGCGATATAATGTTTATGTAGCAATACTACATATGACATATTTTTTAAATGTCTCCAGTACCGATAAAAAGTCAGATAACGTCGGAGCTTAACGTTACCACTGTCTTTAATAATTCCGGCCCGGGCGGAGCCCGTTTAATACCGGGGCTCGCTACCCATCCATACATGGGGAGAGGCGCAGCATATTGCTAAGGACTAAATACGATGGGGGTTCTCATCTCAGTCTTATTACCCATAGGGGATGAAGAGGAGTAAGTAAATAAAGAGGCCGGCGCTCCAGGGTCTGGTTCTGCTGTGCGTTTTTGTGATGTAACGGTAAAACATTTCAGAATTCCTCCACGGGATAGCATTGTCATTTTACATCACTCAACCCGCGAAATACACACACTCAGTACATAGCCTACTGTAGCTAGACCCGCGAATTTGCGGGCCAGGAATTCGCGGGCACAGCCAGCTGTGCGGCTGGCTGACAGCCAGCGGCACAGTTTACGTACTGCGTCATGCGTGTGTGTTTGTGTGTGTGTGTGTGTGTGTAAGTGTGTGTGTGTGTGTGTAAGTGTGTGTGTGTGTGTGTGTGTGTGTGTGTGTGTGTGTGTGTGTGTATTTCGCGGGTTGCTAAATGTTTTGTGCCTGTGTGTTTATGTTGACAAGGAGGTTTAATAACTGTGTGCTACACAAAACGTGCAGTCGGTTTCATTTTCATCGCCGTTTGTAGTAAAGTTAGCAGGGTATTTTTATTTTAACTCTCGTCCCAAAATTATTTTTTATCCTCCCCGACACTATTTTTTTCGGCCCTGGGACGACGGGACGTCCTCAAGCTCGAGCCCTGGGCAACACCTCCGCTTCTCCGTCCCGCGGGCCCACCACCTACGGGAAACAGCGATGGGGTCGGGTGCGCTGCCAGAAGGGTGGCAGTGAAGGCAGAGGGTCTCGACGGACCAGACCCGGGCGACAGAAGCTGG